>NW_003852399.1:22829447-22898384 GCF_000181295.1 Otolemur garnettii | reverse complement strand
CCCAGCACTCTACCAAGGATGACATAGTGAGACTGCCTCCAAAAAAAAAAAAAAAAAAAGCAAGTTGCTCAGACAGATGCTTCTGGTCATATACCTAAGGACACAAAAGTAAAGAGATATTTTATCTACTTATCTGACCTAAAGCAAATCTTACCTTCTTTAACAAAGTGTAAACATTCTATATATCTAACTTTACAAATACACTCCCTCTCATAGAACAAATACCCCTGCCATTCCTCCGGGAGAGTCTTGCCTAGTTACAGACCTCCCCAGGCTGCAAGTAGCGCTGGGAGAGGGGTAAAGTCTCAACAAGCCACTCCAGACCTCCAACAGCATGTGCTGAGGTCAAGATTCTTCTAAATCCAATCCACTTCTCTCTGTTTCTGTTTTCCTTTGCCATCCTCTACAATCATTTTCTTAATTCAATTTCTAACCTACTTATAACTAATACTTAAATATTAATTTTAAACTTATAAAGTTATTATTAATCATATAAACACATCAAAATATGACTCTTCCATGAAACGCTTCCACATGCCCCTCCACACGTGACTTAGTTTTCTCAGAAGACTGTAAGCTCTTGGAGAGTAGGGTACAGCATGTGGGAATTCACCAGGGGCAGAGTACAAAGCAAATCTATGATCACTCCTTTTGAATCGAAAAGAAATGAATTTGGGGATTTATAGTGCTGTGGTCAGAGTGTCTTCTGGGAGGAAAACAGCAGGTCACTCGTGTATAACAACCAGGCATTGCATTCATGGTCGATCTCGTTTGCACTTTTTCCACTTGAAAAAATCCCCACAAGTTATTCAACTAGAACAGAACAGAATCCTATTGCTGACCTCAAGAACAGATTGTGGGCGGATAATTTCCAGCCATATCTTTCCAAGGCAGCCAGATAGGTTTTGAAGACGTTGCATGGGTATATGACACCCTTCCTGGGTGAAGGTCACAACTGCCACTGGATTTAACTTTACAAAGCAAACTATATCACCTAATCCTATGTACTCCTGTGTTCAACTGAAATAAAAATGAATTACAATTAGAAAGAGATTAAAAAGAAATGAATTACAATTAGAATTTTTTAAAAAAGAAGGAATGAAGGATATTTATAAGAGAAAAAAATTGAATTTAATCCCTGTCTCATACCAAATGCAAATATAAATTCCAGATGGATTAAAAGTCAAGATGTAGGGTGGCGCCTGTGGCTCAAAGGAGTAGGGCACTGGCCCCATATGCCGGAGGTGGCAGGTTCAAACCCAGCCCTGGCCAAAAACTGCAAAAAAAAAAAAAAAAAAGTCAAGATGCAAAAAGAAAAACTGACATAACTAATAGAACTTCTCTTTGTCTTCTAGAGATTAGAAAGGCCTTTCTATGAAACTCAAATACTCAAAAGCCATAAAAAAAAAAAGACTGACAGATTTGAGCATATAAAATCAAAAGCTTCTCCAGTAAAAAAAGTATTTTTTAAAAAAAAGCCACCACGTAAGAGAATATTATTCATGTCATATAGAGATTAGTAAGAAAAGTGAATTTTGAAAAATGAAATCTAAAAGAACAAAAGGACACAAAATGACATAAACAGGAAATTTATGGAATACACACGGCCAATAAAGACATGAAAAAATGTTAACTCTGACGAATGTTCAGGGAAAGGTCTATTTTTCCTTAGTAGGTTGGACATATTTTAAAGTGATTGACAATATTGACTGTTGGTGAGGCTGTCAAGATTTCCTTAGACACTGTTGGAGAAAGCATAAATTGCTGTCCCCTTTTGGGAAGGGTATCACACAACATCTAACACGACTGTCTGCACACACCAGTTCTCCAGGGTTTCATTTCTTTAAATTGACCCTCACTTCTATGTGGGATCCAAGAAGACTCTAAACAGAAAAATAAAAATAAACTACAGAACCATGTAGGTGTCAAAAAAAAATGCTAAATAGAAAGTGGAGCAGTATGTGTAATATATACTATTTGTGTGAATTTATAGAAGAAAACAACATGATTGTCATTTTTATATATATATATGTGTAGCAGAAGTATAAAACACAGAACAGAATGATAAGTATCAAATTCAGGAAAGCAGTGTTCTCAGGAAGGGGAAAGGAAAATGATACAAAAGGGACATAGAATATATCTGTAATAACTTTATGCGTATACTTTTATTTAAAAAAATGTGAGGTGAATAGGATAAAATTTTAACAATTTATTTTGTATAGACAAAGGTCTGTACTTTTAGTGTGTTTATTTTTTTCAAGACGTTTATGGGTGTTTTTTCCAAATAAAAATACAAGAAAAATTATATATAAACAATGACGTTTGCTGCAACTTTTCTTTTTTGAGAGTAGAAAACTGAAAACAACCTAAAGTTTCTAAGGTTTCTTTTTGGAAGAAGGATCAACCAAATGATGATCTATTTCTAACCAGGCGCCTATGCAGAGTCTTAAAGGAACAAAAAGTGACACAGAAAGTTCTTTAAGACATATCGTTAAATGAGAAAACAAGACAGAACAACACAAGGTCTCATTTATATATGTATATGTATATTTTTAAAATATTTCATGGAGTGCAAGGTGCTATTTTCCCCCACTGCGAACATCCAAAATCTGGATACATCTTAAAATCAATGACATCATAGATTAATTGGCAATGGTTTTTCCTTTCTTGGTGGTACATAAAACTGTGGCATTTCTTACAAACAAAAGGATCATACACGGTAGATATACATAAATGTGTTTATGTAAATGAGCTTTTTCCAAGTCAGTGGGAAGAACGTCCATTGCCAAGTCCATAGGAGACGGTTTGTGGGATGAGTCTGGTTAGATAAGATAAAGGTCACAGGAACCTTTTACTCTCTTGGTTTCTGTGTTGTGTGAATTTTACCAATACATGTGAAACAGAATCTTGTTTGAACAGTTAAATATATGTGGACCTAGGGAAAAAAAACTACTAGAATATAAGCCAAAAGATTCTTGGTAGTTTTCTCTGGGTAGAAAAGTCATCATTTTATTTTGCTTATCTATGTGTGAATTTTCTTCTACAATTAACATATACTAGTTGTGTATATATATATATATATATATTTTAAATCCAGCACATAATTCCAAGATCTGCTGATATTAATTCTATCAGTGGCCAACAGATATGTAAAGAAGCCCTGGGTATACACCGTCAGTATACAAGCATGCTCAGATCCCTGCTCACCTACACAGGGAGCTAGTTACATAATCACGGACACAGATCACTTGTTCTCACCTGAGTGTGTCTGTTAGGTGCTGGGCCCCATACAAAGACCAATGAGCAAGGCCCCCGCTCTCTGAGAATCCACAGCCCAACTTATGGTGAGAGGACAGATGCATAAATAAGAGGAGCTCTGCCCTCGCCAGCTGACCTGCTGCTGACACTGTATCATTTTGCTAAGGGTTAAAAATGATAAATCTCCCACCTGGTGAACTGTGACTTCCTCGGGCAAGCTGGCTAGATGATTTGGATGCAAAAGACTCAAGTTCATTAATCCAGGGATCTTCAACTCTGTGTCTTAAGGTAAACCTGTATGTTTATTGCCATGAGTAGGTTTTTATCTCTAGTATAACAAAATCCATTTTATGATGTGATTTCTTAGAATAAGGTACCTTTCTCTGATTAAAATCGGATTTAAAAATGTTATCCTTTTGAGATATTTTACCTCTTTGAAGTTACCTGGACTCTGGGTTTCCTCATATGACCTAGAAATGAGAAGAGAACTTCATTAGGCTCTCAACTTTGAGACGCCGTTAGTGGAAGACAAAAGCCGTGGATCACAGCCACCATGTCAGAGCCTCCTAATCACTGCCATGGTGATGTAGGTGGTGTATTTTTAATTATCACAGGGATCCAGTGTTTCAACGGTAATGAGCTGAATACGTATCCCTTGATGGCTTCAAGTAAACACAGAATTTATTTCAGCTCCACTGAGGTTTCAGACCTTCCCTTGTTCAAAGGCCAACTGACATCAAATCACACCTAAATATATTATGCTATTGTGTCCCCAGACATTAGATATCTAAACACATTTGCTTATCCTGTTAGCAATTTTCTCCTCATTTGACCCCATTTTAGGGACAGATGTCTACTTCCTCCTCCTAGACTGGTCACCTGGACAGACCATAGGCACACACAGCTGGCTTGGCTGGGCTCACAGACCCAAGGAAGAACAGAGAGAGCTGTGAACACCCCAGACCATGTGCAAACGTGTGTGTGTGTGTGGTGGGGGTGGGGAGCTGGGAAGGTGAGCTGGAAAGAAGGAGATTCATTCCGAGGACTGGAAAACGACTTAGAGGACCAGGGACTGTGGTAACTCGGGTAATTACCTGTAAAGGTAATCAAAGGCAAACATCTTCACTGCAGCCAGGGAGAAACAAAAGATAACTATGAACAAGTGACAATTAGGTTGACAGCTGGGAAGAAGTCAGAAGACAGTAGAAAATTATCTTCAAAATGCTGAGAAAAAAACCAATGTCAACCCAAACCAAGGCATTAAGGAGACTATTTCTCAGGAGCACAGGCAAAATGAAGACATGTTCAGATATATACTCAGAAAGTTAAGTTAACCTCCACATCCTCACTAACAGAAAATCTGAAGATAAGAGAAACAAACAAACAAGAAATCCACCAGGTAGGTCTGAGAAAAAAGGCTAAGGAAACTTTTCTAAATTGTAAATTTTGAAAATTCTAAAATCGATATTATAAAAAGTAGTATCTAAATTGTAGGGTCAGAAAAAGAGCTAACACAACAGACAGTCTTGTTGGAGTTTTCCTATAATCCTTGTGTTATTTGAAAGGACATGTAAAGATACAGATCAATTTTACATTCTTTTAGGATGCATGTTGTGGTTTTGGGAATAATCATTAGAACAAGAGGAATGATACATTCCACGTTAATAATGTAAAAAAGGAGAGAACACAAGGAGAAATACAATCTGTTCCCCCAAAAGGACAAAATACTGGGATAAAAGGAAGAAAAGATTTAAAAAGTGACAAATGTAAAGCATATAATCAAATCTTAGAAAGTAAATTCAAATGTCAGTAATCACAAAACATGAAATAGGCTGAATTATCCACGAAAAAGTTAGGAATTGTCAAAAAACCATTCTACTGTATTCTAAGATATGGCAACTCTAAGGCATAAGAACATCGAAAGGTTTAAAACTAAAAGACGTTTTTTAACCTAAAGAAAGTCGCTGTAGCTCTATCCATGCCAGTTAAAACTTTGATACAAATAGCAGAAGACCAGCACATAATGTAAAAAGTTGAGTTAAGCAGAATATTAAAATTCTAAGTTTATATACAATATTCCTGAAGTTTATAATATATAAAGGAAATTTGATAGAACCGTTAAAGAGTAACTTACACGTAAACACATTAAATACACTTGATCTGGTGACCATATCTCGAACTCTGAAGCCAAAATAATGTTAGTTCTTTGTAAAAGTTAATGCAACAGCCAAGCTTCTGCCAAGTTTTACCTAGAAAAAAAAGAAGAGAGGGCAGCACCTGTGGCTCAGTGGGTAGGGCGACAGCCCCATATACCGAGAGTGGTAAGTTCAAACCCGACCCCGGCCAAACTGGCATAACAAACAAGAATAGCCGGGCATTGTGGTGGGCGCCTGTAGTCCCAGCTACCCAGGAGGCTGGGGCAAAAGAATCGCCTAGGTCCAGGAGTTAGAGGTTGCTATGAGCTGTGACGTTACTGCACTCTACCGAGGGCGATAAAGTGAGACTCTGTCTCTAGGGAAAAAAAAAAAAAAAAAGAAGAGAAAAGATACTAAAAACCAATATCAGAAATAAAGAATCTATAACTACAGATAAAGCGGAAATTAAAGATAATGAGAAAATGAGAGGACCATGTCATACATGTGATGTGAACCTGAAGAGATCAGTATCCTGGTAAATAGAGCCCACACAGTGGGTACACACTATTTTTGGATTAATTCTTGAAAAATATAATTTACTAAAATGAACTCTTAAAAAAAATAGAATCAGTATTTTAACACCTTCCCCCCAAAGGCGGGAATAGGCAGAGCACAGAGGATGTTTAGCGCAGAGAAACTGCTCTATGACGCTTAACGGTGGATACGCGTCATCATAAATGTGTCCAAACCATAGAACGTACAACACCGAAAGTGGAACGGTAGAATTTGGGTGATAACGTGTCAACGCAGGTTCATCAGCTGTGAGAAATGCACCACTCTGGTGAGGGATGCTGGTAAAGGGGGAAGCTGTGCCTGTGGGGGTGGGGGCGGGGGAACTCTCTGTACCTTCTGCTCAACTTTGCTGTGAACCAGAAACTGCCTTTAAAACACACACACACACACAAAAATAAATAAATAAAAATGAACAAAAAATCCCCAAACTTCCCAAAAAGGAAACGCTAGACTCAGTACTTTTAGGAGCAAGTTCAATCAAACATTGAAGGAACAATTTTTTCAACGTATACGAACTCCTCCAGAGAATAAGAAAGAGGACACATTCTCCCAAATCCTTCTCTGAGGCTGGTACAATATTGATTCCAAAGCAGATAAAGCAAAACAATAAATGAAAATTAAGGCCCATCTTACACATGAACATAAAAGCAAATGTTCTATACAAAATATTAGCAAATCGAGTCCAGCAATACATAACAAGATAATAAAGCATGACTGAACTGGGTTTATTCCCAAAATGCAATGGTGTTGAATATTAAAAATCAAACAATACAAGAGTGGCACCTGTGGCTCAGTGGGTAGGGAGCCAGCCCCATATACTGAGGGTTGAGGATTCGAACTCCACCCTGGCCAAACCGCAACAAAAAAATTGCTGGGCGTTGCGGCGGGCAACTGTAGTCCCAGCTACTTGGGAGGCTGAGGGAAGAGAGTCACCTAGGCCCAGGAGTTGGAGGTCACTGTGAGCTGTGATGCCATGGCACTCTACTGAAGGTGATAAAGTGAAACTTTGTCTCTAAAAAAAAAAGAAAGAAAAAATCAAATAATGTAATCTATCACACTAATAGATTAAAGGAAAAGAAAATAGGGTATGCCCAGTACATGCAGTTAAAGCAGTTAATAAAATTTAACATCCTTTAATATTAACATTTTTTAAAAAGTCTCTTAGCTGGTTCAGCGCCCATAGCTCAATGGTTAAGGTGCCGGCCACATGTAGCAGGGCTTGTGGGTACGAATTGGCCAGGGCCTGTTAAACAACGACAACAATAACAAAACAAAACAGAAAACAGCTGGGCATTGTGGCAGGTGCCTGTAGTCCCAGATACCGGGAGGCTGAGCCAAGAGAATCACTTAAGCCCAAGAGTTGGAGGTAGCTGTGAGCTGTGATGCCACAGCACTCTACCAAAGGCGACATAGTGAGACTCTGTCTCAAAATTTAAAAAAAGTCTCTTAGCAAATTTGAAATAGAAACTTTCTTAATCTGATAAGGGATTTGTAACAGAAATCTAATCTTAACTAAATCTAAGAGATCATTGGTGAAACATTAGAAGCACTTTTTTAGTCCTTGGTTATTCTTTTTTCCCCCCCAACATATTACGGGGGTACAAATGGTTTAGGTTACATGATTTACGTTTTTAATGCTTGAGAGTCCTGAGAATAGGAATGTCCATCACCCAAATAGTGTCCATTGCTCTCATCAGGTAGGTTTTTGCCCCTCCCCTCCTCTCCTCTCCCCCCGGTTGATTTCCACTGAGTTTTACTTCCCTTCATGAGCAGGTGGCTCATCCACTAGTTCCTTTGAAGAACTGGAAACAGAAGGATGCTGGCCCCTCCCACACTGGCTAAAACAGGCAGTCCAGTCGCACGGTATCCAGTGTAGCCCTGATTATAATAAAATACAAATAACCAAAGGTATAAACACTGGAATAGGAGAAGCAAAACTATCAATATTTACCTCTAATAGAATTTTCTACGTGTAAATCTCCCCCTCAAATCTACAGACTAATTACGAGAATTAACGAGACAGTTTTTCAAGATTGCTGCTACTATTCAAAATGCAGACATCCTCAACACATTTATATACCTTGCAACAAAAATTTAGTAAATATAACTTTCAAAAGATAACACTTTACTATTAAAATACCTAAAACCTAGGTATAAATCAACAAAGGATATGAAAAATCTTCCTGGATAAAAACTTTACTGAAAGCTATTAAAGGTTTACACTGATTTAGAAAGATAATATGTTCACAGATAAGCCAACTTACTGTAAAAAGATATCACTTCTCCCCTAACTGACCAGTAAGGAAAATGTAACTCTAATCATCTCAATCGGTGATTTTATAGTCTTGTTAAGATGATTCTACATTTGTATAAATACCATGGCTAAGACGTTCTTGAATAAGAACAAAAGTGGCTAAAGGGATTACCCTGCAAGATAAAAACGACTTAGTACTATGTTCTCCAAATCCTTCCAGGTAAATACAAAAGGTGTAAAGTCTCCATCTTTTTTTATGGCTGAATGATATTCCATGACATACATTTATCCATTCAGGAGTTGAAGGACTCAACCACAAACTTGTACTTTACCTAACAAATGCAAACAATGTAACCTAATTGTATGCACACTTATATTAATCTGACGTTTAAAAAGTTGTACAAAGACTAATTTTAAAGTGATTATAATTAAAAGAGTGGCGTTTGTGCAAGAATAGACAAATAGACCAGGAGAACTGACAAGGGAGCTCAGAAATAGACCCATACACATATGAATTTGCAGACTAAGAGAAAAATACCAACAATATAAATGCTAACACAAGTGATTATTCATATGTAGAGAAAGAAAATGTTTACACACCTACTTCACACCATACACAAGGATAATTCCAGATGGATCAAGGACTTAAATGTGAAACATAAAACATTAAAGGGTTTATAGTAAGACAATATCTTTATGACCTCAAGATAAAGAAAAATGCTCTAAGCAAGTCACAAAACGTGCAAAACTTAAAGGAAAACAGCAACTTTGTCTTAAAATTAGGACTTTCTATTCATAAGAAAAAAATATCTTTTAGGAGAAGATATTTGTAACACAGAAAATGACAAAAGATTAGTAGCATAATATAAAATAAAATTCTACAAGTCAATAAGAAAAAAAACAACTAAATAGAAAAATGGGCAAAGATAACGAACATTCCTATAATGGAAGAAAGAATACAGATAGTCCAATCATCACAAAAGATGATTAACCTCATTACTACTTAAGAAGTTGAAAAGGAACTTTAAAGAGGCACAGTTTCTCTCCACTAAATTTGCAAAAATTAAAATCTGGCAATACCAGGTATTGTTGAAAAGGTGGAGCTACGGGTCATTGCAAGGGACACTGATGATTTTGAGAAGAACAATCTGGTGGATGGTGTGAGTGAAAGCCCTGACCATGGATTTGAGAGACCACGAGAGGACAGGAACAGAGGTCAGTGAGTGTAGATGGCACAAAGAAATGGACTAGTGCCTGGTGAAAGATGTCAGGTCAAACATTTTTTATTGGGTTTTCCCCCCTCTTCAGATGGGAAAAAAAGTAGACAGGGAAAATTCCTGATGCAAGAGAGAGGTAAGAACTGATGGGGTGATCTCCTGAGCAGATAAGAGGGGGTGGGATAAAGGTGGGAGTGGAGAAGGCACTTCAGACAGCAGCATGGACGGTTCACCTGGAGGAACTGGGAAAACACGGAGGCACCAGTGTAGGAGCTGACGGGGGTGGGGGGGTGGGGGGGCGGTGTGGCATAAGAGTCGGTAGAAGCCCCTCTGATGCTTCTACTTTCTCAGGAGGAGTAGGAAGCAAGATCATCAGCTAAAAGACTGGGGAGGAAGATCCTGGGATCTGGGAATAGAAAAGTTTCAAATCCTCATCCAAAAAAGTGGAAGAGTGAAAGGGTTAGGAAAGTTCATTACACTTGTCCCAGAGCATCAAAGACCCGTTTGAGATTTGTGGTCATGAATTTTAGGTGAGACCTGCTGGCAAGATTATGTATTTTGTTCCCTAGCCATATTCAACCACACGAGAGCAGGCATAAGGGAAACAGAAATTTCCATTTAACCAAGATCATTTCTCCGCCAAGCCAGCATGACAAATACAGAGGGAAGAGAGTTGAGAACGTACTAAGGGAGTGAGTGTAATGATTAACCATGGAATTCAAGTGGGGGAGGTGAGGAGAGAAGATGTCAAGTGGGTGAAGATGGGTGGAAAGTGGCAGGATCAATAGATGGAAGGTTCTGGTGGTACTAAGGATTGTTGGAACTGGGGAACTGGAGGGAGAGAACTGGAATGATTAAAGGTGGCAATCAGAGTGGGATGTGTGCACACGAGGCTCTGAGTAGTTTCAATTATTGGTTATAAATGTATCTAAGAAAAAGAAGTAAGATAGAATGGAAGATGGTCTTTGAAGCAGAGGAATTCAGGGAACCGGGAGTGTAGGAAGATGGAAGAATCAACTTTAGGCAAATCTACACGAATTAAGAAGGACGTAGGTTTTAGAGAATGACAGTGCACCTGGAGTTAAAGTAGCCCAGACATAAGGAGGCTCCTGCCCGGCTTCTCAGCCAAGTGGTGTGAGGGCTGTGGGGAAAGGCATCCACCACTTAGTAAGTCTCCAGGCGAAGCAATAAATGCAGGGAAAATGCACAAAGCCTCGTTTTAAAACATGTCAGTTCACCCTTTAAAGTGAACTTGCCCACATCTGAAATGCTACCAGTCCCCCTTGAACAGCTTAAGTTCTATATACTTTACTGATTAATTCTTGAGACATATATGTTTTCTCAATTATCAGTCATTAGTCATTCAACAAATTTCTATTCAGCCCATATGTAACAAATATTTGCTTAGGTGCTTAGAATTCATCAGCAAGAACAAAACAAATATCCCTGCCCTTCCAGAGCTTATTTTCCAAGCCTATTTATTTTCTTTTCAATTTTGTGCAGAAATCAGAGGTGTGAACCATCTTGCTTTTGTGGTAAATTATCTTGCTCCATGTACACTGAGAAACTTGGAGCCAGTTAAAGAGAAAATAAAAACTAAGGTACCAAAGACTGAGCACTAAGTGGGGAAATTCCCCGCCAGGCAGGGAAGCCAGTCCGGGGCAGGGCATGGGGAGGCTCCCAGGGATGAGAAGTGAGGGAGGTCTTTTAAAGCCTATCTTAGTTCATTTTGTGCTGCTATAACAGAACCCCTGACAATGGGAAATTTGTAAAGAACAGAAATTTATTTCTCACAATTCTGGAGGCTGGAAAGTCTAAGGCTGAGGGGCTGGTGTCTGGCGAGCGCCTTCCTGATGTGCCATCTCAGGGCAGGAGGCAGGCCTAGGGCAAGCGTGCAAGACTGAGGGGGAGGGGGCTGAACTTAGCCTTTTTGTGAGGAGTGGGCTCACCATACATAATTCATTCCAATATTAATCTGATTACAAGGGCAGAGACCTCTGGACCTGATCACCTCTTAAGGGTCTTGCCTCCATACTGTTACGTGGCAATTAAATTTCAACATGAGTTTTAGAACCACAGCAGAGCCCAAAGACCAAGAATGGCTTCATCTCATATTACAAGCCCAGGCCCCAGGTCTCTGTGTGCTGTTGACTGACTGATGAGGTCTGGGATTGTCATATAGGTGGGCAACAGCTGGCTGGAGGGGGGTCAGCTATAAACATGAGGTACCCCTCCCAGGATCATGTGTCCAGCTGCCTCTGCACATGAGTGACCTGCTCAAGTTGGGTTTGTCTGGGTGTAGTGTTGGTAGGATGAGGGCTGGATCAGAGACCATTGGTCGAAGGTCTCAGACACAATTTATAGCAGTTTCCTAGGGCTGTTGAAACCAAGTAGGACAGGCTGGGTGGCTTAGAACACCAGAAATGTATTGTCTGATAGTTCCTAAAGGCCGGAAGTTTTCAAAGGGGCTCTGAAACCTGCAGGGGAACCCTTCCTGTCTCTTCTTAGCTTCTACTGGTTTGGTGGCAGGCTTTGGCATTCCTGACTTATAATAGGGTGTCCCAAAAGCCTCCCCTGAAGTTGCCATACATAGGGAAAATGGGAAGTAGTGGCTAAATGTACCTTCATTTACAAAATATTGATTACCAAATTTTACAAAAAGGTAGTCAACCCATAGAGAATATTTTGTAAATATTTTGTAAAATATGTCCACATTCCCTCTTTCTATAAAAATGTCAGTCATACTGGATTAGGGCCCACCCTACTGACCTTATTTTAACTTGATTCCCTCTGTAAAAACTCTATTACCAAGTAAGACCACATTCTGAGGTAGTAGGGGTTAAGATATTAGCATATCTTTTTATTGAGGACATAACTCAACCCATGACACAATCTCAGTCCCTACTGAAGTGTCTACCACCCCCACCAGACCCACTGCATTTTCTTTTCCACCTCTCATCCTTTCAAACCTCCACAGCCAATGATGTGGTGAGTTCTGCACCCCCATACCACCCACCAGCAATTGCTTGTCCCCTGCCATGACCCACACACTGAGGCCCAAATGTCCCCTCCTCAGAATTTGTTATCTGGAGACTCAGCCTTTAAACAGGTGACTAGGTTCATCTGAGGCCGTAGGGTGGGCCCTAATCCAATCTGACTGGTGTCCTTATACAAAGAGGAAATTTAGATACCAGGAGAGACACCAGGAATGTGCACAGAGGAAAGACCATGTGACAACACAGGCAGGCAGACAGACAGTGCCTGCCAGCCAAGGAGAGGGAGCTCAGGAGAAACCAAACCTGCCATGCCTGATCTTTGTCGTGAGAAAATAAATGCCTGTTGTTCAAGCCCCCAGTCCGTGGTGCTTTGTTACAGCAGCATGAACTGACTAATACACTGTGGACTGCCCCTCCCTGCTTCATTCAGCTGTGCTCTGAAAACCACATGGTGATTTCTATCCTCAGATCAAGGGAGTAACCATGGGTGCCCAGAGAGGGTTTTTTTATGCTCCTAAGAGCTGTCCAGCAAGGCCCCTGATGCCCACAGCGCCTGGCAGAGAGTGAGGGGCTTGATGGAAGCAGAGGGAGGAAGGATTGCCAGCAGTGAGCTTGTTCAGGGTGTAGGGAATGGAAAAAAGGGTCAGGAGAATATGAGGCAGCTTGCCTGAGAAACAGTTTGGCTGAAGAGCCCAGTTCAGACTTGAAGTTCTCATTCATTTCAATATGTCCAGATATGGAGACAGCAGGTAGGCACCTTCCCAAGTCTCCTCTGCCCTCCACATTATCACTTAGCCTTTCTTTGATTCCCCCCCCCCCCCGGATATTTCCTGAATGTAGCCTCCTTTCCTTGGTGAACGTGCACATATTCCTCCTGTTCCTGGACAAGGGTCTGGCCGCCTGTCACTGTCAGCCAATATGCAGAGACAGGAGTAGGTCCACCAAACTTTATTTGTCAGAAGGCAGGGATTCTGGAGAACAGTGAGAGTAGCCTCTCCAAGACTGTCTGTTCTTCCATTTCCAAAATCACAGTTTTATACATAAAAGTTAAAAGCAAAAACCATGTTAACCTTTATCTTAAACAACCATAATTAATCCTTATCTTAAATAACAATAATTGGCATAACCTGCGCCCCTAAACAACATTTCTATAAATCAATAGCCCCAAATTATTCAAGATATATACTTTTAGATTATAGCCGAATTTACAAAACAGTAAGAATGGGGACCTGCGGGGAAGGTCATGTAGGACCCAAACCTGCAAGACCAGCTGTGTCACATCTGCCCTAGCCTAACTCCATCTTATTCTCACTAAGCAAGCTCTCACTCTGCCCATGGTCTTGCCCTTCCTATTCAGGTTCTCTGCTTTTTGTGGTCTTTCCCAGATAACAGGAAAGATCTGCAAAGAGCCTAGGGTGTTAAGCCCCTCAGAGGTTCTGGGCTCTGTGGACCTAGCTGTGGACCAAACTGACTTGGGAGTTCACACTCTTGTGCTCTGAAGACAGAAGATAAACAAGAAAACTATCGGAGTAGGAGTAACGTGCTGAGAGTTAAAATGCAGAGGTGAGTTTGCAACCTCAGTCTCACCAGGGGTGGCTTTATGTGGGGTGGCTTTGGGGCACCTCTTGCTGGTGTTGAGGACAAGGATTGACAACTTCCGATCTGCAACACTATTAATCAGGCTGTGAAAGTACTAGAGGCACCACAGAGTTCTGTTGACAAAAAAGCAAATAAGTTTTCTTATCTATACCAGACAGAGGGTGTAACCAGACCTAGTTAGAAAATGAATAAATAGTGATTGCAAGTTCCATTTCCTTTGTCTGTTTAGAGAGGAATTTTAGTTATCACAAAGCTTTCTTATCAGGTCTCTGATAAGCAAATGGCATGTTATTAAAGGCTATTACCTAAGAAAACAAAAACTAACACATGCCTATATTATCCTGATACTTCCTTTGAGTCATAGACATCCAAGGACATTGGAAAGTGACTTGGAATACTGAAGCCATGGTCCTGCAGGCCTCAGTACTAAGTCCAGAGTGTCCTTTCAGGTGGAGAAGCCTTTGCAAAAGCCTCCCCTTTCCCTTGGGCCATGTTGGTGAGAGCTGGGAGGATCAGCCCCCCAGGCTTTTGGACTTAGAGGTGCGGTGAGGCACCCCTCCGTGTGGAGCTCTGCTGGGAGGGGCATGCGTGGTACCAGGAGCAGCTGAAGCCTCCAAGCCTCAAACCCCACCCTCACCCCCAACCTAGAGCAGGATAGAAGGTTTGGCTGTTATTGCCAGAGATTACTCCAGGGCTAGCTCACTGACCTTTGGCTTGGGAAGGGACTTATTGATCAATTGCTGCTTTTGAGGGCCTGCCAGGATTTGAAATGAAGCAGAAGTTCTTACAACATCCAGCCATAAGTCTAAGTCTTTTTTTTTTTCAACCCAAGAAAAATAGTGAGATAACTTGACATTTTGCATGCTTAAATTTAGAACAGACTACAGAAATTGAATACCCACGTCATAAGCTGCTTCATTTAAGCACAACACACATACCCAGACTTGATATCATGTGACTTTATCTTGAGTGTGCTTCCTTTCTGCCTAAGTTTAAAACTCTTAAGGTGGCTAATGAATCTGGGAATGAGGCCACCTGTCCTTGATGGATGTCAGCCCTGAGTGCTTCCCACCACCACTGGAGGGAGGATGGGAATCAGATGGAGCTGGTGATTCTGACCAGAAGATGCTCCCAGGTGGGGAGCTTGGCTTTGGGTCCATGTCAGTTCTGGAGAGTGATTTGTTGGAAGGCAGGAAGCGTGAGCAGAATATAAAATGATTGATTTAATCCAGAAAAAATTTTTTTACTCCAGCACCATGAGCAAAGGTGCAATGTTTTTAAAAGCTCCCTTTTGAGAAAATCGAGATAGATGTTAGAAAAATGAATCTAATAGAAGAAAAACAAAAGGCAAAGGGAGCCAAATAGTTCATCTCTGAGTATTCCAACGTAAAGATTCTTTTCCCCTTGGACATCGCCTTTTTCTTGCCTTTGTGGGAAGACCCCGTAATTTAGGTTAATCTCAATTATTGCTCCAAAGGCCAGCTGGGCTTGTGAGGTAGGACCATCTGTGCTGGGATGAGGTTTCTTCCAAAGACATAACTTTAACTCCCTGGAAGCTACATGTGACATCACACACTTGTGCAGGAACTTTTTCACTTGGGGGTGTCTTCCCTTCCAGCCTACGCAGGTGCGTGCCTGACATTCTACCAGCAGGACAGTGGATAAACTATTTAACTTTCGTAGGATACAAGGAGACGCCACGTGCAGGGAATCAGCCACAACTGTTTGCTGGCTCTGCCTAAGGACAAAACCTCCAGATCAAAGTGAAATGTTTAGTCAAAGCCAGTGGGTCTGGTCAGGCTTCCCAACCTGTCCTGCATTTTCTCTACTCAAAAGTTGCTAGAATAGCAGCGACTGTGGCTCAAAGGAGTAGGGCACAGGCCCCATATGCCGGAGGTGGCAGGTTCAAACCCAGCCCCGGTCAAAAACTGCGGAAAAAAAGAAAAAAGTTGCTAGAATGAATTCAACTACTTTTTTGGGGGTTTTCTTGTGGCTCTCGGTTTCTTCTGACTGTATCAATACATGTGTCTATTGACGCTTCTGTCACCTGATTTAAGTCCCAAGTCCCGTTGGTAAGTGTGTCTACAGCAGGAATCCTGGAGGTGAGGAATGAGGGAAAGATGGAGCCTGGGAGGGAAGAACCAGAGCCCCTGCACTCTGGAGGGCTGCACTCAAGTACTTATCCAATGCTTACATAGATCAATTTAAAGGAAAACATAAAGAAAGTGCAAGAAGGGCATCCCTGTTGTTAGTGCCACACTGCTAAATAAGGCCTAGAAAATATATTATGTTTTGAATTTTATTTTCATGTTAACTTATTCAGAATTTTATGGGGGTACACGCATTTTGGCTACATAATTTGCTTTTGTGTAGATTGAGTCAAAGTGGTAAGTGTGCCCTTCACCCGGACAGTGTGCACTGTACCCATTACATGTGAATTTGCCCGTCCCCACCTCCCTCCCACCGGCTTCATTGTTGAGTTTTACTCATGCACACCTGAGTGTTGATCAACTGGTTCTGATTCAGTGGTGTTTGTTTTCCCATTCTTGTGACACTTCACTTGGAAAAATGGTTTCCAATTCCATCCAGGTTGTTACAAAAGATTCTAGTTCACCAATTTTTTTAATGGCTGAGTAGTGTTCCATGGTATGGGTATACATATAGCACAGCTTATTAGTCTATCATGTATTGGTTGGCACTTGGGTTGTTTTCACATCTTTGTGGTTATATTAGTGCTTCTTTAAACATTTGAGTGCAAGTGTCTTTTTTATAAAAATATTTTTTTCCCCTTTAGGTAAATACCCGGCAGTGGGATTGCTGGATCAAATGGCAGGTCTACTTTTAGCTCCCTGGGGACTCTCCATGCTGCTTTCCACAGGGGTTGTTTGCAGTCCCACCAACAGGGTAAGAATTCCTTTCTCTGCACCCAAGCCGCCAAATGTTGTTTGGGGCCTTTTTGAGAAGAGCCATTCTCACTGGCCTTAGGTGATACCTCAAGGTGGTTTTGATTTGCATTCCCTGGTGATTGGAGACTGATGAGCACTTTTTCATGTGTTTCTTGGCCATTAGCATGTTAACACTTGAAAAGTTTCTGGAATCTTTTGCCTACTTTTTAATGAGAGGTTGTTTAATTTTTTCCTTGCTGATTTGCTTGAGTTGTTTGTAGCTTCTGGTTATGAGCCTTTCATCAGATGTACAGCATGCAAATATTTTCTCCCATTCTGTAGGTTGTCTATTTGCTCTATTGATCATATCCTTGGCTATGCAGAAGAGCACATTATCATTACTGTAACAGGACACAACACCCCTTATTGGGCATATCTCATGTGCCCGGCAACAGTGCTGTATGGTGGACACTATCCCCATTTTGATGCCAGAACAACAAACTGTGCAGTGCCAAAGAACTGTACTAGGAAAGGCCCAGGCCTGCATTTAAATCCCATATTCCTCATGGTGAGGAAGCCACGGCACAGAATGGTGATGTGACCTACCCACGCAGGGTCACTGACCTGCTGATGAATTAACAAAATAGTACTGTGAAAAAGAGCTGAGTCTGAGGACGTGGGTTGGAGCCCTTCCTGCAATCTGTTACCGTGTCTTTAGGGATATTGTATAATAACTCGTTGTACCTCAGTTTCTTCATTTCTCCAATGTTCATACCTCCAGCCCACTTTTATTCATGTTGGAGGGGAAAATATATGTGGATGGTTTTCATTAACTGCTTCTACTTCGCCTGAGTAGCATGCAAACTGAACGATGCCTATTTTAGCTACTAGTGGACTGAGAACTATTGCTTCTAGGAGGTGGCATAATGTAGCATTAGCCTGGACCTCTGTATCCTGCAACCAAAACATGTCTGTTCCCTGGGCTGGTGGCTCCTGGCTCTCGGGGGTTCTATTCTGGCAGGATGCAGAACAATCCTATAATTCATAGAGGAAACGCCAGGAATGAAGCTGCTGCTTCTAGTTACATGGAACAAAGCTTTGTGTTCCTTAATTGTTTTCTGACCTGTAAAACCAAGGAAGTGCGTGTGGAAAAAGTCACAAAGAATTGTGAAAAAGTCACAAAGAATTGTGAAACGTCTTGCTTTCTTACCTTCCTTTGCCGGCAAAGGCCCCAGACCTCTTCAGGGAAAGCCATAAGGTGAACTGCTGGTGCTTCAGAGCGGGTTGTGGGGTCTGGTGACTCTGTCATCGTCAGCCTTGCTTCCTATGCCTTCCAGGGCCCTAAGGGCAGGGCTGATGACCCCTAATGTCCATTCCTTTTTGCTTTACTGGTCCAGAATGGCTGAGTCCCCAGAGCCATGGGGTTGTCAAGTTGCATAAAGCAGATGATGCCCTGTCAAGGAACTCCAAAGAAATCTCAAGCTGTCTTTCAGAAGGGATACTAAGCACCTCTTGGCCCCAAACCATGCCTAGCACAACCCAGCAGCCCTGCTTCAAGTTTCAGAAGTAAGAGCAGCTTACTATGCATCGAGTCCTTTCTCTGAGCTGGCTGGGTGTTGGTGCTTTCTCAGCACCCTCTCCAGTCCTCCCGCAGAGCCAGCAGGGAGAAATCTCTCTCACTGCACAGGAAAAGAATTCAGGCTCGAAGAGGCAAAGGGCAATCCAATGGACAGAGCTGGGATTCGAACCCAGGCCAGTTCTTCTGCTGACCTTCATTCCAGCTGAGCAAGGTTAAGACTGGGGTAGGTTAGTACCTGAGGGTAATTAGCACTGGTGAGTTCATATCTCTCATATTAACAACTGCTCTTATCAAACTCTTGCTGTATGTCTGTGTTTTATTGCAATGTTGCATCCATTTTTATAACACCCCATTGCTATCCCCGTGTTAGAGGGTGAGGGTTCTGGGACCTTAAGTAACTCAGCCATGGGCCACAGCTGCAAGGGTGTGAACCAGGATTCAAAGCCAGTCCTGTCTGACTGTGAGATCCTTGCTCTGAGCTACACTTGTTAGTGGTTCTCTGACTTTTGTTGTAGGAACTAATCAACCTGGGCTGCCCCTTGTGGCCGGCAGGACAGCTTGAAGACAGGCAGGAGAATGGCAAGGGGTGTGGAGGAGACCAGCTTGGTTCTGCACTCTGCCACCTGTCCCTGTTAGTGTCAACGGGATCCAGCTGTAACACACATGCCAGGCATGGGGCGGTGGTTTCGTGGTAATTAGATTAACCAAAAACACCCGGTGAGTGGCAGTTCTAAGATTCAAACCCCAGGGAATCAGCCTTGGCTCAAGGGAATATTTTAAAAGGCTAAACTTAGGCAACTTTTAAAGATACTGGTTGAGTAGTGCTGTCACCTCCGCTTTACAAATGAGGACACTGAGATGTCATAGGTTAGGTGACTCCTGAGGTCACATAGTTAATGAGCAGCAGAACAGGGGTGGGACTTGTGGCTCTAGACAGTGCCTGAGAAACGGTTCCTCTGGCAGAGACCTCTTGCCAATGGACTCAACACAGAGACCCCTCCCTTGTCCTTGGCACCTCCATCATGAAGGGCAACAGCTCCTCTGTTCAGGTCCTGGTACTGTAACGTGACAAGTTCTGGCTAACGGGGTGTAAGCAGAAGTCCACTAGGAGGTCTTGGGAAGGTCACTGCTTTTGCTGATGAAAGGGATAGATGCTGTCGACTCCACATCTTCCGACCTGCTTCTTGGTTTAATGGGGTCATGTGCTTTGGGGAGCATCAGCCATCTTACAACCTTGTACGAAAGGCAAGGACAGCTGACATCACGCAGCCACTGGACCCGCACCATCAGATGCCCAGCTGAAGAATTCTGGGTATGTGCAACTAATACAGTCCTGACTGGTGAGATTGCTAAAAGTGTGGTAATTGCAGCTGAGCAGCCTTTTGAGTGATGCGCGTCCTGACAGGGCAGAGGAAGTAGCAGAAAGCCTGTGAGGCTCTGGCCTTGTTGCTGCCATTGACCGAGACAGGGAGCTGTTCGTCCACGGGCAATGAAGCTCTAGCATGTGATGACAAAACTTTTGGAACGATAGGGCTTGTGTAAAGTTAGTGCTTCATATCTCCAACTAAAATGCGTGCCAGGCAGATCAATGGGCAGACACAGAGCACCAACTGAATAAAATTGATAGACTTTCAGGAGTAAAGTCGTCAAGGGCTATGGTCCTCCCTACAACCCCCGGAGAGCCCATCAAACTTATGTGAAAATCTGACAAAGGTGGAAAGGAGGGCAGTTGAGGAGGACTGAAGTGAAGGGTGGGGGCCCTGAGATATTTCCCCCAAGAAATGTGGGGATATTGACAACTCTGCCTGACACCCTTTGATATAGTTTACATATTTGTTTTCCCCAAATCTCATGTTGAAATTTGATCCCCAGTGTTGGAGGTGGGGCTTGGAGGCAGGTGTTTGGGTGATGGAGGCAGGTCCCTCATGAATGGCTCGGTGCTGTCCTTGCAGTGGTGAGTTCTCACTCCGTTCATTCCCACCAGAACTGATCATTAAAAAGAGCCTGAGACCTTCCTGCCCGTCTCTTGCTTCCTCTCACTATGTGATGCCCCCTTCACCTTCCACCACGACTGGAAGAACCCCACGGCCTCCACCAGAAGCAGGTGCCGGGCTATGCTTCTTGTACCACCTGCAGAGCCCTGAGCCCCAAAAGTCTCTTTTCTTTAGAAATTACCCAGCTTCAGCTCTTCCTGCATAAATGGACTAGGACACCCTCCTTGCTCCTCCGTGCTGTCTCTCCATCACGGATGTATAATTGGCAATTTCATGCAGGGACTAGCAGCATACGCTTCAGATTGTCTGGGTTCAAATCTCAGTTAGGGGCACAATCCAGTCATGAAACTTACTATCCAGATGGCGTTGGCTAAGCTACTTAAACTCCCCAAGGCTGTGTGTGCTCCTTCATCTATAAAATGAGCTAATACATGTACTAACGCCTAATTCATAAGGTTGTCATGAGGCTTAAATTAGATCAGCTGTGCCGTGTACCTGTGTCAGTATCTGGCATGTGGTGTGTAGTTGGCAATGCTAGTCATTTGTA
Organism: Otolemur garnettii; assembly: GCF_000181295.1. Taxonomy (NCBI): domain Eukaryota; kingdom Metazoa; phylum Chordata; class Mammalia; order Primates; family Galagidae; genus Otolemur; species Otolemur garnettii. Next base: position 22,877,347 of record NW_003852399.1, on the reverse strand, counting down.
GCATTTACAGCAAGAGCAGGTGGCCACTTGTCCATGTGTTATTAGCACACTGAAAGGCCATCTTGCTCTCTGCTTAAACCCTGCTGTGCTGGCCCTAATGCTCTTACACTGTGCACTCGCTTTGGGGTTAGGGAGCCAGGGTGGGAATGGCAGACAGTCAGGACCTTGGTCTTGGCCACTTGAAGGCCTTAGCTAGTGGTCTTGACTTTCCCAGCAGTAACCTGTTTTTGCCAAAGAAGGCAAACTTCCACAGAACAGGTCAAGACAGGAGCAGAGGTGTGGAAGAGAGCAGCCCATGAGTCAGGCACAGAGGTGGACCAGACACCCTCCTGGACCTCATTCAGCCTTATGATTTCAGGTTGGGATAAAATTGAAGGCAATAAATTTAACTCTAAGTGAGACAACCTGGGATTTTTTTCCCCCTCATTTAAGTCTGGGCAGTCTTCCTATTAGTCAAGAGAACAAGCCATATATCTCCCCATGGACAGAGTGCTGGGCACACAATACCCGGCACTGTCTCCTCTGTTTCCAGAAAGGGTTGATGGATCTTTCCTCTCACATTTATTTCAGCCATTAATGTGGCACAGTAGAATTTCAACAAGACAGAAATAGAAGACAGAAAGGTTGGTCCTGTCAAAAGCTCTTAATATAATTATGAGTCCAACCTCCGCATGTGTCCCCAACCCCAGGAAAAATTAGGCTGCAAGACACTGGGCACCAAACTGAGGTGGGGGAGGGCAGGGCTGGGCAGGCTGAGGACAGGCTGATCCGTGCAAGGGCCTCTGCTGCTCTGCAGAAGGACGACCTGAGACACGAGATGCCGCCACCCTGCGGGCTCCTTGGGAATGCTGCAGGTTCAGAAAGCCCGGGTGAGAGCTTGGATTATCCCAGGCAACAGTAGTGGCTCTAATAGTTTCAGTGGACGCATTTTGGCTGCACCCACACCCTGCAGTGCTTCTTGTGCACAGACTCTTTGCTGAAGGTTAGTTATATTGAAATAGGCTCTCATCACTGCCCCCCCTCCCCGCCCACAGTGTCTGCAGAAGGCGGCTGGGGACATCTAGGTCTGGGCACCAGGCTTTTGGCACACCCAGCCGGAGTACCCGGGCTACCAACAGGAAAGCAGATTTCTTCTCCCCTTGAATATTTGCTTTATGTTTAGTGTTTAATTTTGTCTTTGAAAGGCAATCTACAGAATGAAAAAAAAGAAAAAAGAAAAGAAAAGCAGTCCCCAAAGTCCATTCTGAGCTGTCTCTTATCCAACTTAATTTCCATTCTAATGTTTATGTAGCTCCCACCGTGTATCTGGTATTTGTTATTCTAATTCTGCTGCTGTTCTCCTGGGGTTTGCTGCTTCGTCTGGGGCTTGCACTGTACCATTTCTGGGTTTGGAGCAGAACTACAGAGCTTGGATGTGGATGGAGGAGGCTCGGGAGAGGCCCAGTACCCTGGGAATGAGCTCCCCGTGGCTTCATTACTCCAAGCTCCAAAGGTAGGCTGCCCTTTTGCTCCTCTGGCTGAGCAAATGGGCAGAGCAAATTGTCAGAGCAACCATTGCTGCCCTGGTAGTCAAGTGACAGAGCTCTGTGCTCTGTACACAGAAGAGACTTGGGTCCCCAAACCTGGTCCTCCATAATTCTGTACCTGGCTTCTGTTGACAGTGGGGCTGATGAAATTGAAATTGCCTTTTATAAAATTAATAAAAGGCTATAAATCTGGGACAGTAGTAGGGACCTGATCTCTATAAAGGTATGGGCATAGTAAAAAAAAAAAAAAAGAAAAGAAACATGCATGTGTGTGTGTGTGTGTGTGTGTGTGTGTGTGTATAACCAGCCATTGCCCCCTGGCTTGCTTTCCTATAATTGCTTACTAAGGCTGGTTTTTGAGATATCTTCCAGGTCCTGCATTCTGGTGGACCATCTGACCCAACCATGTCAGTGATACAAAGAACCAATTCAACTGGTCTTGCATTCTGGGAACTGACTCAGCACAAGAAAACAATTTCTACTTCTTGATCCTATGAGTTTATTTCCAACCAATCAGCAGATCCAACTGCCTCGCCCTTTGCCTATCAAACTATCTTTAAAAATTCTCCTAAATTCTTGTGAAGACAGATTTGGAAAATTCCTCCCATCTCCTTGCCTGGCACCTATGATGTTAAACTCTTTCTCTACTGTATGACCTGCTGTAACACCCGCATCTCAGTGTTTTGGCTTCCTCTTGAGCAGTGAGAAATTAACTTGGTTGGGTTGTAACATTGACTGTTCCTTTAAGAGGGACCTCAGTTTAATGTTTAAAATGCTCTCTTGTGCCAAGCCAGATTGCCTTGGTTTTGAATCTCAGAACTACCACTTACCAATTGTGTGACCTTGGACAGTTAACTTCTCTGCGCCTCAGTTTCATCATCTTTAAAATCAGGTACCAATAGTACAGGTCATTGTTAGCCTTAAATGAATTAATAGATATAAATTACCTGGAAGAGGGCACACACATCAGTAAGCCCTCAGAGGTTGGCCTAGATGCAATCCTCAGCATGCTCAGCAGGGTGCGCTGCGCACCCCTAGTGGCACAGAGTGTGCACAGGGCGCCCTCAACTGTGGGCTCCGCTGGACCCAACTGCCTGGTACCCACTTCTGGATCCCATTGGACTAATGGGTGCTTCCATCCCTTTAGGCTCCACCTTAATCTTTCTAGCCTACCTGAGCAATGATTCCTGTAATGTGCCTTCTTTGTGAGGAAAGCAAGAGGGCAGGAGGGTAGAGAAGAATTCAGATTCTCACTCTCGTCCTCAATGCCAAGGCTAAGGACCAGCAAGTGGCATGATAGGCATTTAACCCGTGTGGACTTGACACTCAGGGCACACTTGTTCAGCAGTCTAGGAGGTCCCTGGAGGGGGAAGGGGTTATGCCCTTTTTCCAGGGGCTGCTTGTGCCATCCCAGGCTTTGGAGTGCTGGGCCGTGTGGACGATTCCACCAACAAATCTCTGAAAACAGAAGTAAGGCTGTTTCGTAATCTTCAAAGATTGGATACATTCCAGGCAGTGGAGAGAGAAGCTGGCCTACTTTAAGAAGCTTCAGAGAAGGAAATTCCCAACACGCTCCAGACCTGGGAGAAACTGCCACCTTCAGGCCAAGCATGGCTCTTTCTAAAATGCTCAGTTGTCAGTTCCACCCTCACTTTCCAAATCTGTGCCCCTGCCTGGGTTTAGATCAAACCACAGCCTATGCCCTGCTGGGGTTGCTTCGGGGCATGTGTGGACAAAGCCTCTCTCTGCCCCCCTCCAAATTAGGTCCCTTGTTAGGACGTGCAGCTGGCTCTGTAGCACTCTCTGCATGGACCTAACCTGCTTTGCAGCACATGGCCAGCTGCCTAAGTTAGCCGCTGCTCCACAGCACAGAATGTGGATCAGAAGTCTGTGTGTTTTGTAGGGGTCCAGGCTGCACTGGACTCCCAGCAGCTGAGTAGGGCAGGTGAACTCAAGAGTGTGGGTTTTCTGACCCTGGGGCTTGGGCCATGGGGAGCAGATCTCTGTGTCCACAACTTACGGCCCAACCCCTCCTTGGGCCCCCATGCTCTAGATTACCCTGTTGAAGAGGTCAGGCCCCTAGACTACCTGTGATTCTCTGTTTAGTTTCTGGTTATATTACCTGGAAGTAGCTGCTTTAGGCTGAATTTCCTTGGATCAAGGGCACACCAGAATTGCTATTTCTGGTGGATAAGGCAACCCTGGGTGGATTTGAGAAACTGCCAGTCTTTGGTATCATTCATTTGCCAGCTGCCATGTCCTCAGGTCCTGGCTTTCCTGCAGTCTCTGCCCATCAATCTGGGCAAATGTCAAGGATGCAGCCAACTAGGGTGGGCTGGGACCTATGTTACTCCCCTGCTACTGCTCCTGAACTGCGCCTGTTAGAGACTCATCTTCCTGAGGCCTCTGCACAGCCCAGGGTTTGGGGCCAGATCCTGGCCCAAAAGCACAGGTGGTGTGTAGTCTTGTGCAAGGGATGTCTCCCCCTGTCAGGATACTCACCTGCACCTCAGGACAGCTACCTCCTCCCACAGCAGTTGTGTGAATAAGTGATAAGCTGTGGAACCCTCCAGGAGAGAACATTCATTACAGACACATAGTACTCATTAGTCAGTGGCTAAAACCTTACCATTAAGCCCAACATGCCCAGGCTGCTGGGTGAGCCTGGCCACTGGCTGGGTGTGAGGCCTTGCTGAAAGGAGGCTGGGTTGGTTCGGTCTGGAAGAAAGGGAAGGAAGTTCCCTTGAACCCAGGCAGCACCCCAAAAAGACAGCAATAAAATCCAGAACTCCCTGGATGGAGGCGTTGAAAGGTATTTGGGAAAGAAAGTAGAGAGGAGATGACAAAGGAGCCATCTCAAATCAAAACAATTTGCTTTTGTTGCTATTTTGCTCAAAGGTGGCTTGTGCTCAGGCCAAGGCCAGAATGTGAGGTTTTCTGCCCACCCCTCCTCCCTAGCATTGGCCCCCGCCTTACAGCCCATTCATGTCACATTGTAGCACAGCCTTGCTCTATGCAGAGGCAGCTGATCCCCTGGGATGACCCCCAGGAGTGCAAACACGAGTCCTTGTACATGTTGGGGGAAAGGGTGGGCAGAAAGATGGCTTTGTCCAAGGCATTTGGGAGGGTCTCAGGACTGGGAATCCTATGGAAGAATGGGAGGAGGGCAGGCAGAACATTCAGCCACCAAGGCTCCTGGGCTCCTCGGAATCACACCAGAGGCCCCTCTGCTGGTACAGCTGAGAAGGAGAAGAAAATGAGAAGGAGAATCAGGTGTGTGAATGAAAGCTCAGGCTGTGGGGGGCAGGGTGCCTCCCGGACCTTGGATCTGGGAAGGTCTGCAGCTGGAGAGGGTTTGGTGCCCCAGCAAAGGCTCTTTCACCAGCTGCCCAGTGGCTGTGGGGATCCCGCTGCCTCCTCAGTGCTGCCTACAGCAGGGAAGGGAAGGTCTCCATGACCAAGATGCACGAGCTGGGCAGGCTGGCAGAACAGCTGGCCCGACTGCAGTGGGAGCTGACTGGGGTGTACCTGGTCTCCTTCCTGTCTTGGATCGGCCCCAAAGGAACCAGCTCCCCTACCCCAGTTCTGTCCCATGAGAGCACCACACACAAAACTGTAGAAGAGACAAGTTGGTGCATCTTCAAAGCTGCAGACATAAAGAAGGCACTTTCCCTGACACCAGCGCACCCTACATGCCGTCTGATTTTCTTATCCGTAACCCCCAAGCTGCGAGGCAATGAATGAAGCTGCCCAAGTTTTTGCTGAAGGAGATGAATGGGCAGGCACTGCCCCAGCCGGAGCCAGTTCTGAGCCGTCAGGCGCCACTTTCACCATTAGTACTCAGAGCACAGGCCCTCCCATCAGTCACTCTGGCCTTATCTTATCGATCCTTTTAATAGCAGGCAGTAACAATTTATTAGCAATTTTCCAGAGTCTCTGCCTGCTGGCTAGATGTTTTTCCATCTAGAGAGCTGGAGTGATATGTCTTCTAAATCCGGCTCTCTTCAAGGTACTAAGGCCGCCCAGGCAGACTGAGCCATGAGGCCTACAGAAAAGGAACGATTGAATTAGGACATCATTTTTATTATTTCTACTTCTTCCACCAATTTTGCAGTTTCAAGTGAACAGCTATGCTTCGAGGGAGAGGAGAGGGAGACCAACAGAGGTCAGATGAAAAGCAAGTATTATTTCAATCTCATATTATTGAAATCTTTATTTCAATTTTTTGTTTCCTCTTATAGAATTGTTTTTTAAAAGCGAGACCACAAGAAGGAAGTGGGAGGACCGAGGCCTGCAGGTCGGGCACTGGGTTCTAGGGCATGGCTGCCCGACACTGCTCTGGGACCCTGCCCGGGTGACTCAGCCTTTTTGATGCCTCTGTTTGAGCCACGAGAAAAACCAGGAAGACATGAAGCCACTTCCCTATCTCAAGACTCACAGGTTGATTCATGACCGCTTCTGATTCCTGAAAATGAAGAACCGCAGGGATGACTCGAGAGCCTGGCGGACTCGCTGCAGCCGCCACCGCGCCCTGGAGAGCATGAGAAGGAGAAATTCTGGCCCACGCTGCAGTGCCCGAGCCCTTCTAGGAGCCACTAGGGGCTCCACAGTGGCAGGTGTCTGTGGCTGTGAAAATTTAAAGTGTTTTTCCTGTTGATGGCCTGCAGGAGCAGACTCCGAGATACGGCCAGGGAGGAGGGTGAATAAAGCCCTAGAGGAGGGTGAATTCTTCCAGCTTTGGGCTTAATGTTACAAAATTGCCACTGGCTTTGATGCCAGAAACAGCTGCTTCCTAAAGGAGAGACTCACCACCCCAAAACCCTGTTCTGTTTAACCCCCTTACCCCACCTCCTCTGCCCGGTCCTCTGCCTTGGTGCCCCTGTGGTCCCTGTACCACCGCTGCCCCCAACCCTTGGCTGGAGGGTTGGTCCCAGAGCTGATGCCTACACAGGCCACCAGAGTGCTGGGGACTTCTCCTTGAATTTGTGTAGTAATAATACATGTTATTTAGCTCAGAGTAAAACAGAGGCTCAGAAAGAAGTGACTTGCCCAAGAGCACTCAGCTAGTAGCTGGCTTCAAATGCAAGTTCACCTGCTTTATTATTTATTTTCCCAATATTTGTATTATAGTAAGGTATTGATGTATATAAATATATTAATATAAATAGCATATAATTATACTTTATAATTATGCAACTTATATCTTTGGAATTTATTATTTTTAATTGGGGTTTTATGTTGTTTATTTTGTGAATTAGCAATAGGTCATAGGATTCAAAATTCAAAATATACCAAAAGAAAAGGGGTAAAAGGTCTTCCTCTCAACCCTTTGTCATTTGGTCATCTAGGTCCCCATGCAGAGGCAACCACAGTTAGTTGGTTTCTCACGTATTCTTCTGAGACAGGGACAGAGAGATAATATGCCTATATAGTCTTTTTTTACCCTTTTTATACAAATGGTATGCACGGCACACACCATTCTGCTCCTTATTTTTTTCCCCACTTAGTATTTTTTTCCCACATAGCATTTCTTGGAGCTCTTTCCCTTTCGGTATATAAAGAGCTGTCTCATTTCTATTTATGGCTTCATAGTATGAAGACGTTATATTAAATTGTGTTTTGATCTCAAGAGGTAAATACTTCCCCCACTCTCTTGTCTTCTGCATTTGTTTTTACAAGTTCCATCTTCTGTCTAATAGGTCTTTTCGTCTTTGGGTTCTGGAGGGAAGTTCCAATGCTGGGGGGCAAGTTGTTTCAGCCTCAGTCTGGACCCCTCTGCAAGTCAGAATTCCAGCCTCCTGCAGTGAAGGCTCCTCTGCCATGTACTGTGGAATTGGTGCATCGTTACCTTGTAACTGTGATTAAGAAGCATTTCTGATATTATCTTGTCATCACCCAGCCCATGTTTTCAGGAATCCAATGAGGTTCGAGGTCACACGTCTTATGAATTTATGGATGTTGGAAGAGGCTGTAACTGTGGATGTCACTGAGAGCCACACTTTTGATAATTGTTCAGTAATAGAGATTATGGAGTCATAGAATTTTAAAGCTAGAAATGACCCTACAGGTCACCTGGTTTTACTCTGCCACATGGCAATGGATAAATAGAAACTGAGAGTAGTTAAGTGACCTTGTTGAGGTTAAGAGAACACACCACTTGGCAGCGGGAGAGGGGTCTCTAATGACTAGAAAGACAATCGCCGCATTCCCTGCCCTGGTTGCTGGATATTGTGCCCCACGCAGCGGATGTGGCTGAGGAAGCAAATACCAGATAGCCCTGCAGTGTGAGCTCAGGGTATTTACAGTAATTTTACCCAGGACGACTGTAAGGTAGGTCATTACAGACATTCAAATGCTGGTGAGGACACCACATTTTGAATATAACATATTCTGCTTTTGGATAAAATGAGTAGGTAACATGGTAGTTCTTACTGAATGCTAACATAATGGAAACATCAAGGAAAATGAAAACGTGTGCAACTCTGGTGGTTGAGCTAAACCATGCCTCTTTCATAACAGTCAGGTACTAAAATTCTCATTTTACATATCTGAGTTCATCAGACAGGAATGCCTCAAACTCAGAGATGGTGTGCATTGTGATGAGGGCTTCGTGGTGCACACAGGGGTTAAAATGTATCCACTTCAAACACATGCAGTTCCTGGTATGTCAATGATACCTCACTAAAATGGCCTTTAAAAGTGGCTTGATGATGGAAAGACATGGAGGAAATTTAAATGTATATTTCTAAGAGAAAGAAGCCAATCTGAAAAGACTAGACGGTGTATGATTCTGATTATACGACATTCTGGAAAAGGCAAAACTATGGAGACAGTAAAAAGATCAGTGGTTGCCAGGGGTTAGTGGGGAGGGAGGGGTGCAGGGGCGAGCATAGGGGATTTTTAGGGCAGTGAGACTGCTGAGGATGACACGTAATGGTGGATACATGTCACTGTACATTTGTCTAAACCCATAGAATGTGCGACACCAAGAGCGAACCCTAAAGCAAACTATGGACTTCGGGTGACTCGTGTCAATATAGGCTCAAATAAATGTACTGCTTCAATGGGGGGTGTGGATAATAGGGGAAGCTGTGCATGTATAGGGGTGGGGGTGACATGGGACCTCCCTATACCTTCTGTGCAATTTATCTGTGGTTTAAACAACCAGGGGATTTACTGTTTCTCATATCAGGCATCTGGGAGCAGAGAGGACGGAGGGTGTAGCAGCTAAGATGCCCTGGAGGACCCAGATACTTCCCATCTTTCCACTCTGTCTCCCCTTATGTTACAGAGGTCACACGAGTGGACAGGTGCGTGTCTAGTGCAGAGGAGCATATTCCTGCCTATGCGTGTCTTTCTAAGAAAGAAGAAAACTCTGCTGCACGCTCCTCATAGCCTTCCTCTGAGTCCCACTAGCCCAGTCCATGCTCCCCCTAGTCCATGCTCTGGCTGCAAGGATGGGAGGGGCTGCCAGCGAGCACCTATCGGGGCCACACTGGTGCTCTCAGAGCTCAGTGGCTGTGCTCTTCTCCACCTGGCCCACTAGGCTTTCTCAGGCTCTCCCCTCCCCACCCTTCCATCTCTGAGATGGCTGCTCAGACCTTTCTATGTAACTGCCTTGTCCCTCTGTCTAGTCTTCCTTACGTGTGCACTGTTTAAACAGTCAGATGTGAGCTTCTGCAGTCACCACTGTTTCATGGAGTGTCTGTGTGTGTGGGGGGGAACCAAGCACAGAGCCAGGGAACAGCTGCTCTTGAAAAGTGGACTTGGGCAGGAGAAGAGGCGGATGGAGCTTCTTCCATCCTGGGGAGGACAAAAATGCCAAGGTGGGAAAGCAGCTTGAGCACAGAAGCGAGTGCGAAACCTTGACCACTGGCAGGCTTCCCTGCTGAAATAGCAGAAATAGTCAAGACCTATCCTTAAGCAGGACAGAATTGATGGTTGCACAGAAACCCACCTGGAATGTCACTCTGAAATGAAAAAGGGAGGACTTTAGGGCAGAGATGGCACAGCTGATCTCCAGGGACAGGATCCTTGCATTTTTCCTCAACATTTGGTTCTTAGTAGACCTCGAATAGGTTATTCGGGAAAGACAACAGCAATTTCTAGGGAGTTAAAAGCTATTAAATGGGCAAAGTGGCGACCCTTGTCTATGTCATGTGCAGCTTCACAAAACATCCTCCTCCTCTCTCAGTTCTCCAGAGGAATATCTAGGCAGAATCCTGGCTCTGAAGTGAGCCTGGTATTATTCATGCCTCTATGACTCCTCAAATCTACAATCACCTCTGCAGGACAGAGATTCCTTGATGGCCAGAGAAAGAGCAAAGTATGCCCCTGACCCTGCGATCATACAGTAATGTCAGTTGTGACCACTCCTTGCTGGCCACAGAGTCCCAGGGGTGTCCTGCACTTCAGGTCTTGGCTTCAGTTGGCCAAGGGCCCTTGAGCATTGGTGTTAAAGTCAGGATGGAGTTCCTGCTTATCTGGCCCCCTCTACCATGGCTGTTCTGGGGCTGTTTATCTGAAAAGTACGGATAGATACTCTCAAAGAGTCCAGCTCACTAACTGCAGACTTGCAAGGCCGTTAAGGAATGTTTGAGGGAGAGATCCCAGCTGAGCAGAGCACAGGAAGAAAAGCTCGTAGCACCAGCTGCATCTCGTCTGCCTGCATCCCGGCCCCTCGACTTTGAGTTGCATCCACGTACAGGGGTCTCTAATTGGTGAATTCTTCTCCAAAGCTTGGGAATTGCTGGGGACTCTCAAAACCATGCCACTGGCTCCACTTGTAGTCCCAGGGGAACTGGGAGACATCAGTTTCTTCTTCCCAGGGCTTTCTTCCAGTAGCTGCTCCCAGACTTGCTGGCCATGAGCCATCAGTCTCCTTGTTTCCTCCCCTCTCTCTGAGTGAGAGGCTCTGTCTCCTCCTTCAACAAGAGGGCTGATGCCCTCCTCTGATTTCTGCCCTTCCTCCTCCAAGAGCAACGTGTCTCCTTCTCTCCTGTCTTCATTCTCCTTAGTGAGCTGACGTGCTAAGTCTCCCCAGGTCTTCCCCAAACCAGAACCCACTGCATCCCCACTACTACCCCCTCCCTTTCCATTTCCTCCCAACACTGCTACAAGGTAACCCGTCCTGGCTCGAGCCCCCACCCTGTACTGACAAGTCTCTTCCAAAAGCACCGTTGACCTCCTGATCACCAAAGTCTAGGGCCACTTCTTCCCCTCCTCGAGATCCCACCTGCCTTGTCTTCTACACCTCTGACCATTCCCTCTTTGGGGGCCACCAGTGGCTTCTGGACTGCCCAGTCAGACACCCACACTGCAGTCTGGTCTTTCTTGTTCAAATGAAAACATCCCACATTGACAGGCCTAAGTCAGCCCCTTACGCAACAAGCCCTCCAGGGTCATGCAGTCTGTGTATTCAGCCTGGGCCCAAGGATCGATTTTGATCCTTTTTTCTTAAGATGAAAGTGCATGCAGATATATTATAGGCCTCAATCAAAAAGCAAAGAATAATTTGATAAAAGCTCTTGAGGTTTCTCTAATCCCTGAAACCTCGCTTTTGACTTGAAAGCTAAATTTCTAAGATGGAAAGGCCCATGCATGATTGAGAGGCGTGACACCAGGTATTAGACCTGTCTAGGGTCCCCAGTGCAGAGATGGCTCCTTCGTGCCGTCTGCTTCTTCAAGTGCAATGGGGGTTGGGTATGGCAAAGGCTTGTGGGGCAGGAGTGGGGAGCACGGGAGAGGGGGGGAGAGCAGTGGGGGAGAGAGACCATCCAGGCTTCCACAGCCCACCCCCCTGTGCTGGAAAATACTCTATTCCATTATTTTCTAGAATTGTTTCTAGAACTTCTATTCTGGAGAACATGTTACAAAGAAATATGCTGTTCTTTTGTATCAGTTTTACCCTTTGTTGATATTAAATGACTTAGTCACTTTGCAGGGGAAACAAAGAGATTGATTCATGGTGATGTGACCCTCTTGTCACTTCTGGTTCCTTTTTTCCTGCTATATATCAAGACTCACAGTCTGTAGGAAGTGTATTTCTGTGCTCACAGAAGAACTTGGGAGAAACCTGTAAGTAAACTATCAAAATAATCTTATTTCTAAAATGTCTTTTTAAAAAAAGTATTAGTAAATTGAAAGAAAGAGTTGTGGCTGGCAGATACCGTAAGCCCCCTTCCTCTACCTCCAACAGTCTATGTATGTAGAGAAATACCAGAAAGGGAGTCTTTTAGTGTTGGTATCTGGACAGTCTTATCTCAAGGAAGACTGCTGTGGGAACATTGTCTTACTGGAGTAGCTTTTTAAACTTGCTTCATTCTCCTGTTTTTGAAGAATGAATCCCCTTAAGCAAATCTCCTGGAGGTGGTTGGCACGGGCAACCAGGGGCGGAATTGCTCCATAAATGCTATTCTGTTTACCCGGTAGCTTTTATTAATCTTTTCTTTCTTGTGTGAAGGTTGCTTTCACAGGGTAAGGCATTTGCTGACTTTCCCAAGGCAAGAACGATTAAAACAAAGTTCTGAGGAATTCACTCCACTTCAGATGGAGGCCTCAGCTCCTGCCCAAGCTATTTTGGCAGCCGGAGAGAACAATATGTTCTGAACCAAATAATAAGATTGCAAGAGCTGAAAAAAATGAAAGGAAAAAATGAAAAGGAAAAGAAACCCCCCATTCTCCCTTTGTCGCACTCGGCCAGGCTTTGATGTTCTCAAAAGTGAGTGCAGAGCCCCGTGGCTGAGAGTTGGCTCTGACGCTCTTCTCTGTGCCTCTATTTCAGAGACACTGAGCTAGGAGGGACCTTGGAACTCAGCTAGCCCAAGGGAGTGGAGGTCCCAAGAGGTGAAGCGGCCCATCCAAGGTCAGACAGCCTGTCCTGGATAGAGGCGGCTGGAACACAAGCCTCTTCTCGCCCTGCCTGGTATTTTTTTCCTATGCTGCTCAGCCCTTTGTTTGGATTTCCTTTAATATGAGATTCAAAACCAGCCATGAAGACAGTGAGGGAGGCTGCAGGGCTCAGACTGGGCTCCCCGGGGGGCCTCCAGAGCTGGCTGGAGGAGCATAGAAAGCTGAGCAACTCTCCATTTGGGTTTATTTTTCCCCAAGGTGTCTGCAGATTGTATCTGAGCTTGTTGTGCAGAAGCCATCTCTGCATAAGAGCAGGGCAGAAGGAGCTGGTCGCACTTAATGGAAATTGCAGGATGTCAGATTGGGAGAGGGTTCTGCAAGTGGGGAATGAGGGGAGCGGTGAGACGGTGCCCAAGGTCATTGTCTTCTGGCCTCTCCCTAAAGCAGGCCTCATTCCTTTCGCCTACACTTGTGATAGCAGCCCGCCGTGGAGACCCATGGGTGATGTACATCTTCAATATCCCCCATCTAGAAACCTCTCGGGGTGGCCCATTCCTCAGAGGCTCTCATTAGTTCATGGCTCCGTGTTCTGTGGCTACTAACTGGCCCTGGTATCTGAAGCAGGGACATGCTCCATGCACCTGGAGGGTTGATCTGTGCTCAAAAGACAGTGCTCAGGAAAGGTGGGTGCAGTGACTCTCCAGCAAGGTGGGCAGACAGAGCTCTGGGGGTGGAGACTGGCAGCTCTGTGTCCTCTGTGCCAGGGCTCTTGCTACTGCCACTGACATATTCTCCCTAGGGGACCAGCCACGGGGTGCACCCCTCCAAGCAGTGTTGCTAGCTGGCCTGTGCAGGCTGATGTAAAAGTCTGGCTGCTTCTGTTTCCCATGGCAACAGCTCAGCCTTTTATTACAAGTGGGTAAATATGGGCTCAGACTGACTCCAGCCTGGCCCTTGGGGCTCTGACTTGGACTGGGGCTGGTCAGCACTGACCCTCTTCTTCCCTTGTTCTCTCCTGACCAACTGTACAAAAATTGCTTTCACCTTGGTGACACTCTGCTGTGGACTCCAGCTAAGGCTTCCCTGCCTGAGCGGTGGTGCAAACTGGGGTTTAGTGATAAAAGCATGAAAGTGGTAATTACTCCTGGGATACTGCTGTTGGTGAAAGTGAGAAGCAGGTGCTCTATCCCTGCTGGGGAAATAAGAACTTTGAGGACTTTAATGTTATTCAGGAATAAACATTATTAATAATGGGGGCAAAGACTTGGTACTGTAGCTCAGTGGTTAGGGCGCTGGCCACATACACTGGGGCTGGTGAGTTCAAACCCAGCCTGGGCCTGCTAAACAACAATGACAACAACAACAACAACAAATAGCTCAGCATTGTGGCAGGCACCTGTAGTCCCAGCTATTTGGGAGGCTGTGGCAAGAGAATCGCTTAAGCCCAAGAGTTTGAGGTTGCAGTGAGCTGTGATGCCATGGCACTCTACTGAGGGTAACATAGTAAGACTCTGTCTCAAAAAAAAAATGGGGGCAAAATAAAAAGAAACTACAGGTTAAAAGGTTGAGGTAACCTTTAGAAACTGCCAGAAAAAAACAATAGAAAGACAGACAGAGGGACTCGATCCTGTTAGCATGAGAGGGGAATAAAATAGAGATCTTTTAGACAAAAATAAATACTCCCAAGGCATATAGAAAAAGCTTCATGTGTGAGACTGGAAATTGGCTTACAGCAGGATTTAAAAATGTCCCAAGGGATAAAAGGGAGAAAGGTAATTCAGGGGAGGGACTGGCGGGCAGGAAGTTGGAGGTGGTGGGGGCAGAGCAGAGAGAAGGGGAGGGGCCCCGTGAGCATCACTCCCCACTCCCCATCAAGGCTGCAAACTGACAAGCCATGGCCAAAACCAGCAGTCAAAGCGTTTAAAAACAGTTTGAGCCAATTTTTTTGTTTTTTTAAAATCAGAATATGTCATCCAAAGAAATCCAGATTGCTGACTGAAATAAAAACAGAAAAATCTGACAAGGGAGTTTATAGAGAGCCTTGAAGAAAGTCTGCTGGGTTGGGAGCTGCTGCCCCTGCGACTTAACCGGGGCATAGTCTCTCGCTCCCTCCCTGGGAGACCCTCTGCCCATTGTCACACCCCACACCCCCAAGGAGAGGCGATTTCTCTTTATTTCCTTCACTCTTTCCTGTGCTTGTCTGACCCCTCAGGCATTTGAAATGCTGAGTCCCGCACCCACTGCTCTGATGTGTCAGTACAGACTGAGCCCTGGTCGTGACAGCCCCTCCTCCAACTCAACTGAGAAGGGGAGACCAACACTGAACGCACCTCTCATCCCCTGACTCTGGAAGAGGCAGAACTGCAGACCAGTATGACCCTGAGTCCAGGGTGCCCTAATTTCAGGGGTAAGCGAGGGTGAGCCTAACGCTGGCATTATCTAAATAAAACCCGGGTGCTCAGGAGCCACATGACGCAGCCAAGCAGGCATTTGGCTGTGGCAAGGGGATCTAGCAGGCTAGGTGTGGCTGTGCTGGCAGATGAGAGGAGGACGCAGCCTGCAGTTGACAATGCTCATAATGGCATCATTGCCATTTCAGGATGTGTGTGTGACTGGGACCCTGGGAACACATTTCAACCAAACTCAGAGGCTCTTCTTTTAAGATCACCTTAAAGAGGTGCTGAGGAACTGCCCATCGTGACCCCACAGTGTCACTTACCCATGGGTTAGAATCCTGGCTCTTCAACTTCTTAGCTGTATGACCTTGAGTAAGTTATTAACCTCTCTCAGCCTCAGTTTCCTCATCTAAAAAGATATAGACACAATAGTACAGAGTTGCCACAAAGATTAGAAATCAAGTATATCAGATGCCGTAATAGCACCCAGGCACGTAGTAACAAACTGATAGCTATTGTCTATTATTGGTGGCATTTCAGCAAGTCTCAGGGGTTAGTGCAAGCTGTAGTTTCTTTACTAATTACATATTCTGTGATGACTGAAGACAAAATGGGAACCATTAGGGACTGAATGTATGTGCCTTCTGCCAGTTCATTCATTGAAGTCTCACACCCCCTAAGTGGCTAGAGTAGAACATTGGCTCTCTAAGGAAGTAATTGATGTTGAGGTTATAAGTGTGGAGACTTTCTTTCCAAGAAGAGGAAGAGGCAACTGCCTGACTGTTGCTGGAGAGAGATAAGAGTCTGATGGCCAGAGAAGTGGGTGATATGGTCCCAGGTGACCAGTTGGAAAGGCCTTTGTACTTAATTAACAGTAATGCAGCATGGAAGGTGGGAGGAGAAATAAGGGAAAAGAAGAGATGCCAGAGAGTTCACCTTTCCTATCCTCTGCAAGAAGGCGGCCCTCTGCAAACCAGAAAGAGAGCCCTCACCAGAACCCAGCCCTGCCAGACCTTGAGCTGGGACTTCCCGCGCCAGAACTGTGAAAAATACATTTCAGTTGCTTAAGCCACCCAGTCTGTGGTGCTCTGTTACAGCAGCACCAGCAGGCCACTACAAGTATGTTGGAAATTTTAACTCTATGACCCAGGAACCAAAGCAAGATTTTAAAACTGGGCTCAGGAAAATCAGAGATAAAATGGGATGTGGTGGGAAATGTGTCACCGAATGGTAAAGACAGGGGTCTCCTTCCTAGCTTTGCTGATGCCAGGATGACTATAGCAAGCGCCTGAACCTCTTTGGATTTTATTTTTCTCAGCTGTGAAAATCAGCCAGCTAGGTGTCAATCACTTATCTAGAGCTGTGCTATTTGATACACGGACACCAGTCATTTATTTTAAGCTCAACCATTTACATTTTATTTAATCATAATCTATATTTAATTTATTTAATTATTGATTTTTTTTGCTGGATTGAGCTGGTTGCCTCCTGCTGTTGTGGAGAGGACCCTCTTCCTCCTGGCTTTTGGATCTTTTTCTGTGGATTCTATATAGACACGTAAGTCTTAGCTTTATTATATTCTTAGCAGTCCATCTCTCTTTTCCCCCCTTCCTTCTCTAAAACCTGAGTGTGGATCCTGGCACACCTTACCCTGAAGCATCTGACTCCAGTGACTCTTCTCCAGTGCCTGTGACTTGTGGGCCTGGAGAAAATTATCCATTCTGGCAAATGTCTTCAATGGAGGTGCCCCACACAGAGACTACCTCTCCTTTCCTACTTCCAGGGATCTGCTGACTCAGGGCAGCCCTGCTTCTTCTACTAGCCCCAAAGTAGAACTATCCACTTCTGTAGAGAAGAGCGCAGTGAAGAAGGAAGATAAGGTCCAGGTCAAGAAACAGAAGACCAGAACTGTGTTCTCCTTGACCTAGCTATGTATACTCCGTGATAGATTTCAGAGACAGAAATGCCTCAGCCTCTAACAGATGCAAGAACTTTCCAACGTCCGGAACCTCAGCAGCAGACAGGTTAAGACCTGGTTCCAGAACCAGAGAATGAAATCTAAAGGATGGCAGAAAAACAACTGGCTGAAAAACACCAAAAGTATGAGCCCAGCTCAGGCCTCAACGCCAGCTCCCAGCTCAAGGTCTGGAATATGGAATACCCAGGCCTTTGCTTTCTCTATCACCACACGTGTCTGAGGAACACATCTGGAAACCTTCCAGGGTGGAGCACCCAGATCTGGAGCAACCCAGCCGGAGTAACCAACCCTGGAACAGCTGGTCTTGGAGCAGCCATTCCTGGAACAGTCAGACCTGGGGCACCCAAGCCTGGAACAGTCAGCCTTGGAACAATTCTTTCCTTAACTGTGGGGAGGAACCTCTACAGTCCTGCCTGCAGTTCCAGCAAAATTTTCTTGACAGTGATTTGGAAATTGCCTTAGAAGCTGTTGGAGAAAGCCATAATGCAATCCCACAAACCACTAAGTGTTTTAGCTCCCCACAAGCCATGGATTCATTCCTAAATGACTTAATGAACATGCAGCCTGAGGATGTGTGAAGAGGGGTGTATTAGTCAGTTTCAGTGTAGGCAGTGGCTGAATCCTTTCCTCTGTCATAGAATTTTTCTTTCCCTCCTACCCTCCCTCCCTTTCTTCCTTCTTTTCTTCCTTTCTTTCTCTCTGTCTTTTTTGTGTGTGTGTGTGTATGACAGTGTCTCACTCTATCACCCTGGGTAGAGGGTGGAGAGCTCACAGCAACCTCAACCTCTTGTGCTCAAATGATCCTCTTACCTCAGCCTCCCAAGTTGCTAGGACTCTAGGTGCCCTCCACAATGCCTGGCTTTTGCTCAGGCTGGTCTTGAACTCCTAAGCTCAAGCAATCCACCTGCCTGCCTCAAGTTCCCAAAGTGCTAGGATTACAGGACTGAGCCACTGCCCCTGCCAATTTTTCTTACTTTAGAGGAACTCTTCTGCCTCTGTTCTGGCTCTCAGTGTGCCTATTTCAAGATTGGAGTCTTATCAGAGATTCCAGTAACCTTGGCTGCGATGGACAACATGATGGAAGACATCACTGGCTATAGATAAGCATATGTAATGCCAGCTGGGACAGCTTTAGGATTTAGAATCTAACCGCAAGAACGGGAAGTAAAAAATACAAAGACGTGTGACGGATTATTCCCACTTTCTGAGATTGGGAGGTTTTATTTTTTTTTCTCATAAATGAATACTTAGAAGGCAAGGATATTTTTATTTTCATTTCAGATTAATATGAAGGCACAAACCATTAGGTTATATAATTTACCATGAAAGGTTAAGGTCAGAGTTATAGCTGTGTCCTAACCCCGGGGATGTGTCCTATGTCCATGCATTGTGCTTGGGGGGTGTGAAGCTACTAAACCCTTTTTCCCTCCCTAATTTCATTGAGAGTTTCTCTCATGCGGGTCTGTGATGTTTAATCTTCTAGTTTCAAATTGGTATTAAGTCCATGCGAGGATTGTTTTTCTGTTATTGTGATACTTAGGAGAACGTTCTCCAAATCCATCCAGGTTATTAGGATAAAAAGTCTCCATCTATTTTTGTAGCTGAGTAGTATTCCATGGTATACACAAAGCACAGTTTAGTCCTTGTGTTGAAGGGCACGTGGGTTGTTTCCACCTCTTTGGTATTGTGAATTGTGCCCCTATAAACATTCAAGCATAAATGTACTTGTGGTAAAATGCCTTTTTTTCTTTTGGGAAGATAGTGATGGGATTGCAGGATCAAATGGTAGGTTGGCTTTTACTTTTTTTTTTTTTTTTTTTAAGGCGAGCATGATAAAAAGTTCATCGAGGAAGAGAAAGGTAGGTTTATAGAGTAAAAACAAGATATAGGCTTACAGAGCAAGATAACGTCCTCCATAGACAGTGAACAGGCCTCCACTGCCAGGACAGGTGGGCAAAGAGGCCTATTTTTAGTCTTTTGAGGAGTGAGAGGCTTTGCTCATTGAAAACCTCAATTGTTCCGGTGAAGGGTTAGCTCGAATGTACGTCATCGATTTCCTCTGCCCCTTTTGGCTCTGTTTCAGGACAACCATTCCTTTGTATCATTACACTAATATTGGTAGAAAGATGTGTTGCATTTGGCTTCATCCTGATGCCATCAGTCCCAGTTTGCCTGGTCTAGGTACAAATAAATAAAATCCAGTTTACCTATAAAAAATAAATTACTAAATAATTTAAATTAACATCAAATTGAATACAAGTTTAATTAATTACATTATGAATTTAAATTAATAATTTTAATTTGAATAAACTCAAAAATTTAATTTGTCAGTGGCACTCGCCCTGTTTTGAGGGCTCCACAGTCACATGGCCTAATGCCTGCCATGTTGGATGCCGGCACTGCAGATATAAAATGTGTGTGTCATTACAGAAAGTTCTGTCCGTGCTGAATTCTAGAGTTTGCCGCTCCGAGTCTGGTTCTCAGAAGAGTGGCAGCACTCGGGAACTTGTTAAGAATGCAAAATCTGGAATGCACCCTAGACCTTCTGAATCAAAGTCTGCATTTTAACAAGATTCCCCTAGTGATTACACACTCAAATATAAGGAGTTCTGAGCTGTAAGATTCCCTCTGGCCCTAAAGAGAAAATGGAAGAATCTGAGTGTCTGCTTGACAAAGTCTTTGAGAAATAAACCAGCAAGCAGCTTACTAAAATTCTGATTCACTGATTTGCTTAAAAGAAAAGAATGGGGACTTTCTGAAGAAAGATCAGCAGAACGGCCACACCTCCATGGCAGAGAGAAGAAATCAGGCAGGGTCCAAGAGAGGCGTGGACAGCATGGCAGCGCTCAGCTCGGGCATTCAATCTTTACCTCACGAGCAGAGAATGGAAGTTCTCAGTTTTCTCTGACAGCAAAGAAACAAGAAGAAACGGATTGCATTTACTGGGCACCTTATTTCCGGGGAGTCTCAAGGTGCTTGCTAAGGTTCCTCACATTCCACCTGGCCAGGAAGGCGCAGGCAGGTCTTCAATTCAATTAGGGGACATGAGGAACACTGGAAGTGACAGAGGGCCAGCTGGAACATTAGCCTCGGGGCCCAAAATGCTGCTCCGTGTGGCTTCAGCTATAAAATAGGAGAGAAATGTTTTTGGTCCTCTCACTACAGAAAGTTTTGGTGTCTCTTGGTGACATGCTATTTTCAGTACAAAACCAAGAAGGATAAAGTTAGAGCTTTGCTTGTTATGAAGCTGTGCCTCTTACAGGACAAAATTGCAGTAGTATATCTTATTTGATATTAGATTTTATTGCAAAGTGTTAACGTTTTAATGTCTACATAAATCTCTTTCATTAAAAAAAAAAAAGGACTGTTTTAAGAGCATGCTGTATAAGGAGGAAGGGAAGAGAAGGAAAAATAGATCCAGAATATACGTTATTAATTTTTCAGGAAGCAAGTAAAATGGTACCTCATAAAGAAAATTAGAAAAAAATAAAACAGCTGGGATTTCTGATTCAGTTTAGAGAGGAGGAATCTGCTAAATTGAGACATAGCCTTACTGGGACAACTATTTTGATATAAGTGAACAGATAGAGGAAATGGTTTTGTGATACACACATCAGGTCTTAAATAGCCACTAGTAGAAATTGTGATGTGTTTCCAACAGGGACAAACACAAAGAGCTGAGCATGCTGTCACTTGACCCAGCATCACAGAACCTGAGCATGTTGCAGGGGAGAGGCCTGCCCAGGAGTCGGGCAAGCCTGGTGTGAGTCCCTCTGTGCCATCTACTCTGTGTGATCACTGACAAATCTCAGCGAGGGCTCAGAGCCTCAGATTCCGCTGTTTAAAATGCAAAGAACATCCACAGATTTTGCATGGGAGTTGGGGGCAGTGGCAAAAAAAATCTATCAGTGTACCAGTTGGTCAAATAATGGTTTGAGGTCAGTGCATAGAGACACGCCTGTGAGGAGAGGCAGCAGCTCCTGGCCTGCTCTGGTGCAGGCATCTTGTCCTCTGTCCACCTGCCTACCGGCTCATCTACCGGCCGTGAAGCAGGTCTGACATGGGTTGGCAATGCTGGGGAAGGTTCAGGAGCACAAGGACAGGTGGTCTCTGTCTTCCTGGAGGCTGTGCGTGTTAGTATTGCCAACCTTTAACGCAAATTCTAATTCTGAAAGGAAGCAAGCTTGGAGGTGGGGAACTACCGCCTTTTGCTGGTCCCCATTTCAAGTACTATTCTAATTCCCTTTCTTCTTGTCAGAATGAGAACATCCCCACGGGGGGATCTGGAATCTTGCTAAGGCCAAGCCTATGTGGTAAACACTCAAGTTCTCCCCACACCTCTTTCCTGCTCTGAGCATTTCCATTCAGAAGCCCTCTCTAGTCTTGCTGGAGAAATTTACACACATTTGTTCCTAACCTGTCTATGTCCCTCATCTTATGTCTGCCCTTCATTAACCTCATTCAGCCTGAACACAAGAAGAAAATAACTTCCTCACCTCTGGCTGTTCACTTCATGCCCTCTAGCCAATGCCCAGATTCAGTGTGGCTCACTGCTTCTAATAGTATTAAGCTGATCAACAAACCCAGCCCCGTGATGGGAGCAATGAATTTATTTGAGAGTATTTAAAAATTGATCAATAGCCTCATTAAAATCCCATGCCTAATTAATAATACAATACTCTTTAGATATTTTCAGGTCAATTAAAAAAGAAAATATCAGATTTATTTTATCGTATTCTAAACAAAGCTAAGCCTTTCTGAGTCCATCGCAGACCTAAATCTGCATGGCTGATGGGGTGGTCACAGCCTCATAGCACCTTCATTTCCAGATCCGAGAATAAAGAAAAGATGGTTAACTCAATGACAGAAGTATTCTTATTTTCCCCATAAGTTGTTGGAAGGCAACTGTATTCTGAGGGTAGGTAGGTTGAGGAGGGAAGAAGCTATGGTAACAGGACAGATACAATGGCCTCAGCTCAACTCCACATTTAAGTCTGGATACCCTTGGTGTGCTTTCTGATCCATAAAATTGGAGCACAAGAAAATAGATGGTGTTTAAAGAGTAATCTTACATAATGCAGTTTATTGACATTTTGGACTAAGGTGCAACTCTTAAGGCTTACAAGAGTGAATGCTTGCCTTTAGCAATTAACAATGATTACCTAATAGACCAGTATGGAATTTAGAGCTTAAAATAAATCAGCATTTATTATTACCCCTGTGTCTGTGGTCATCAGGTAGCTGACTAGAGACTGGTTGGTCTAGGATGGCGTCTTGCACACATCTGGCAGATGGATGGTCATTGGCTGAGCTGGTGGAATTGACTGGACAGTTGCTTTTTGTCATCCAGCAGTTCACTCTGGTGTGACAGGCTGAGCTGACAGCTGCCCAAAGGTGCTCATGTCCTAATGCCCAGAAAAGGGACTCTGCAGGCATGATTTAGTTAAGGATCTTGAGATGGGGAGATCATCCTGGATTATATAGATAAGCCCAATGTATTAACAAGGGTTCTTATAAGGAGGCAGGGGGATCGGTCATAGAGACAAGAGGGTATCAGAGTCATAGAAAGAAGGGGATCAGAGGCAGAGACAAAAGATATAAGGATGAAAGCAGAGGTTAGAGGGGAGGGAATATGCAACACGGATGGCTACAAGAGAGAGGAAGAAGGGTCCATGAACCAGGAAAGGCAGGCGACATTAAGGA
Source organism: Otolemur garnettii (assembly GCF_000181295.1). Lineage (NCBI taxonomy): Eukaryota > Metazoa > Chordata > Mammalia > Primates > Galagidae > Otolemur > Otolemur garnettii. Next base: position 22,854,893 of record NW_003852399.1, on the reverse strand, counting down.
AACACTTCTCCTTTAGAGACTCCAGAAGGATCACAGCACTGTGGGCCTGTTTTTGACTTCTGACCTGCAGAATTGTAAGGGAATGAACATGTGTTTCTTTACAACACTGTGTGGTGATTTGTTACAGCAGCTGACGCAGCTGGGTGTGTTAACACAGCAGCAGCAGGTTTCCAAGAGAACATGTGGGACCGGGTCATAGCTCTGAATTGTCACTGTCATCTCTGCCACATTCTGTTCTGAACCACAAGGCCAGTCCAGATGCAAGGGTTGGAAAAGTGGGCCCCACACCTTCCTGGAGTCTGTTTCTCTCACCTCTGGGTGGGAGAAGCTGTAAAGTCATACTGCGAGGGGGGACACAGAGAGGAGTAAAGAACTAAGGCCACTTTTTGCCATCAGCCTCCCACTATACCCATTACAAGTGCCAGAGGACATTCAAAAACATTTTCTGAACTTGGTTTCTTTTTTGTTTTCAGGCACGCAAGGAGCATGGGTGTCCGGACCTCAGGCATTGCTATTTTCCTAAGTCTCTGGGAGACTTACGTGTGTCCAAGAAGCCCCAGATGGACAGACTTGATCCAGCATTTGGGAGTGTGTTGTTGCGTTGCTTTCATTTCAGTGGGCCTCCTCTCTGTGGCCTTCTGCTGGTTTCTGTCGTCGGTCACGGCACTCACTGCCTCCTGGCTTATCACGTGCGTTCTGCTGTGTTGCTCCAAGCATGCTCGGTGCTTCCTTCTTCTCGTCTTCCTGTCTTGTGGCCTGCGTGAGGGTAGGAATGCTTTGATCGCAGCTGGCACAGGGATAGTGATCTTTGGACACGTGGAAAACATTTTTCACAACTTTAAAGGTCTCCTGGACAGTATGACTTGCAATCTGAGGGCGAAGAGCTTTTCCATACATTTTCCACTTTTGAAAAAATATATTGAGGCAATTCAATGGATTTATGGCCTTACCACTCCACTAAGTCTATTTGACGACCTCGTTTCTTGGAACCAGACCCTGGCAGTCTCTCTGTTCAGTCCCAGCCACATCCTGGAGGCACAGCTAAATGACACCAAAGGGGAGGTCCTGCGTGTCTTGTGCCAGATGACAACCACGACAGAGGTGGTGTCCTCACTGGGTCAGAAGCTACTTGCCCTCACAGGGCTTTTGCTGGTCCTACTTGGCACTGGCCTCTTCATGAAGCGGTTTTTGGGCCCTGGTGGTTGGAAGTACGAGAACATTTACATCACCAGACAATTCGTCCAGTTTGACGAAAGAGAGAGGCATCAACAGAGGCCCTGTGTTCTCCCGCTGAACAAGAAGGAAAGGAGGAAGTATGTCGTCATCCCGTCCTTCGGGCTGACTCCCAAAGAAAGGAAAAACCTGGTGTTGTTTTTCCTCCCCATCCTCACCCATCTCCTCATCTGGGTGCTGTTTGCAGCCGTAGATTATCTGCTGTATCGGCTCATTTTCTCAGTGAGCAAACAGTTCCGAAGCTTGCCAGGCTTTGAGGTTCACTTGAAACTGCACGGAGAGGTAGGGCTCATGGGTACTTCTTCTGGGGCATTTGCTGGGCTGTCTTTCAAAAGACCGTGAACTTCCTGAGGCAGGGCAGTGTCTTATTCATCTCATTCCTGGGGCCTGGCACACTGCTTGGCACATAGAAGGAGGCTGACGAATGCGGGCTCAATTGGATTGGAGTCCTAATGTTAGGGTGTGATTCTGTATTATAATATAATATTATGTATCTATTTATGTGTAATATAATATTACATATATTATAGTCTATTATATATTATGTTATAATATAATATTATAATCTAACACCTGGGCTAAAATGTAGGAGCTGTTGGCAGGACCACACTCTTTCCTGACTCCAGAGGACAATCCACTGTTTGCCTCCCCCAAGATTTTTTTTTTTTTTTTTTTTTGAGACAGAGCCTCAAGCTGTCACCCTGGGTAGAGTGCCGTGGCATCACAGCTCACAGCAACCTCCAACTCCTGGGCTCAAGCGAGTCTCCTGCCTCCGCCTCCCAAGTAGCTGGGACTACAGGCGCCCGCCACAACGCCCGGCTATTTTTTGGTTGCAGCCATCATTGTTGTTTTGGCGGGTCCGGGCTGGGGATTCGAACCCGCCACCTTAGGTGTATGTGGCTGGCGCCTTAGCAGGTTGAGCTATAGGCGCCGAGCCGCCTCCCCCAAGATTTGTAGTGGCCACTGACATGTTGCCTTCTCCTGTGTGTATGGAAACTCTCCTTCTGCCTCCCTCTTGAAGGACACGTATGATTGTGTTAAGATCCAGCAGGATAATCCAGGGTAATCTCTTTTTTCTCAAGGTCTTTAACTTAATTACATTTGCACAGATCTTTTTCCTGAATAACATTCATAGGTTTTTCCCTAGTATCTTTAGAGACCCATCTTTGAGTCTCTTACAGACCCTGAAATGTGGCAGTAGATGTCTGCGATGTTGAACATGAGGTTAATTCTTAAGAAGGAGTGTCTGGCATAAGCCTGGGACGTCAGGCTTTGGGGCCTGCCTTCCTCTGAGCCTCAGAGCTGTGTGAGCAGACTTCAAGCACGAGCAGTTTCTCTGCGTGAGAACTGCATTTCTGTGCACATCGAGTCCTCATCAAACATAGGAGAGCTCTCAATATATCAGTGTATGCTTTAAAAGATGGTTGTTGCAAACAAGCCCCTAAATAACCCAATAATATGGCTGGTAGCACTCACTTAAAAAATATTATCCTGGTGCTCTTGTTTTTTTGAGACAGATAGCTATTAGGTCAGTTGTTGTCCAACTTAAGTGTGTCTTAAGATGTTCCTGGCACCAGGTGTGGTGGCTCATGTCCATAATCCCAGCAGTTTAGGAGAGTGAAGTGGGAGGATTACAGCAGCCAGAAGACCAGCCTGGGCAACAGAGCAAGATCCTATGTCTTAAAAAAAAAACCATTTTTAAAAAATTAGCCCAGGTTGGTGGTGTGCATCTACTAGTCTCAGGTAATCAAGAGGCTGAAGCAGGAGTATCACTTGAGCCCAGGAGTTTGAGGTTGAAGGGCGTTATGATTATGGCACTCCACCATTTTGCATGACCGAGGGAGACACTGTCACTGAAAAAAAAAATTCCTGGGATGGATACAGAGTATCAAACATTTATAATTCACAGAGATTTTATTTTAAATGAGACAACATTTTTAGTAAAAGGCACTTCATGTGATTCCAAGGTAGGTGGTCCATAGACCCACACTTGGAGAGACTGGCTTAGGTGCTAGCAAGCAAGGACCTTCTAAACCAGTGGTCCTCAACCTTGGCCACAGAATTGCATCACTGTGGAGCCGAACCAAACAACCAACCCAAAAATTCTCTCTAGAATCCCCAGGGATTCTGAGTTAATTAGAAAGGGGTGAAAGATTCTGAAAACCTCTCTGAGTAATTCTAACGTGCAGCCTAGATTGAGAACCACTGTTCCAAACCCATCACCCAAAGAACAAAGCCAGAAATTCAACCTCTTATCACCTGGGGATGGATCTCAGAAAAAATATTAATTAGCCAAGATAGCGTCTTCCTCTGAGCGATGCCTCCTGGGTCTTGAGGACTCTGGTTTTCTTTCTCTGCTGTCTTTTTTCTCTCTTTGGCAGCTGTGTGCCAACAGAGAAGGCTGTGGTATTTGTATATCCCATCTTTAATTTTTTCTCTTCCATTTTCCCCTTGGAAATGTGTGATTATGTTGACATTTCAGAGGATCTGGACGTTGCCAGACACTTTTTTTTATTTTTTATTTTATTTTATTTTTTTTTTTTGAGACAGAGCCTCAAGCTGTCCCCCTGGGTAGAGTGCCGTGGCATCACAGCTCACAGCAACCTCCAACTCCTGGGCTCAAGCGAGTCTCCTGCCTCTGCCTCCCAAGTAGCTGGGACCACAGGCGCCCGCCACAACGCCCGGCCATTTTTTGGTTGCAGCCGTCATTGTTGTTTGGCGGGTCCGGGCTGGGGATTCGAACCTGCCACCTTAGGTGTACGTGGCTGGCGCCTTAGCCGGTTGAGCTATAGGCGCCGAGCCGCTTTTGTTTATTTTTAACCCGGGAATGGGGAAGCTGAGCCAGGTGGGGCGGTGTGTGTGTGTGTGTGTGTGTGTGTGTGTGAGAGACCCGGGCCGCGGTTCAGTTCGCTGGCCCAGGCAGGTGCCGACACCGATGCCGCTGGGATTTGGCCTCCTCTTCATCAAGGGGCATGAGGTTATGCCCGCTGCTGGGGGGGCTTGCAGAGAGGACATGGCAGCAGTGCTGCGGGTAAACCCTCCCCTGAAACCCCCCTTTCCGCCTCTGTCTGTGTCTCCCAGGGTCTCGGGGCCTCCAGCTGCTGCCTCGGCGCTTTCCCTTTGCTCCAGCTCAGCGATACGGTGCCTCAGCTCCTGCCCTCCTAATCCCCGGGCTTCTCAGAGTTGATTACTCAGAGCTCTGCTTCCCTGAAGAATTCAGTTAATTGCCAGGCCCCTGTTGCTCCAGATTATCCGGAATAGGGCGGATAATGGGAGGAGTGTTTCAAGTGAAAGCTGAGCTGTTATTTCCGACCTGCTTGACTGGGGGGGGGGGGGGCTATTGAAAGGGCCTCTCTTCCTCCCTCGTTCTCCTCCCGCATTCTCCAATCTCCCTGTCCCCCCTTCTTCCTTGCTTCTCTCTCATGTCTTTCTCTTTTAGAAAATTCCTTTGCCTGTTTTGCGAATTTGCAACATTTTAGACACATGGGGGGAAGCATCCAGAACAACGGAGAAGCTTTGCAATGACAACATCCTGACACCTTTGGGCACCGCTGGCTGCTGCGGATGCAAAGATGTCTCGGCTGTGATGGAATCCCATCGAGGGGCCCGCATCCTGGGGGGAGGCCGCCACATACAGAAGAAACACCCCCAGGGTGGTGGGCACAGTGCAGACGTGAGCACGGGACAGCGGCGGCTGCTCCTCTCAGGCCGTCCCCCGCGCCCTGGGAGACCGTGCTGCCCGCAGCCAGCTTCCCTGAGACCAGGATGCCCTCAGAGGCATCTGATCTTCGCCATCGCCACAGATTTGCAAAGAAGTTAAGCAGGAAGAGAAACATTGGCTCACAGCTCTGCCTATATTTGGCTCCCACTTGCATATAATTTTAAATACATGTTTAAAATAAAGATGGGAAATGACCCAAGTAGAGAGAGCTGTCTGGGTGGGCAGCGTATGTAACAACAACCGCGGTTTCTAGTTACCGAGCGCCAATCGGCTGCATTAACGTTTCAGGACTGCCTGACACCAGAGCCTGCCCTCCCTTCATTACTCACTCAGGAGAGGTAAACATACTTAAAAACCTTGGGGTTCCGTTTGGTATATTGCTTGGCATTTTGAAAGAATTAATGTCTCCCACGTTACCCTCAACCAACCCCATACAAAATTGTTGACTCAACCTTTCTGTCGCCCTGAGTCCCAACTGCAAACCCCCCAGTTAAATTCCTAGACTAAATAACTTCTCCCCAGACTGAACACCCGCTGCTTTCTTATTGCAGGATTTCTCATCACTGACTCAATCGGTGTGTTTGTTTCTTCAATAGTATTAAAGAGAGTGCATGCCTTTGCTCTGGGGACTGGCATCTCTCTATTTAATTATAGGCGGACTGTCTTTTTAATAAGAGAAAAGCAGAGACAAATGTTTCTCATTGTTTAGGCCCGGTGCTGGGGAATTTATAGATTTGACTTGACATTTGTATAGAGGTCCAGGGTTTGGGGTTTCCAAATTCTACACAGATACTGGGATAGATCTCAGGTGCAAGGGGTTCTCTGGGTGTGGCTGGGTTCTTTTTGAGAAGCCATTTACCTTCTCCTGGCCCCAGGGCTCTCTGGCTCTAGGGTGATAATAACTTACTGAGCACTCCAGTCTGCACGGCTAATGCTCTATCTCCAAGGTGTTTAATTTACACTGGGAATAGTTTTCGTGGGCAAGATCTGGTCCATTAATTCCTGTTTTACCAAATTAGAAAACAAATCCACCAAGAGACTAAATGACTTTCCTGAGCAAGGGGAGGAAAGAGCTGAATTGGCACAGCTTCTCCTGGTGGCTTGGCTGGGTAGCTCCATGTCATCTTCTGCCCTCTGCGTCAGTCTGCGGAGGGCAACTGGCTTGTTCTCTTACTGTCAAAAAAAGGAATGTACCCCTTGTGTGATCCAAGAGGGACAAAAAAATTCCTCTTTTTAAGATCTCCACAAATAAGGTTTTAGAGTCTCCTTCAGTAAAGTAGTCCAAGGGTCAACATAGCAACCTGGCAGGGCATATAGTACATGAAGTCAGACTAATACCCCCAACCCTATACTCCAGAAAGTTGATTAAAGGTAAGTCAGTGCTTCATCATCCTTGTGACCTTGGGGTCTGCTAAAGGGTTGTTTGTCCAGACTGGGAGGATGTGACTGGGTTAAAGGGGCTATGTTCTGTAACAATCTTTCCCAATTTTCCAGCCAATTCTCTAGCCTGCTGTTTTAGCTGACTCCCCTAATCTTTCATTAGCGCCATGTGGCCTAAAATATAGAAACAAATATTTCATTACATTGAGTTACATAGTCAAATTTGTTAAACGGATTTTTCTGCTTCCTTCTCAGAACCTTCTGTCATCCGATGGGTATGTGACTTTCAAAAGAAGGGACAGAGTAGATACACTTCATTAATACACTTCTCACAATGAAATCTATACCATCTTCTCACAAGCCCACTTTGGAAGACACATCCTTCTCCTTTACTCCAATCATAACACACCAAAGAATAGTTCCTTAAGCCAAAGCTTCCTGAATGTTTGAAGATAAATGCTATGTGTCACAGGAAAATACTTTGAAAGGCAGGAATTGAGTACAAAACTTGTGTGGGTTTTGATTATTTTATTCTTTCATTTCAGAAGCAAGGAACTCAAGATATCATCCATGATTATTCCTTTAACATATCTGTGTTTGAACCCGACTGCATCCCCAAACCAAAGCTCCTTCTGTCTAAGACCTGGGTTCCTCTCAGTGTTATTCTTGTGATACTAGTGCTTCTGGGACTATTGTCCTCCATCCTGATGCAGCTTAAAATCCTGGTGTCTGCATCTTTCTACCCTGGTATAGAGAGGGAGCGTGTCCGATACCTACATGCAAGGCTACTTAAGAAAAGATCCCAGCAGCCACCGGGAGATGTCAAAAGCAAACTAAGCCTGTACTTTACGGAGGTGAGGCCAAGTTGCGGTACTGCATGAAACCTCTAAGTAAGAAAGTGTTACCACTTATGGAGGGGATAGCTTTGGAGGAAAGTTAAAAAATATGCTTGCCTGAGGCTCTTAGCTTTGTGATCAGAATGCTTGTCCAGAAGTTTCTACATGATATCCTTCAAAATACTAGTTTAAAGTGAGTATGTTTGGTCATATTGCAGAGATGCTACTGTTAGCTATCAAAGGACAAAGACTGATAAGATATATGTTCCTTGGTCAAGGATAAAGAAAAAAAGAAACAGAAGAAAATACCTACCACAACTTTGTGAACTCCAAAGAATTTTCTCATTCTCCAGCATTTTTGATTCTCATATATGTATAAAATGGCTGCATATCAGAGATTTTATTTAACTAATTTATTAACAAGGGAACAATAAGAAATTACAACTAATTCACAGAAAACAATCAAAGAACACACACACACATAGGGCATCAGAGATACCAAAATGAATTTGCGAAGTAGATGCAAAACTGGCCTTTTCACAACAGTGGATGGGAGGGATCGATTGCACCCTTCACCCTACAGTGAAGTTCATTTTCATGTCACAGACAAGAATCATTTATGTCGTTGTTATCAGCCATCTACAACTTATAGATTTGGGAAATAGCTCATAGACAACGAAAGTCCAAAATGACCCACAAGGATATGGTTTTTGTCCATTTCAAAGTCTTTTGGCAATTTTTCCTGAAGCCTTGAACCTCTCAATGAAAAGTTTACATATGAGGCATTTGAAATGACTCCGGTCCTCTCATTCATCCACTTTTCTGTCTCTTCAGATTCATTTCTGGCTTCCAGTCCTGAAAATGATCAGGAAGAAACAATTGGATGCTGTGAGTGAAGACTGTCCATGAGAGATCCGTGTGGTTCTCCAGCCGCACTGCCCCGGAAAGTCTCCTCAGGGCACTAATGCCCAACAACAGAGAACTGGATTCCATGGTCCTATCAGGCAGGGCCACCTTGTGTCACCTGGTTACATCTCCTTCATCTTAAAGCCAAAGGGCTGCCAGGTAAATAGTTACAGGGTCTGTCCTCCAAACAAAGCAGATGACCTGTCTGTGTCTGCCACAGGGTAGGACTCTAAAGAGGCCCCTAGGTGATGAGTTTCAGCTTAGAGTAATATTCAAAGATAAAAAAAGAAAACAATTGAAATCTGTACTGCAATCTCACAAACAAATTCCAAGGAGAATATACATGTGAAAAGCTGGCAAACTGTCTTTAAACTCTTAGCTACCCCCACAATTGTCTTCCTTCCTCCTGCCCCCTCATTCAGAAACTCTTTCCAGCACCCGTTTGCAGCCTTTCCTAATGTCTTACCACCACCTCCAGTTCCTGCTCCCTGTTTGCCTGGATCAATTTTATTTTTTTCTTCCTCCAGCAAATCCTCTAGCTGCTATCTACAGCACGGTGGCCTAGGGGCCATCTACAGGCAGTCATATAAACTTCTTATAAAAATGCACATCTTGGTCCCCTTTTCACCTTTAACTCCACTCAAAATGCCTTTCAGCAAGTCCCGGGACTGGCTGTTTTATCTGGTGGGCATGTTTGCCCTCGGTTTGAAGGGCTCTTTCCTGTTGGAAGGGCAGCCTAGAAAGGAGGTGCTGTCACAAAAGGTAATTTTGATCTTGAAAATAGGATTTAGACTTGCTCATTAGGGCTGATCGAACTTGAAGAGAGGATGCTTATTTAATTACAGCGTATCCACTTCAGATTTAAATGAATGGTTAGTTAAATTTCTTGAGACGTCTATTGTGAAATGTGCTCTGTTAATCTTGTAGAGGCAGAAAGAAAGATATTGGCCAAGGCAATTTCGTGAAGCTTCTTTTTTTTTTTTTAACCTCTAATTTTAATGGCCTATAAAAGTATATTGGATTATAGTCTTAAGTCACCATTTCTCATCCCACAGATCCCAATTTGGTGATCGTGTTTTGTTAGGGTCTTTCAAATGTCGTTCCGATGTCCTTGTTGACTCCATATTGGTTGCCAGTTGAGTTCCTTTTTACATAGTCATTCTAAACACCTTTCTTGGTCTGCTTAGAATGTTACACATTATTTTTCTTCTCTGAGATTCTGTATCTTCTGCTTTCTTTATTAGGACCTAATCAATCATAATTATACTATGACATATATTGAAGTCTTCACACATCATATATTTTTGTCTTAATTTATTTAAGACAAAGAAATACACATATCTTACCCTAAGGGACTAAGAACTACCTTTCTCACTCAAAGTCAGGAATAGCAATTCCCAACAAGTCACAAAGATCTTGAGGACAATTGTTTAAATTATACTAAGTAAGGAAGAGAGAGTAAGTGGCTGAAAAATGAGTGTGGCTTGAAGGTGGTTATTTCTCTACAAATGAAAAGCCTGTCATGTTAGGCTAACATAACCCCAGAAAAAAATCTAAATTAATGACTAGGTAGCTGAGCTACCAAATTTTCAGGGTTCAGAGCCCCTTTTGGTTTCAACCTATAGTGGTGGCAGTGACCTTTTTAAAAGTAAGAAGGGAGATGAATAACAAAATACAGGGGACAATTGATCACATTTTATCCCCTAAATTCTGAGTGTCTATGAAACTCATTTTTGTACTAAGGGAGTAGAAGAAATCAGAATAGCATTTGTCACTGGAGCGATTTTTGCAAATGCAAATGGAAAGCAAAAAAGGCAGTGACAGAAATAAAAGCTCAACTAGCCACAGTAAGTGCAATTAAGAAGGTGCTTTGCCCCACTTTCCTGGACTCTGAGGATACACAGTGTGATGTGCGATGTGTTTCTGCACTGCCCCAGCCTCATTTGGCAAAGACAGGGAACAGTGTGCCCACTGACCACAGCATGGGGCTCAGGAGGTGGACATAACTGAGGGCCAGGAAGGACTGAGCAAAGATGCAGACCTGGCTCGCCCCCTCGTTCTCTAGAGCAGCAGTTCCCAAAGCTGGCTGGTCATCAGAATGACCTGCAGAGTCTAAAAAATAAAACAAAATAAACTCCCAGACTTCCAAACCCTAAACTCAGATCGAGTGACTCAGTTGTGGGGGACGGTTCTGGGCATCTGTATATCCCCAGATCTGGGGAAGGATTGTTGATTTAAAAAAAACCACATGAATATAGTATCTATGTAATTAGCTGTGTAGACATACATTTAGGACTTCAATTCTACCTGTCGCTGGCCTATTAAGTTGCTCCAAAATGCAAATTGCCTATTGCTTATTGAGAAATACATTGTTCTCTTCTTCTGCAAGTCCCATTTGTACAAACAAGCTCTCAGACAAAAACAAAACCCATGTTGACTCCCTGGATTTGAGAATCTTAACAAATAATTATTTATTAAATGTGATTTGGTAATGTTACTTTTTCACTAGTGACTTTGATTTAAGGGATGGTAGATCACATTTTTTTTAAATGGAAGGTCACCTTGACTATGCCAATCACATGCTATGGTAGAAAGAACAGAGATTTTAGAATGTGGAAGCCTGGATTCAAGTCTTCTTTCTGCTGATTATTAGTGACATAAACTTAGTGACTTAAACATCTCTCTAAGCTTCAGTTTTCTTGTTTACAAAATGGGGCTGAAAATATCAGTCTCATAGCAGCTCTTTGAGAATTAAATGAAATGACACATATGACGCCTCTAGAATATTTCCTACCCCAAATTAGATGAATAAATATTAGCTCTTTTTTTTTTCCTCTTTCCTTTCTTTTTTTCCCCTCATTGTTCCCTGCCCAGCCCCACTATCTTCAACTGAAAATGGAGTCTGGTTAAAAAAAAAAAAAAGAGTAAAAACAGAAAAGAAAAAAATTCAACCAAACTTCATATGAAACTGTGATTGGCAAACATTCTATGAAGGGCCAAATAGTAAATATTTTAGGCTAATGTCATATGATCTCTGTGGCAACTACTAAACTCTGCCACTGTAGTAAGTAAGCAATCATAGACAAAAGTAAATGAATGAGCATGGCTGTGTTCTAATAAAACTTTATTTGCAGAAATAAGCTGCAAGCCAGATTTGGCCTACAGGCCATAGTTGACCAACACCTGATAATACAGAAAGACTTTTTAGAAATACATGAGTTGATGTAGGACATAATGCAAAGGGCACATTTCTTTATTTATTTTGTCATGGTTTTTCTTAGGTTATTTTTTATTTTTAGTTTCTTTTTTTTATTGTTTGAGATTCACTGAGGGTACAAAGAATTAGGTTACACTGATTGCATTTGTTAGGTAAAGTCCTCTTATGATTGCATCCTGCCCCCAAGAGGTGGGGAACTTTTAAAGTAAAAAAAAAAAAAAAAAATAGGTTCAAAATCCCTCTTTCCCACCAATTAGCGGAAGGACTTTGCTAGTTACTTCAAGTCTTTGAACTCAATTTTCTGACTTATAAAGATAATAGGGTTTAGCTAACAAAGCTCTGAAAAAACTACCATCTCTTAGTCTGTATTTTTTACTTTTTTGGGAGACAGCAGTCTCCTGGAGAGAATTAGCAATGAATTCTAAGCCAAATTTCAGCATCTGATTTGTTTGTTCTTTCATGGTTGATCAATGAATCATGAAGAACAACAGAAGCTCTTGGGTCACATGCATGATTCATTTGATGAAAAAGAGAAAAGATAACATTTAGTCAAAATAAGTGTTATTTTCTCCACAGACACAAAGAAGCAATCAGAATATTTATTTAATTCCAAATGTCATATGTAATTCCATGTGATTTAAAGTCAGTTTGGGACGTCAGTGGCTTAAGACCTGAAAATTGAAAGTTGAGCTTTTTTCAAAGGAAGTCGTGCACTCACTCTAAGTGTGATATACTAATTCGGGGGGTGAAAGAAATCAATAAAAATTGTTTTTCAAAAGGAAACCATTGTGGAAGTATGATTTTGTTTTTGTTTTGTTTTTCTTTTAGGAGACTCTGCTTTCATGTTATTTATTTATTTTTTAATTTCACATTAATATGAGGGTATAAACGATTAGGTTACAATGTTTGTGTTTGTTAGGTAGTAGAAGTATGTTTATACTAAAACAGTAAGTGTGCTATGTCTTGCAAGATAAAATGCTAATACACACTAGAAAAGTAAATCACACATTGTTTTGAAATACTTGATGGGGTAAACGAAAAGGGGCTGAATTAAACAGTGGAGGAACTAATTTTTAATTTTGGTACCACTACCAAGTAGCCCACACATGGCATTTCTCTCCCTTGACTCAATTAATTAAGTTCTTTTTGGACAACATCATAATAGCTATTATTTAGTAAGCCCTTACTAGGCACCAGATGATGGTTTTAGTGAATTATTCCATTTAATCCTCACCAAAACTCCAAGAGAAAAGATTTGATGCTCTTATTGACTTACAGATAAGGAAACCGAGGCGCCGAGATGAGTGACTTGTGCACAGGATGTCCAGGAAGCAGAATTTACTCTCTACTGTGCTGCCCCCTAATGCCTGCTTTTCACCTGTCCTTTCCCAGCTCTGAGATTTGGACCAAGTCTTAGTGACATTGTTATTTAAATGTTAATTTTCCCTGACAGGCATTCAAGGTCCCCTCCAATGTGTTCCCAGCCTCCCCCTCACCTCATTCCTCACACTCCCGGTGCCTAAACCCTCCCAGTGGGCCCCCAAGAGTCTTCTGCATTCCCCTTCACACCTTTGACCCTGGACTTCCTCATTCGCAAAACACTTCCCAGATCTTCTCTTCCCATTTATTTCCTCCTGTCCTCCAAGGCCTTACTCAAGTCCCATCTCCTCAGGACATAGGTGCAGTGGAAAGAGCGTGGGGGTTATGTGAGTGGGGTCTGGCCCTGGCCCTGTCACAAACTCTGCATGGGAACTGGGAAATGTCCCTTAGCCTTTCTGGGCCTCAGTTGTTTGATCTGAAAATCAGTCATGTTAGACTCAGTTAGAAGTTTTCCAACTTCTTTGTTAACCATTATTCCTTTAAGCAGCAGATCCACTTCTCTAATTAACTCTTAGGAACATCAATTCCCAGCCCAGCAAAGACCGAGTTGTCCTTGCTTGAAATGGAGGTGAGTGGCCTAAAACCATCCTCTCCTCCCCACCACTTGGCAGTTCCTGAAGCACCCGAGGGATCTGAAAAACAAAGTGGGAGGACACGGAGCTACAACATCTCCAGGGACTTTTTTCCATTTTTAAAAGTAAATGAATTAAAACTTCTCAGGTTACTGTAATTTATGGCAGCGGCTCAGTCCGGTGACTTCACAGCTCTTCACGGCATGTGGTCCTTCATATTTCATATAAATAATTAATTCATCCCAGTTTCTCAACTAGAGTCTAAATTTCTTATGAACAAGGATTGTATGTTTTACTTCTTTTGTATCTACCACAACAACCAGTGCAGTCAATAGCTCCTCAATAAACACACAGCATAGCATCTTCTATAGAGACACACCACAAAACCGTAATAAATACAGGTCAAATGAATAAATGAATGAGCTAGGCCAGGAAATATTTCCAAGGTCAGCCAGTGCAGACCAGGAAGAAAATAAGGCCATGAGCTGTCTTATTTGGTAACATAATTTAACTTCTTTTTGAAGTCAGCCCAACGTATTTGCTGTTATTTCTGGGCCCGGGGCTGTCCAGAAATAAATGCTCTTATAATGTCAGGCTTTCCCAAACTTCAAGATTTCATGCATAACCTCCACAGTTTTTCATCATATGGGGATTGGCCTTGCTCTATGGTTTACTTAAATGTTCTTTAAACGAACTCAGTATTTTCATTTAAATGGGGGTTCATTCTAAATGGAAACTTTATAACACCACTATAAATGGAAAAATAGCATCACCTTCCATAAATAAAAAGTATTATAAATAGTATTAAAACATATGGATATATTTTTATTATAGACATATATTGATCTCATACATATAAACATTACATACAAGTATATGCATTTCATATATACATGTTGAAACTATACAGACCACACACGAACATACACCCACACTAAAAACAAAATATTATGATGTTACTAACTTCTACCTAGATACTGGCCTGCTAGAGCCTGCAGCCTACTCTCTGCCTTGAGCTGCTGAGGTGGGAGTCCCTGGGTATTTATATGCTAACTCTCAGCAGGTGCTGACCATGAGCAGCTGCTGCTTCTGGGTGGTGTCCATTCCCTGACACCTCTGGACTGCTGCAAACACGGGGTAGCTTTCCTTGCTAATGAAAAAAACCCCAAAGAGATAAGGATACTGGCAGTTGGAAGTCAACTTGGAGTGTACAGAAGTTGTGAGGCCTGGGAAGTTACAGCAGGGGCCTCACAGCATGCTCAAAGCCACCATTTCCCCCTCAGTCAAAGGGGAAGGGTCTGGATCCCCTGACCACCCCAGTCTCCACGGACGTGAACATCCTGCCGACGTTACAATGTGGGTCGAGAAGCATTGAGAACGCTTTGCCCTCATTCCTGATTCCTTTTCTCCACTCAAATGCCTGTTCTTGGTGCAGGGATATTTATACAATTAGAAAACAGTTTTGCTGAAAAATAAGCATAATTCTCCATGTCACCTGCACCAAAAAATAGTCCTCACTGTACTTTACAGTGGAAAAAAAAACACAGGATCATTAATTCAGCTTAAACAAATGAATGATTTCTCTTTGAATGTTTGCATCCTTCAACCATGAAATCCTAGACAACTTCCAGAAAGCTGTGGCCCAGAACACCCTGATCTCACTCCGAGCACTATTTATAAGAATGCCCTGTATGCAGTAGTCTTTATGGAGTTTTTTTCTCAAATGTTCTTTAGCCTGTGTGGATGACATTTATACAATTCAGAGAAAGACGCCTCAACAGAATTAGTCAGCAGCAAAGTCCTCTGACGCAGCTTCTGTGATCTAGTTAAAAATAGGAAAGAGGATGTTTTGCATAAGTCATCACCATTGTGCAGTATTGGAGAATTGACCACCTTTTTTTGGTTCCCACATCCTGTTACTTTATCTAAAAATAGATGAAAACTTTGACCCTGAATTCTTGGACAAGACCTTTTGCTTCTGCAGTCTCGGCTCTCTGGGCCTTCCTGTTCTGTGATCCTTGGTCACTTCATTTACCCCCTGCCATTTACAATCCCAGCTGTCAGCCATGGGCTCCAGGTCTCTGCTTTTCTTCCCCCTCCCAGGGGTTGCAGAATCCAGGGCCTACAAGGTCCAGGTTTATAACACGAGGTTGATGGGGACCAGCTACCCTGTTCATGCCCCATCTGAAAGGAGGGCAGCTCTTACTAAGTTTCTGACAGAGCAACTGGCTTTTCCCAGAGCAGCCAGAAATCCAGATTATTATGGGAACTTGCCTTATCTTTAAGTGTTAGAAATAAATACAGATATTCGTGTTTTTAATAAAGAGCAGAACTCCAACTAACTTTTGGGTTGTGGCTTCTGCCCCAGACCCTTTCCTTTGGGGGACTAGTTTATTATCAGCTACAACATGGGATTCTATAAAATTGAGATCTTAGGGTCTAAACTCTCCCACTTTTTCCAGTTCTTGAATTCTAATTTGGAAAGAGTATGAGATTAGGATAGGAGTCCTGGATTCTGGTTATGGAACTTGGGGTGAGTTGGCCTCACTTCTCTGGGCCTCACTTTCCCCATCTGTAAAATGGGCAATTAGAGGCAGTGACCTGGTGAGCTTTGTTAGCCAGTAAGTCTGATCATCCTCATCCCCACTTTCTTGTCCTTTCTGATCTCAAACATCAATTCCCCGTGACAGTTAGTGGCACAAATGTTTTCCTGATTTTCTCAGCTTAGGAGTCAGCTTTATTGGCAGCTCTCCTCCCACCTAACACCGCATCAGTTCTATTGCTAAGGTACCCTTTATATCTCCTCCCAGTCTCCATTGTTGACTGTCGTTATCATCTCCTTAACAAACTACTGCCTTTGTTTAGATCCCTATTCCAGGTTCTCCATCATTTCTCAGCTTTGGAGCCTTTTCTCCAATAACAAAATAAAAACTAATTTCAAATAATTTGTTCAGAATTTTCCATGAAAAGGAATTTACAGCAAAAGTTTACATTTGTTATCACACACAATCTTTTTTTTTTTTAAATTTTTATGAGACAGTCTCTCTTTGTTGTTCTCAGTTTAACCTTTAACTTGCCTGCTGCCCTTGCAGGTTAATGAGTCAACTTGGAGGGTTATGTTTAAGTCACTAACTGGGTGGGGTGGCAGGGGAGATCTGAAGGTTTTCAGCATGGTCAGCGGTGGCTATCAAATAACCCTTCAGCAGAATATCAGGCATTTATACCCCAGGAGGAGCTATAAATGTTTAGGCAATGTTTCAGATACAAAGTTCTCATGCGTCATGGACAATAACAGAATTCCAGGAGAGGAAGAAATCTCTAATATGCACTTTTTTTTTTTTTTTTTTTTTTTAGTACAGAAAGTGTTATCACCCAAGAAATAAGCCTGGAGTTGAACTTTGAAGGCAGAGGATCAAACCTCTCACATTTATCTGGTTTTCTAGTTGGGGAATGAATTCATTTTCTAGGTCTGCTGTAACAAATCACTGCAAACCAGGTGGCTTAAAACAACGGAAATGTATGCTCTCACAGTTTTGAAGGCTGGAAGCCAAATTCAAGGTGTCAGCAGTGCCATCCTCCCTCTGAAATCTCTAGGGAAGTACACTTCTTCGTCTCTTCTACCTCTAGCAATGCTTGGTTATGGCAGCATAAACCAATTTCTGCCTCTATCTTCCTGTGACAGTCCTTTATGTGTCCAATATTCTCTGTATAAGAACAGCAGTTATTGGATTAGAGCCCACCTGCATCCAGTATGATCTCATTTTAAATTGATTATATCTGCAAAATCATATTTCCAAATGAGGTTATATTCAAGGGTTAGGACTTGAACATATCTTATTGGAGGACACAATTCAAACCAGCTCAGTGAACAACCAGCAAAGACTTTACCTTATAAGAATCACCCAACATGCATTATGCAGGCTAAACTAGAAAATAAGCTGGATGCAATAGCTTATGCCTATAATCTAAGAACTCTGGGGGGGGGGGCTGAGGCAGGAGGATTGCTTGAGCTCACAAGTTTAAGACCAGCCTCAGCAAAAGCAGGAAACTGACTCTACATTTAAAAGAAAGAAGAAGGAGAGAAAGAAAGAAAGAAAGAAAGAGGAAGGAAGGAAGGGAGGGAGAGAATTAGCTGGGTGTTGTGGTACATGCCTGTAATCCTAGCTGCTCAGGAAGCTGAGGTAGGAGGATTACTTGAGTTTAAGGTTACTGTGAGCTATGATGATGCCACTGTACCCTACCTAGGGCTGCAGAGTGAGACTCTGTCTCAAAAAAAAAAAAAAAAAAAAAAGAGTAAGTAACTTTTACAAGTCACTTTTACAAAGCAAAGCTAGTTTGAATTAGATTTCTGTATCTTCTTGTGCACTTTAGCTCCAAATGCAGGCATGAAAATGGCAGAAGAAATCATCGGAGTTGTGATGGACTGCCAGAAGAAAGTTGTTCTAAGGAACTTGGAAGTAGACCTTAGCCACAATAAATGGCCTGGCACTTATTGCCTCACTAGGCCGGAAAAGGATCTAGATGGAAGATCTCAGCAATACAGTGAACTGAAGCCGCAGAGGCTTTATAAGTGAGAGAGAGACACCAAACGTGGAATCAACATGGTGTTTTACAGGACAAGGAATGGTGGTGAGGCCCCTCAAGCAAGGAATAGGGCCAGCTCTGTACCAAGCACGAGCCTCGCCACAGACTGTGAGTGGTAAATGTGTGGCAGACAGCTGAGCTAGAAAATGTGAAAATTCAGCTTGAAGAGAAAAAGGTGGGTGATCTTCAGCTGACATTTGTAGATCTCATCTGAGTGTTTCTCGAAAGTCTTACTGAGTTACAGCTGAGAAAGAGACTATGGACGATAAGCTGGTCGCCCAGACACCAGTAGTATGTGCTTCCTCCGCAGAGAGGACCCACATTTCCAACAGATCATACAGGATAGAATGGGGGCATTCACCAGGGAAGGGACAGGAAGTACCAGACATGGGTAAGGAGAGAGTTCAGAGCAACTTGCCTGGCCAGGGACCACCTACTAGCTGGGAGAAGCTCCTAGACGAGGTGAAACAGAAAGAGAGAAACCCCCCCATGGCGTCACACTCCAAAACAAGCTTTTACAATCTTGGCTGCAAGAGAACTCCTTAATCCATGCAGATCTTGGGCTTAAAATAGGGAGTTGCTTGGGGGTCACACAGAGACATTGTTCCAGAAAGGGAACTTATATGGAATCCCACAGGCATTTGAGCCTAGAGCAGCTTGAGCCAGGCACCATACTGAAAGCAAAGACACTGGGAATCCACAGGCCACTGTGTGGCTCCAAGGAGGGAGAGGGGCCCAGGCACTCCCATGAATCCCTGGGAAGCTCCCTGATGTGAGCTGCTTTTGAGACTGACACATGGGTGGAAGCATTTCCCACTGTTTCTCATCCCACTGACTGTCTGGGCAGGGCCCCAGCCTTTTTGCTCCCAGGTCCCAGGTGCCATTTTGAGGGTTTGACCCTGGGCTATGCCCTGCCCCTGGGCTGGGTTTGGGTTTGATGAGGCTGCAGCCCCCACCTGGCTATAAAGGTGAAGAGAAACCAGACTTCCCAGCACATAACTGGGACAGTGCCCTAAAGCTGGCTGCTACAGGACCAGGCCTTGAGTGTACTGTGCTCCCCACCGTTTCCTGCCAGCACAGCCTATCTGAGAAGGATCCTACTTTCTTTGGTTAGGCACAGGACACTGTTTTGCCAGTTTGAAGCTGGGCAGTGCCACCCTTAGGCTGATATAGCTTCATTCAGCTGAGGTGGGTGGTGGGGTGGTAAGCTGTCCTGTATACACTAGGACAATTCCCACTGTGCTGCTATGGATCGACCACTGTGGGACCAACCTGTGAGCAGACAGCATCACTTCCCCCTTCTGCATCTTGCATATACTGTTTTCCTGGAAGGGGGCCTTACCTCTATTCATAGGACCAGAATTTTAGTTTGGGAGTCTAAAGCTGGTACCACCCTGCCTCAGACTGAGTTGCAGCTCTGCCCAGCTGGGGAGGAACAGGGAAGCCCAAGCTCTCCTACCTACTTCTGTGACAATTCTCACTGTCCCACTACAAACTGCAGTGAGACCACGCTAAGAGCAGATGACACTCCACTCAGCATCTTGCCCCTGCTGTTTGCCTGGAAGAGGCCCTACCCTCTCAGGTCATAGCCAAAGACTCCACTTTGGGAGTTTAAAAGCTGGGCAGTCCTGGAAGGGACATAGAGACAGGGACCTTCCCCTTCCAACCACCCAGTGCTGTGGACACAGCCCCCTGTACTCCCACCCATGAGCTTGTGTTGTGAGTGAGCTGCTGGACACCAGTTCTAGGCTTGCAAGGTGGGCACACTCACAGTAGTACTCTGCTTACTGCCCTGGGCTCTGCACAGAGGGTGCAGCTCATTTCCATCCCTTCATAAACAGGCAATACTTTTGCATTTGTCTCAACTTAGGGATCCCAACCCCTAGGTTTTTATACTGCAGGACCCATTGCCAACTCACTCTTAAACCCTCTCAGACTGCAGCAGCCTTGGGGGACAGATGGGTTCCGGGGTAACTAGGGGTCTCCCACAGTTGGGCATTCAGGGCAGGCCACATCTAGCTGAGAGTGAACATACCACAGGGCACCTTGGAATAAGGGGGACCAGGGCACCAGCTCCCCACCCTTTGAGGCCTTATCTTCCTCTCTTCTCTCCACCACTGCTGCTGAGGCAGCCATGGCTCTTTCCACTCCAGCTGGGTGAGGGTTCCACAGGGGGTGATTAAGCCGGGGCTCTTTAAGTGTATGCCCCACCTCTAACAAAGCATCTATCACATCCAGGATTCCACAGAGATTGGGCCTCATTTCTTTCCCTCTAAAAAGCCACAACAAGTGCTTTGTGTGCCCCAAGGATGAAAGCTACCACCTCCAAGTTTACCACCTCTCTCTGAGCTGCTGCTTTCTTCTGGGAGGAGCCTATACTCCTTGGAGGCAAGTCCCCGGCACAACACACTGAAGCACATCAGGCACAGCTCATAGCCAGTCTGGCAGCCCTGCCCACAGCCAGCCTGGTAGCCCTACCCACAGCGGGTTGAGCTGCCTCTACCACCTCTGCTTCAGCTGGGTCAGAGTGTGAGCTGGGAATCTGAGTGCTTTATGTCCCCAGAGACAGAGACCACTGTCACTGAGAGAGAGGTATAAGTGTCTGGCTTGTGAGTCTCAGAGCTGCCCACCACTACTCACCTCATCCAGAGGGGCCTGTATCTCCTAACCAAGGCTCACAGTGCATTCACTCTCCTCCTACACAAGTATTCTTCCACATCAAGAGTTCACCCCAATGCTCACTATCACTGAATAGTACCCAAATTCAGGGATGTTTGAGGGCAAGTTCACCAGCTCAGTATCTGTCTGGTGCCCCCAGGACTCTAGCATGCCACCCAGGGGCCTAGGAACTAGAGATTACCTAACCTAAATCTACCACCACTGGTAGAAGTCCTGCTCACCCCAATTGCCAGCAACACCACAGTGGATACCTACCTACACAAGCCAAGCCTGTGCAGGAAAGCTCCCAGCAGAGGTAAACAGGTGAACAGCAAAGTTATCTGTTTAAGCTGAGGGAAGAGGCTCCAGATGAGAAGGAACCAGCATAAGAACTTCAGAAATATGAAAACTCAAAGGATCACACTCAGAATGTGACAGAACTCAGAACATGACATACTCAAAGGATCACACTAGTTCTCCAGCAAACAAAAGGAAAATTTTGAAATGTCAAATATGAAATTCAAAGTATGATCACAAGCAAGCTCAATGAGATCAATGATAAAGTTGAAAACCAACAAAAAGAAACAAAAAATATGATTCAGGACATGAATGAAAATTTTAATAAAGAGATAGATATTAAAAATAAAAATCCAGAACTTCAGGAAATGAAAAAGTCATTTAGTGAATTTCAAAATATAGTGGAAAGTCTTAACAGCTGACTCAACTGAGCAGAAGAAAGAATTTCAGAACTTGAAGACAAGGCATTCAAATTAACCCAGCCTGTCAAAAATAAAGAATAAAGAATCATAATAAATGAATAAAATCACCAAGAAATAAGAGATTATGTAAAATTCCCAAATATAAGAATCATAATATCCTTAAAGGAGAAGAAGAAAATGCAAAAAGCATGGGAAACCTATTTGAGGAAATAGTAGCGGAAAACTTTTCTGATATTGCTGAAGATTTACACAAGAAGGTCAATATGAACTTCTGGAAGATTCATTGCAAACAGAAGCTCTCAGATTCCTGAAACAAATACTATTAGACCTAAGAAGATAAACAGCCACTTAGTAATAGTGGGGGACTTTAACACTCCACTAACAGAACTAGACTAATCAATGAGGCAGAAAATCATCACAGAAGCACTTGATATAAGCAGGACTTTAGAATACATTGACTTCATGGGTATTTACAGAACAAAACTGCAGAATACACATTATTTTCATCAGCACATGGAACATTTTCTAAGATAGACCACATTTTAGACCACAGATATTAGCAAATAAAAAAAAATCAAAATCATATCATGTATCTTCTCAGACTACAGTGGAATAAAACTAAAAATCAATTCAAAGAGCGTCTCTCAAAACTACAAATTTGTGGAAATTAAGCAACCTGCTGCTGAACAATCTTTGTGTCAACAATGAAATCAAGATAAATCAAAAAAATGTTTCAAATTGAATGACAGTGGTGACACAGGCTACCAAAATCTCTGGGATACAGAAAAAGCAGGGCTAAGAGCAGAGTCACAGCACTAAATGTTTACATCAAAAAGACATAAAGATCACAAATTAGCAACTTAATACCAAACCCAAGGGAACTAGAAAAACAAAATCAAAACAAACCCAAAGTCTAGCAGAAGGTGAGAAATATAATAACAAAGATCAGAGCAGGACTAAATGAAATTGATACCAAAAAAGAAAAAAGAAAAAAAGAAGGCTCTATGAAACAAAAAGTTTGTTCTTTGAAAAGATAAACAAAATTGACAGATTACTAGCTAATCAAGAAGAGAGAGGATTCAATTAAGCTCAGTTAGAAATTTAAAAGGAGACATTATAAGTGATATGAATGCAAAGCATTATCTGAGACATCTAAGAACACCTTTTTGTACACAATCTAGAAAAACTAGAATGAATAAATTTTTGAAAACACACAACCTCCCAAGCTTGAATCAGGAAGAAATAGAAATCCTGAACAGACCAATAGCAAGTAGATTGAATCAGTAATAACAGTTCTCCCAATTAAAAAAAAATAAAATCCCAGGAACAGACAAACTCACAGCTGGATTTTATCAGACCTACATAGAAGAACTGGTACCTATAATTATCATACTGAAACTGTTCCGTAATATAGAGGAGGGAACTCTTCCTAACTCATTCTGGGAGGTCAATATCACCCTGATACCAAAGCCAGGAAAGGACACAACAAAAATAGAAAACTACAGACCAACACCTCTTACAAACATAGATACAAAACTCTTTTTTTTTGAGACAGAGTCTCACTTTGTCCCCCTTGGTAGAGTGCTATGGCGTCACAGCTCACAGTAACCTCTAATTCTTGGGCTTAAGTGATTCTCTTGCCTCAGCCTCCCAAGTAGCTGGGACTACAGCTTCCTGCCACAACGTCGAGCTATTTTTTGTTGCAATTCTCATTGCTGTTTTAGCTGGCCAGGGCTAGGATCAAACCCACCACCCTTGGTATATGGGGCTGGTGCCCTACCCACTGAGCCACAGGCACTGCCCAATACAAAAATCTTTTAAAAATACTATCAAGCTGAATCCAACAGCACATCAGAAAAATAATTCACCATGATCAGGTGAATTTCAGCCCAGGAATTCAGTATACACAAATCAATAAATGTGATGCACTACATAAACAGAATTAAAAACAAAAACCATATGATAATCTTAATAAATTCAGAAAAAGCATTTACTAAAATCCAGAACCCCTTCATGGTAAAAACTCTTAACAAATTAGGCATCAAAGATATATACCTCAAAATAATAAAAACCATATATGACAAACCCACAGCTAATATCATCTTGAATGGGTTAAAGTTGAAAGCATTTCCCCTAAGACCTGGAAGAAGACAAGGATGCCCATTTTTACCATGTCTATTCAACATAGTACTGGAAGTCTTGGCTAGAGCAATCAGGCAAGAGAACAAAATAAAGGGCATCCAAATAGGGAAAGAGGATGTCAAGTTATTCCTGTTTACTGATGATATAAACTTATTTCTGTAAAACCCTAAAGACTCTTCCAATAGACTCCTAGAATTGATAAATAAATTCAGTAAAGTCTCAGGTTATAAAATGAATGTAAACAAATCAGTAGCATTTTTATACACTAGTAACTGCTGAGAAGTAAATCAAGAACTCAATACCATTTACAATGGCTTAAAAAAATACCTAGGAATATACTTAACCAGGAGGTGAAAGATCTCTACAAGGAGAACTACAAAACACTGATGATGGAAATCATAGATGAAACAAACAAATGGAAAAATACTACAAGCTCATGGTTTGGAAAAAGTAATATTTGTTAAAATGTCCATTCTGCCCCAAGTGATTTATAGACTAAATATAATTCTCATGAAAATACCAACATCATTTTTCACAGAATTAGAAAAAAATCCCAAAATTCCATATAGAATCAAAAAAGAACAGACAAAAGAATAGTAAGCAAAAACAAACAAACCAAAACAAAACAAAGCAAATCTGGAGGCATCATATACCCAACTTTAAATTATACTACAAGTGTATAGTAACCAAAACAGCATAGTATTGGTATAAAAGTAGTCACAGAGATCAATGAAACAGAATAGAGAACCCAGAAATAAAGCCATATACCTAGACCAGCAGATTTTTGACAAAGCAGACAAATACACACCCTAGGAAAGAACACCCTATGCAATAAATGGTGCTGAGAAAATTGGGGACCCACCTGCAGAAGAAAGAAACTAGATCCCTATCTTTCACTATACAGGAAAATTAACTCAGGATGGATTAAAGATTTAAATGTAAACTTGATGCCATAAAAAATATAGAGGAAAACTTATGGAAAAACTCTTGTGGACATTTGCTTAGGCAAAGAATTTCTGGACATTTGCCTAGGCAAAGAATATATGACTAAATCTCCAAAAGCAAATATAACAAAAACAAAAATAAATAAGTGGTCCTTAATTAAGCTAAAAAGTATCTGCACAGCAAAAAACCCAACAATGTGAATAGGCAACCTATGTAATGGGAGAAAATATTCACCAACTATGTATCCAATAAAGGACTAATATCCAGGATCTCCAAGAAACTCAAATCAGCAAGGAAAAAACAAAACAAAACAAAAGGAATAACTTCATTACAAAGTGAGCAAAAGATAAGAACAGATATTTTTCAAAATAAGATATACAAATGGCCAGGAAACATGACAAAATGTACAACATCACTAATCATTAGGGAAATGCAAATTAAAATCACAGTGAGATACCATCTTACCCCTGTCAGAATGTCCACTATTAAATAGTAAAAAACAATAGATGAGGCACAGATGAAGTGAAAAGGGAATGTTTATACACTATTGGGAGAGCGTAAATTAGCACAACCTCCATGGAAAACAGTATAGAGATTCCTCAAGGAACTAAAAGTAGACCTACCATTTGATCCAGCAATCCCACTATCGGATATCTGCCCAAGCAAAAAGAAGTCATTATATCAAAAATACACCTGGATGCATATGTTTATCACATAGATGGCACATTTTTAAAAACTGCTTGAAGCCATCTATGTCAAACCCACAGCTATTATTATACCGAATCAAGTAAAACTGAAAGCATTTCCTGTTAGAACTAGAAACAGACAAGGTTGTCCTCTATCACCACCACTATTTAGCATAGTGCTGGAAGTTCTAGCCAACACAATCAGGCAAGTGAAGGAAATAAAGGGCATCCAAATGGGAGCAGAGGAGGTCAAACTTTTGCTGTTTGCCAATGATATGGTCTTACACTTGAAGAACCCCAAAGACTTGATCACAAGACTCCTGGAAGTGATCAAAAAATACAATAATGTCTCAGGATATAAAATCAATGTCCACATCAGTAGCTTTTGTATATGTCAATAAAAGCCAAGTTGAGAAGCTAATCAAGGACACAAGTCCCTTCACAGTAGCTTCAAAAAAAAAAAAAAA
>NW_003852399.1:22814036-22829427 GCF_000181295.1 Otolemur garnettii | reverse complement strand
AAAAAAAAAAAAAAAAAAAAAAGAAAGAAAGAAAAGAAAAGAAAAGAAAAAGAAATACCTAGGACTAAACCTAACAAAAGAGGTGAAGAACCTCTATAAAGAAAATTATGAAGCCCTAAGAAAAGAAACAGCAGAAGATATTAGCAAATAGAAGAACATACCTACTCATGGCTGGGAAGAATCAACACTGTGAAAATGTCTATACTTCCCAAAGCAATCTACAGATTCAATGCAATTCCCATTAAAATACCAACATCATACTTTCAAGATTTGGAAAAAATAATTCATCACTTTATATCTAACCAGAAAAAATATTGTATAGCCAAGGCAATTCTTAGTAATAAAAACAAAGCTGGAGGCATCAGCTAACCAGACTTTAGGCTGTACCATAAGGCCATAGTGATCAAAACAGCATGGTATTAGCACAAAAATAGACATAGACATCTGGAACTGAATAGAAAATCAGGAGATGAAACTAACATCTTACAACACCTGATCTTTGATAAACCAAACAAGAACGTACACTGGGGAAATGAATCCCTATTCAATAAATGGTGCTAGGAAAACTGGATAACCATAGGTAAAAGACTGAAACTTGACCTGCACATTTCACCACTCCCCAGAATTGATTCAAGATGGATAAAATATTTAAATCTAAGGCATAAAACAATAAAAATCCTCAAAGAAGGTGTGAGGAAAACACTTGAAGATATTAGCCTGGGGAAAGATTTTATGAAGATGACTTCCATGGCAATTGCAACAATAAAAATAAACAAATACAACTTAATTAAACTGAATAGCTTCTGTACAGCTAAGGAGACATCAATCAAAACAAATAGACAACTTTCAGACTGGGAAAAGATATGTGCACATTGTGAGTCAAACAAAAGCTGTATAACTAGGATCTATAGAAAACTCAAATTAATCAACAAAAAAAGCCAACAATCCCATGTACTACTGGGCAAGAGACATGAATAGAACCTTCTCTAAAGAAGACAAATGGCTAACAAACATCATCCCTAATCATGAGAGAAATGCAAATCAAAACCACTCTGAGATATCACCTAACCCCAGTGAGAATGACCCACATCACAAAATCTCAAATGGACCAACAATAAAAATGATTTGGTCAGTAAAATTGAAAGTTCGTGGTGACTCTTGTTCCTGCATTTGCTTGAGGTGGCAGTCAGGTTTTCTTCAGTACAAACAGTGGGACTACTAGCTGATCAGGACAGTCACTACCAGCTGGTCATGATGGTCAATACCAGCTGGTCACAATGGTCACTAGTTATAACCCAACCCGCTTCCTTTGCGTGTCCACAGGTGCAGGTGAAAGTCTGTGTGCCTGACATTAGTTCTGGAGCCAAATGCTTCTCCTGGAGACTCTTCTCAGGACTGGCTTTCAAGAGAAAACAGTGTTAAAAAGAGTCAATGAAAATGGTTGAGAAGAAAAGTTATTTTTTGGCAAGGAAGTTGTGGAAACATTTTACATTTCTAGTTTTATAAAAAAGATCATGCCATAATGTGTTTAAATGCATTTTTAAAGTTAATTTCTGAGATGACAACTTAATTTAAGACATTCTGTATCAGGACAGGATGTAAACACCGCTGAGAATTGCTGTGGTTAGAAATCTGAATAAGGTACAGCAGAGCCTGGTAACTAGAGGCAGATTGAGAATGGCAGAATATAGAGGGATGTAGAAACAAGTTGCCATGGAAACAAGCGACTAAGTGAAACAGAGGGCATATACCATATAAAGAGAAGGGAGGGGGAGCAAGGACATTCTGGATGGCTAGGAGTTCTCAGGCAGGACAAAGAGCATGGCCTTCCCACTAGCTATCTGGCACTAGAAAGAAAGCCAACAGCTGTCAAAGCCACCAAAAAGGGCAATACAATTCCAATCTAGTTGGGTATTTTGAATTCCACCATATGCATTTGTTGTTCCTTTGTTGGTTCACTCCAGTGATCATTGACTACATGCCTTCTGTGTGCTAGACTTGGTGTAGGCTACAAGGAGGTGCCAGGAGCCTGCTGTCCCGTATTGCTCTCTGGAGGAGCAAGACCTAAACACAAGTATATTACCCCTGGAACTCAAGCCTCCTGTGCCCAGCAGCTCTGGTCCTCCTGTTCCAAACTGCCAAGCAGATCTCCTTCCCAGCCAAGGGGCACTCTTGCCATCCTTCCCAGGATTCTAGTTCCTTGAGAGCTGTGACCTCCCAGGCCTCCAACCCATCTCCCACGCCTCCTGCTGGGCTTTCTTAAACCGTGCCCAGAACATCCACTTCATTTCAAAGTCCTGGTCCTCCGGCAGGGCCACAAGTGTCTTCTCTATAGGTCCTAGTGCCCCGCCCTGGCCTTGGCTTTAGCATGCTTGCTCCTGCCTCTGGCTTTTGCATGTGACCCTCAATATGGCTGATACAGTGACTCACGGAATAACTCACACCATAAGCCGTAATCCAACCCAGTTCTTTTGCACATCAGTGAACAGAACCTCCAGCTTCCTCCAACGGGACCCAGCAACACCTCCTCTTTCTCTGTTGTCACTGCTAAACTTCCTGCTCTGGTCCCTGTTACATTCCCGATTCCTCCGCACCCTCCCTTTAAAAGTGCCCTTCTGTTATCACTGTGATCTCCCTGCCTATTTTTAGACCTCCCTGTCACGTTTACAACTTCTTTCATTCCCCATCTTCTGTTACTACAAGCCAGCTTTCCAGCGACTGACTTTGAGCATGGCGTTCACGCTGTAATCACATTGCATTCATTACACCCATTACACTCATAATTGCCTCATCGTCACAGATTTCTCTTTGGGTCCCTTGACCAGTGCGGCAAAGTAAACAGGGCAGGTATTATAGTCTCTAGTTCATGGATCAAGAAACCGAGATTCAGAGAGGTGAAGTGACCTTCCCCAGATCACAAATACTGAGAAACAAGGCAACCAAGTCTTCCCACTCAAGTGAGGTCTGTGCATGTTACTGTCATTTGGTGCATGAGGCACTGTCTTTTGTGGCTCTGAGTCTCTTGCCCACACTATCCCCACTCTTTTCTGTGACTTTTTCCCTTCTTGGTATTAAGCAACATCCAAAGAATTTCAGTACACAGAAACACCAACTCATGCTTTCGTTTTCCCGCTTCCTATTAGACCCAGTGACATAACTGCATATTCTAAGATCCCGCAGCTGAGCTTCAGGGTGCTTCATTTTTCCTTTTTTTGCCTACAACAAAATAACAAGAAAATCCTCACAGGCTTCCCTCCTCTCACACAGCATCCCTGCTGCACTCCCGAGAAGCCTCACGGTTTTTAGACTTCGCTCCCTGTAACGTTTTTATTATACGCTCCCCAGAGGCTGTGTCCACATCTGCTCAATGTGCTGTGAACCTCTCTCCTTCTCCGCAGAGTCGCGGGGAGCAGTAAATATTGATTGGTACGGGTGTGTGTTCTTTTAGGAACCAGACAGCGAGCTGTCTTGTAACAAGAATTCCCAAGACCAGAGAATTATTTACAGTGGGATTGGCCCCAAAGTGTACAGTGAATCAGAGTATTGTGAACCACTTAAGAAAAGAAAACAGCACTTGGGGGGCGGGGGGAGAAGAAACAGCTCCCGAGCCTCTGTCCTCAGCGCGGAGCCCCAGGCTGCAGGGGGGCGGGGAGGAGCGGCTGCCGGTGGCCCTGGGTGGCCCTGGATGGCTCTGTGCGCTCCTCCCTGCCGCCCACGTCTGGGGACCGCCCCCGCGAAGGATGAGTTGGGGACAGGCCCAGTGGGAACCTCGCCGGGCAATGAACCGGGCTGCAACGGACACGGAGTGTGGGGGAGGCTCGCGTCCCTGCGGTCTCTTTCCAGCGCCCTGCAGTGACTCAGGGAAACAGCGCGGACTGGAACATTTGCGGTCACCGGCATTTACCGATTGCTCATTCCCTTCCAGCTCTGTGCGGGGTGCTTTGTGTGCAGCCTCATCTTTTCCTCACCACGCACTTTTAAAAAAAGTTTTTATTCCAGAATATTAGCGGGTACACGCTTTGTTCACATACTCTGTTTCTGAACAGAGTGAGTGGACAGATCGAGGCCACAGACTGCAGCGTACCCTTCATTCCCGAGTGTGCGCTGCTCCTCAACCCTCCCCCTCTTGATGCTCGTGGAAATTTACTTCCATATGTGCACTTACATGTTGATCGATTGGTTCCGATTTGGCATTGAGTGAGTATACGTGTTAGTTTCTCCATTCCCTTAGAAGAATGGTTTCCAGTTCCATCCAGGCTGTCACAAAGGATCTCCATGTTTCTAGGGCCGAGTACACTCCATGGTGTGCATATCCCACATTTTATTAAGCCATTCATGCATTGGGGGGCACTGGGTCATTTCACATCTTTGCAACTGCAGATTGTGCTTGTACAGACATTCGGGGCAGGTGTCCTTTTTATAAAATGACCTCTTCCCCTTTGGGTATATACCCAGCAGAGGGTTGCTGGATCAAATGGTAGGTCCACTTTGAATACTTTGAGGTATCTCCACACAACTTTTCCACAGAGGCTGTGCTAGTTTGCAGTCCCCCCAACAGTGTACATGTTCTCTCCACATCCACACCGGCATCTGCTGCTTTGGGACTTCATGATGGGAGCCATTCTCACTGGCCTTAGGGGATATTGCAATACAGTTTCCATTTGCATTTTTCTGTGATGATTAGAGACAGTATTTTTTCATGTGCTTGTTGGCCATCAGTCTGTCTTTCTTTTTTTTTTTTTTTTGAGACGGAGCCTCAAGCTATCCCCCTGGGTAGAGTGCCATGGCATCACGCTCACAGCAACCTCCAACTCCTGGGCTCAAGCGAGTCTCCTGCCTCAGCCTCCCAAGTAGCTGGGACTACAGGCGCCCGCCACAACGCTGGGCCATTTTTTGGTTGCAGCCATCATTGTTGTTTGGCGGGCCCGGGCTGGGGATTCGAACCCGCCACCTTAGGTGTATGTGGCTGGCGCCTTAGCCGGTTGAGCCACAGGCACTGAGCCCAGTCTGTCTTTCTTAGAAAAATTTCTGTTCATGTTGTTTGCCAACTTTTAAGTGGGGTTGTTTGCTCTTGTTAGTTTGCTGGAGTTCTTTGTATATCTGGATTATTAGTCCTTTACTGCACCCCACATTTCTGCCCCAATTGTCTGGTGAGAAACCTGAAGCTTCTCTGGTTATATCCCTTGGCTGTGGTCTCCCAGCTGGTGAATGCTGGTTCTTGGACTCCAAACTCTGTGTGTGTTCTCAACCACCACCAAAATGAAGCTCTCCCTAACCTCTTGCTCTATTTACTAGCTTGCACATTGATTTCACAGACTTAATCTTGCGTGTGCTTCACAACAACCCTGTGAGGAGAACTCGTGCATGTTACCACCTCCCACTGAAGAAATGGAAGCTCAGAGAGGCTGAGTGATGTGTCCAAGGCCACACAGCTAGAAAGAAGGCAGAGGCGGACATAGACAATAGTCCCTTGGGCGCTGATCTCGGGAGCCCATTGATGGTAAATCTAACTCTGTGGTTATGTTTCCTCACCATGCACAGTGTCACTGCTTGAAAATCCCTTCTGGCAGTTTGAATGAGGATGGAGCATGTGGGCAAAATGCCCAGCCTAGGGAGGCTGTCAGAGGTTCTTGTGGAGTTAATGAATGGGGTTGACCTGGGAAAAGCTCAGTTATAAGACTCCAGTGTTACAAGGCTGTTTCCATGACGAGTTCTGGTTCTAGTGTGTTTTCACAGTAATTACTGCTGAGTCCTAATCTCTGACCATTTAACCGTTTCTCCCTGATCATCTGGAAGGACTTGGCTTTTTTAACTCCGGGTTGAGGGGCATCACACTGGGCTCTTTCAGCTTTGTACCGTCACTAGGGGGCGTTACTTTTCAACTCTCTTCTCTCTGACTTTTCTTTAAGCTTTCCGACCACCTAAACTCCCAAATTCCTTACTTATACTAATCACCTTATTTCAAAAGTTATGTGTGCCTATTCCTTTTCTTGTATTTTTTAAGTTGTGGTAAAATACACATAAAATTTACTATTGTAACCATGGTACAGTTTTAAAACGCGCAACTCAGTATCTTTTAGTGCATTTATGGTGTTGTACAACCCTCACTACACTTCCTAATCTCAGAATGTTGATGTCACCCCCCAAAGAAATCTCATACCATTAAACAGTCACTCCCCTTCTCTCCCTTGTCCCAGCCCCTGGCAATCACCAATCTGATTTCTGTCTCTATGAATTTGTCTATTTGGATATTTCATATAAATGGACTCCTACAATATGCGGCCTCTGTGTCTGACTGCTTTTTCTCAGAATACTGCTTCCAAGGTGCGCCCATGTCGTAGCCCGCATCATCGGCACTTCATTCTTTATTTCATAGCTGAATATCTTCCTTTATGTGCATATCCCACATTTTGATTATCCATTCAACATTTGATGGACATGTAGGCTGTTTCTACATTTGGGCTATCAGGAATAATCTGCTATAAACACTCACGTACGAATTTTTGTTTGAATGCTCCTTTTCAATTCTTTAGGGTATGTATGAGGGAGTAGAATTACTGGATCGTATAGTTCAACTTATTGAAGAACCACTGAACTATCTTCCACAGCTGTGCTTGTTCTCTGCCTGGCATCGCACTAGGCACCAGGGATGAGATATGAATAAGACATGGTTTCTGCCTGCATGAATTCATAGCCCAGCTGGGGAGAATGGCACATGGTAGGGGCAATAACAGGAGTGTGTGACTTGTTTGCTCAAACCTAACCCTTCAGGAGGGTTGGTCAAGGTGAGGACTCCAATAGGAACAGTGCTAAACAGGTCAAACTCTGATAGAGACAGTGCAAACTCTTCCAGAATATTCATGGCTGATAGTTGTCAGAATGTGTACCGTGTGCCATAGAAGCTGAGAAAAGACTGAAAGTCAAGAGCTGCTTTGGGGCTTAGAATAGAGATGGAAACAGGGGTGGGCTGGGGGGAGTAACCCTCTTTTTTCTTTTTCTTTCTTTTTTTTTAAAATTAAATCAAAGCTGTGCACATTAATGCAATCGTGGGTACAATGTGCTAATTTTACACACAATCTGA
The DNA here is from genome assembly GCF_000181295.1 of Otolemur garnettii. Classification (NCBI taxonomy): domain Eukaryota; kingdom Metazoa; phylum Chordata; class Mammalia; order Primates; family Galagidae; genus Otolemur; species Otolemur garnettii. Next base: position 22,822,346 of record NW_003852399.1, on the reverse strand, counting down.
AATGCTTTCATCAAACTGGTCAACATTTTCTTAGTTATTGTGGTAAGACATTTATATTCTACACTTAGTAAATTTCACATGTACCCTTATGAGATGCACCGTAGATGTGGTCCCACCAATTACTCTCCCTCCATCCTTCCTTCCCCCTCTCCTCCCCTCCCTCTCCCCTTTCCCCTTCTTCTTGGGCTATAATTGGGTTATAGCTTTCATAAGAAAGCTATAAATTGGTTTCATAGTATGACTGAGTACATTGGATACTTTTTCTTCCATTCTTTTTTTTTTTTTTTTTGAGACAGAGCCTCAAGCTGTCTCCCTGGGTAGAGTGCCATGGCATCACAGCTCACAGCAACCTCAACTCCTGGGCTCAAGCGAGTCTCTTGCCTCAGCCTCCCAAGTAGCTGGGACCACAGGTGCCCGCTACAACACCCGGCTATTTTTTGGTTGCAGCCGTCATTGTTGTTTGGCGGGCCCAGGCTGGATTCGAACCTGTCACCTTAGGTGTATGTGGCTGGTGCCTTAGCCACTTGAGTCACAGGAGCTGAGCCTTTTCTTCCATTCTTGAGATACTTTGCTAAGAAGAATATGTTCTAGCTCCATCCATGTAAACATGTAAGAGGTACTCTTGATTTGTTGCAAAGCACCCTTGTAGGCAGAAGAGAGGAAGGAACTAGTAATAGCAATTGCAAACAAGTCCTGAATGCTTATTAGGTGCCAGAAGCCATGTAAAAGAATTTCATATGAGCATCCAGGCAAAATATTGTCAATATTTTAGAGATGATGACATTGAGTTCAGTGACCTGCCCTAGGTCACCACAGGTGGGGCTGTGTGTGATCAGAGGCTTAGCAACCACACCAGGTGAGCGAGAAGGTAGGCAGAGTTTGGAAGAAAATGGACAAGGTAGGTAAGAAGATTCAACTGACACCTCAGTGGGTTAATTGAATATCTTTGGGTTCAAGAATTTTAATTATTATCCCAAATTGGACTGTAGTTTTATGATCATTAAACTGGAATTGATTTTTTGCTGCCAAAACAAGACTCCCAACCTCTTGCTATCGAAGCATGAACATCAGAGCTATGGGACCTGGCCAAGATTTAACTCAAGAGAGAGAGGGGAGGGCATGAATCCAGAGAGTTGGTTTGAATGGACCACAGAAGAAAGAACAAAGTTACTCTATGGCTGCACCCTGCAAGCCCCACTCATTCATAAAGGGGTGATTCACATTCTGGGAACATAGCACATTACCGGGAAGAAAGGAGAGTCACTTACTGAGGAACCAAGTAACGGATATGTCAATGGTACAGGTATTTCTCAGGGAAGAGACAAGCAGCCAGAACTTTATGACTACTGTTTTACATTTTAAAATGTCTTTCGTTATTGGAGAAAGGTCATCCCACCTGATCCTCACACCATTGCCTGGTCGTTGGTATTATTAGTTGTACCTCCAGATCACAAACCTGAGGCACATTCTGTGGCAACGTTCATGGGATATTAAGGACCTTCTGAAATGGGACCTTTTACACTAGTCCCATCTGCAGAACTAGACATTACTGCTCAGAAACTGGGGTTCCAGAAGGATTTGCCTTTACCTCTCATTACTTCAGTAGGTTAAGAGTTTACTCACTTGTGACATTGAATCTTGTCATTGTCTACAGGGCCACTGCTCTCAGGTGACTAGTTAGCTGTGGACAAGTTCCCTGAAAGTAATGGGAGCTGACTTCTACTGAGTACCACTGTGTGCGACTGCAGTGCTGAGTGGTTCTCACTTGATCTTGAGGTGGATACTGTGATGATTCTAGTTTACAGGTAAGGAAATGAGTGTTTATTCTCTCTACTTGGAAAGGACTCACGGATTTAATCTTGGACCCACCTTTTTTCTCTGTGTGTTCAATGCTCTCTTTGATCTCTCAACCTGAATATCTCACAAGCATCTCAAATATAACATGTCTAAAATCTAGCTTCTGATCTGTCTCCCAAATCTGGTCTTTTTTTTTTTTCTCAAAACGGTAGTAAATCCACCCAATTTCTAAAGCCAGAAAAAGAGGAGTCACCCTTGATCCCTTCTCCTTGACCCAATCCTTTACTTAAAAAAAAAAATCCATTTAATTAACAACAAAATGTTTAACTCTTGCACTTTTCACCTCCACCTTCACCACCACCGCCACTCGTGTGCAAGTTATCATCATCTCTGGCTTAGACACCTGCGACAGCCCCCTTTTTGGTCTCCAGCCTTCATCCCACACTCACACTTCCAGGGGCTCGTGCCCCCAGCCCCAGCCCCGCCATGCCACCATTCTCTGCAGTGAGACTTTTCCTCTCCTTGGCCTGGTTGTCTCCTTCTCAGTCTCCAGCTCTCAGCTCTTACATCACTTTCTCAGGGAAGCCCTCCTTGACCACTCCCCAAATTACCAAATATTTTCTTTCAGGTTCTCAGTCACTAAGCGCTTACCTAATAAGCACTAAGGATGTTCAGGCAACTGTACCTGCTTTGGGAATGGGTTCTTCCCAAAGTCTTGCCTGAGAGATACGTTACAAGGGTCACGTGGAGTCAGATGGACCAGGATTCACATCCCGGGTCACCCTATGACCAGCCGAGTGTCTCTGGGCAATCACTACACCTCTCTTAGCCTTTGTTTTCTCACCTGTTATATACTAACAGTAAGAGTATCTCTCTCCCAAGGCTGCAGAGGAAACTAAATGATAACCGGTCCAGACACCTAATAAGGGCCTAATCAATGTTATCAGAAGCCTGAGCATATTTACAGGCTTTATTAAAGAAAGAGCCAACTATCCTCTGTCCTCGTGGAGACTACATCCTATACTAAGGCAGGGAGCACTTCTGGGAAAGCCCCGGGACCACGTCCTTTCTTCACTGCTGGTTGCCCAAGCTCGCTGCGGCCCACAGAGACTGCCAGCCACTCCATGGTGCCAAGTATATTTTTACAAATGTCATTGCTTTTAAGACAAATGCAGTTCTGACCCCTGAACAGAGAGATGAGTTTGTTGTAGCGTTACTTTTCCTGCATGAATTACTTCTGTCCTCCTCTCCTTTCATCATCTTCTCCTCCGCTAAGATTAATTCCTTCCATCAGGGACGCTTTGCTGGGCACTGCTCCGTGCCACTCCTTGTGCAAGGCATTTGAGGGGCAATGGCAGCTAAACTAAGGGCTTTGCTTTCATGTCCTATAAATGGTGGACCCAGGGCACTTTTTAAAAAACGTGTCCACAGATACTCTCCAAAAAGAAGTAAAGGGAGTAAGTGGTTTTGACAAAAATGAATCTAGTTAATATATCTGTGCCCTTCAGGGAATCAATACAGGGTAGATGGGAAGGAAGAGAGTGAAAGCCATTGTTGGGGAGACCAGGTAAGGGGCTGGTACACTGGTGGAAAGCCAGCTGTACATGTTCCATCTCAGTTAATCCTGGCAACCATCCTGTGCCACGCAGGTCTTATTATTTCTACTTTACCAATAGAAAAGCTGAGGCTCAGGAAGCGCATGTGTTTCCCTGAACTGGTTCAAATCCAGCTTTTCTTCTTTTAAAGCCTGTGATAAGCTCTCAGTCATTCCCCTACAGGATGCTGAGTGCCATGCAAAAAGAAACGAGAGAAGTCCCAGCTGTAGTGACGCTGGCATTGGGACCTGCTGCCCCTGAGGGTGTCACTGAGAGCCAGGCTCCATCCATCCCCCATAGTTCAGTGCGTGCCCCAGCCACAATGCCCTGACTCTCTTCAGGCCTGCTCCATGCTGCTGTCACCCTGTGCCAGCGGTTCTCAACCTGTGGGTCATGACCCCTTTGGGGGTCTCCTGCACATCAGATATTTACATTACGATTCATACCAGTAGCAAAATTACAGTTATGAACTAGCAATGAAAATGACTTTATGGTTGGGGGTCACCACAACATGAGGCGCTGTATTAAAGAGTCGAGGCATTAGGGAGGTTGAGAACCACTGCCGAGCTCCCTCCACCTCCCGTCATTGGCTTCCACGCTTCTGTAGCTGCCAAAGGAGCTGGCATTTCCAAGCGCAGTGAACTTCTCCACAGAAAGAGAAGAAGAGTCAGGGCTTTGGCAGCCCATGGCAGCGCATTGTTTATTAACTTATCCTACACCATTTACACATGATCACAGCCAGCATTTGCTGCCCACACAGTCTGGGCCCCCTAATCCTCACCGCATCCTTGTGTATTAGGAAGATACCATTATTCTCCTCTTAGAAATGAAGAAAGAGAGGCTTAGTCAGGTCAATGAAACTGCACAATGAAAAGGAGCTCAGCCTCATTAGCACTCAGGAAAATGCAAATTTAAATTCCAATAAAATATCTTTAAAGTGGATCAGACTGGCAGAATTAATACGCTGGACAATGTCCACCACTGATGAGAATGTGGACCATCAGAAACCCATATGCTCTATTACTGAGGGAGCAACTTGCCATTTTGGGCAGCAATTTGCTAACAGGTAAGCAAGGGGACAATGTGTCCACCTTGGGACCCAACAGTTCCAGTCCTCCCTACTGAAGGCATGTGCCCTGGAGAGACTCTCAGACGTGTACATGAGGAAAGTACCAAAAACACCTGTGGCAGTGCAGCTTAAAACAGCCAGATGATGGGAAAAGCCCAAATGTCTATTAAACAAGAGAATGGGTAAATAGATTGTGTACGGTTATACAATGGAACACTACGTAGCAATAAAATCAACAACTAGAGCTAGACCTAGCAAAATAACATCCAACTATGTTGACTATAAAAAAGCAGAATTAGTGCTTTTATAAGATTTACGTTGATTATACAAATACATATATTAATTTATAAGATTTAACCATGTATAAAATGATACTTAGAAATCTCTGCATATATAGCAAAAGAATAAAAGATGTACAGGGGAATAAACACCACACCAGGACCCTGGTTACCTTGGGGGAGGGAGGGGAAAATCACAGGGGGAGGAACTTCACCTGTGTTGGTGAAATTTTATTTCTTACCCTAGGTGGTAGGTAGGTCCATAGGTGGGATTATGTTAATTTTTATGCTATTTGTATGCTTTGATAATCTCCTAGTATAGTTTAATTTTAAAACTTGCCTGATAGGGGGTACCCCAGTGCAGAGCCCACAGTTTACTACCCCCCAAAGCGTCAGGCTCCCCAGGGGAGGAAGCAGGTGATAGAGGCTGACTGAAGAGCATTATGTATTCCATCTATTGTACAGACTTTAAAATCCAATTGCTTCACGGCGAAGAGATTTTTTTTTTTGTATACCAGAGGCAATCTTGAAAAATATGGTATTAAATATTAATAGCTTGACTCATGTCTTTCCACTGTCCTATATTATTATTTAGAACTGTGTTTCTACAAAAATGTTGGTGACAAAACTGAATAAAAGCAGCACAGGGATTCCCACATTCGGTTCAAATGACTTAGTTCACATAAAATCCTGTATCAGTCTCCCCCAAAAGATCTATGAAATAAACAGTGAATTTGCACTCTCCCTTTAAAGCTGTGCTAAAATAGCTTTATTTAGACTTAGGCTAAAATACTCCACAAAGTTTATCCCTATTTTCTTGAGAATTCTAACTTCGTCTATATCAATTTGAGAAATTACCAGGAATGCCTTCACTTCTCGCTTCATTATTTATTTATATATTTTAGAGGCCAAGATGCGCTGTGTTGCCCAGGCTGGTCTAGGACTCCTGGACTCAAGTTCTCCCACCTCAGTCCCCCAGGAAGCTGGGATTGCAGTCACCTCCTTTATTTAAAAATTAATAAAGGTCCATTGAATGCTCATTGGTTGCTGAGAACTCTGCTAGATGCTGGAGAAATAATGGTGAACCAGACAGGCCTTGCCCCAAGCGAGCTTCAGGTTCCAGGAGGAGACAGAGGAGTGAAGCAAGGAATGACAGGCAGTGAGGTAAGGTGTTGTGATGGAGTGCTGCTAGGCCACCGATGGAGGAGCGTAGAGTGACCTACCTTTGGATCTGGGAGAGCTTCTGAGCAGGCATGGTGTTCTAGCTGAATACTAAGGATGAGTGGGAATTGTTTTCTAAATGAGAAAGCAATTGAAGTATTTCTTTTCAGAGTATTTAGTATTTCTATTGTGAAGTGTCCCTTGTCAACCAAAGCAGAGGAGAAAACCGACAAAATGCCCTCAAACATCTCTTTATCTGAGAAAAAAGAGCTATGGGTTGATGGAACCGGAAGGTTCTTCAGGGGCAGCTCACCAGGCTTTCTGCCGTGTGCTCAAAACAAGTGATCGCTGAGTAAAGTGGATTTCTGTGCCCTTTATTAAAGGCGCAAGTACACCCCCATCTACGTGAGTAGGGGCAGATGTGCCTGCAGGGAGACCGTGGTTGCCCTGATTTTACTCCGCGTATTAAAATCCCTCTTGACTGACCTACTCGGGAAGAAGTCTGGCTTCTCTGTACACGCAGAAGGATCACAGCACAGCCTGGGAAGAGCAGGGGAAGAAGGTATTATCAACACAGCATCTTACAGCTGTGCCTATTCCATTGAATCCCCTCAAATCCCACATTCATCAGGGTGATTGGATAATTTGCCGTGGACTTAGTCTAAGCTTGAGCGTCCGATTCGATTAGGTGGGGTTTGCTGAAGGAGACATTGCCCAGGAGGAATCATGTTCTTGAATCAAAACCAACTACAGCCCAAACTCCCAATCCCACTAGTTGGAAAGAGACACAAATAGTCACCCAGGCCCTGTTAGATAAAATGAAGATCTCAGTGTTTATTAATTATGATAAAAGTAAAATCACAGAGCTATTTTTAAACAAAAGTAGCTCTTCCCCTCCCCCCCAAAAACCTTTAAACAAGAAACTGATTTGGGGTGGTGCCTGTGGCTCAGGGAGTAGGGTGCCGGTCCCATATACTGAGGGTGGTAGGTTCGAACCTGGCCCCAGCCAAAACTGCCAAAAAAAAAGCACAAAAGCATGTGATTTTTTTCTTTCAATTCAAAGTAAGAAATCTAGTACAACCACAAATGACATTTTTAAGGATCATCAATGAATTTTCGCACAGACTTTCCATCCCAGTAATATAAATTTATATCTTCAATCTTGCACAGCAACAAAGGCACAGTGAGAAAGACAGCAATTGCTTCTGAAAGAAAATCAAAGAGGCCAACAGCGATGATTTTTTTCTAAAGGATCTCGGGGAGTTAAAATAAGGCCGGCTTCACCACGGGTTGACGACGTTTGTCTGTGAAGGGGACAGCAGCGTTCTTCCCTCTGATTCTACCTTTGAAGAGAATGAAAGGAACTCATCAGAACATTCTCCTTCGCAAAGAGATGCTGAATTGAAGCCTATCCCCGGAGAAATGCTGTCATCAAAGTCAATACTAATCCTTCTCTTAGAAATGTCGTTAATAGCATGTTATAGCATTCAGTAGCAATTCTTGTTAATCTTCCTCTGAATTTTTTTAACAAAATCTTCCCAGATTAGAAGAATAATTCCAGTAGTCTGGAAATTACAAAAAGGTGGCAACGTCGGGCTAGATAGCATTGTTAAAGACGGACAACATTCAACAAGAGGATAGCCCATCTGTACCGCGGCTTTGTTATTCAAGTACTCGTTATCCAAATCCCCACCGTCAAGGGATTTTTGTAGGGAAGCACAGGTTGTCAAAATGTGAAAATGTGCAATGCCTAAACATGTATAAAATCAGTCCTTTGTCAAACCTTAATTAACACAGACTTCTATCTTGGTGCATCAGGGCAACCTCTGCTCTCAGTCTTGTGCGGATTGCTACGTGTTGAAATGTTTGAAAACATATCACACAGTAAAAAAGAAAACTATAGTCTAATGTAATTGCAAAAATGGCAAAACATGTAGCTTTCATGAAGTCAGCTGAAGTGACATTAGAGCGATCACAGCAAAGCCACTGTCAAACACAGGTCCTGACAGAGTAGGACCAGAAAACAGGTGAAGAGGGGAAAATTGACAGGGATGATGATAGTAGGTGCTTCAAGAATGAAAGATCTGCATGTTGACAGCCTGAGAGAAAACTATTGAAGCGCTCAAATGTTTTTTGCAAAAATGACCATCTGGGCTTGGCGCCCGTAGCTCAGTGGTTAAGGTGTCAGCCACATGCACCAGGGCTGATGGGTTCTAACCCAGCCCGGCCCTGCTAAACAACAATGACAATAAAAAATAGCTGGGCGTTGTGGTGGGCACCGGTAATCCCAGCTATTTGGGAGGCTGAGGCAAGTGAATTACTTAAGCCTAAGAGTTTGAGGTTGCTGTGAGTTGTGATGTCATGGCATTCTACCAAGGGCAACATAGTGAGACTCTGTCTCCAAAAAAAA
>NW_003852399.1:22755685-22814016 GCF_000181295.1 Otolemur garnettii | reverse complement strand
CGCCTATAGTCACAGCTACTTGGGAGGTTGAAGCTTAAGCCCAAGAGTCTGAGGTTGCTGTGAGCTATGACTCCAGAGATTTCTATTGAGGGCAACATAGGGGATCTTTGTCTCCAAAAAAAAAAAAAAAAAAAGACCATGTGCATAATATCATTCCAAATATTAAGTACATCAAATACTAATAAATTTCCTGATATGTTTATTATACCCCCTAAAGCAACATTTGATTCATTTTTCATTCATCCTAAATTCTAGAACATAGTTGCCTTTACTATATGAGGATTCAATTTCCAAATAAAGTCCTAGTCAGTTTATAAGTTTTGACCATGAATTTATACTCCATCTTATGTAGTGCAAGGACAGTTCCCTCTGTATGTTCCCAGCCTACTGCAATTCGCTTGGGCTGATTCTCTAGGGCTCTGTGGAATGTTTCCTAACATCTGGGAGAGTGGACCTCTAGTTAGTTCAAGGTCGTCTTCAATCTGTAAGGCTCATCTAAATGTTCTGTGTCGATGATTCTTATCAGTGTTCCTGTGGCCTCAATGACCTTGAGTCTTATATCACTTTGAAGCTTTTGACCTTGCTCTTTCCAACCCTTTTGAAGAGAGACATGCTAATTTTATGTGCTTTCGTGCAAAGAGAGAATACTCTCTTTGCCCACAGACCCTTACCCATAGCACCCAGCTCAGGGGCGAGCCTGCTTCTGAGTCCCAGCTGTGGAGTCTTCTCTTCCCACTGTGATGACTTCTCCCTTGTAGGGTGCGCGCTCCACCGGGGCAGGTGTGCAGGTCTGAAACAGAACATTTCATTTCTCTCTTATGGTTTACTATTGACTTCTTGGATTCAAAGCTAAGTATAGCTCCCTTTATGAACCGTGAGAGCAAAAAAAGAATCTTGTGAATTTATCATGGGCTTCCTGTGCCCTTTCCCTTTCAAGAGCTTCTTGGCAACCTTGGGGATCAGGGTTGTCCCACTCCTAGCTGGTGTGAGTCTGCATCAGTTAGAGACCCAGGGAGCCCACACGGGGGCCTCTGCCACATCCTCACACCTTTCTAGTCCTATAACTGTCTCTGCAGTTCTTTCTAACATCCTCTCTTTACTTCTCCTTCCAACCTCACTTATCCGTGTTCCCAGAGTGCTTTGTTGTGAGACTCCTCTCAGAGAGGCAGCTTCAGATTATAGCAATTCGTGTGTGTGTGTGTGGGGGGGGGGGGTTATTTTCCTGATTGCCTTTGTTAATAATAGAACATCTATAGATGGTGAGCCTCTTTGGTGACCATCCACCCAGCAGAAACTTCTGCTGGATTCAGTTAATTCAGTGCTTGAGCAAAGTTTTATAATTTGGACACACACAAACGAACAAACAACAAATTATTGTGGGTCTCATTTCGACCATACAAACTAATGGTTTAGTGATCAACAATGCAGCCTTTGGAGTAAGACGGATCTAAGTTTGACTTCTCTCTTTGTCATTTACTATTTGCAGGAAACTGACAAGTTCATTAACGCCTCTAGGCTGACTTCCTCATCCATGAAACAGAGGCATTAGAGACATCCAGAGACAAAGCGTTTCCTTCATTCATTCAGCACATACTTACTGAGCTCACACTGCCCCAGATAATTTTCCAAGCCCAGAGGATACAGCAAAGTCCCTATAGCCACGGACTGTGAAGCACAGTGTTGGGCACACTCTGAGCACCTAGCAAATGGGAGGACCCCAGGCCAACTCCCTGTGCACTGGATGCTGCCTTGAGCCTTGTTCTGGCTCAACATCTCAGTTCTTTTCTTCACCTTGTGTCCTGTCATCGTCTTGAGGAATACAGACACCCAGAAATGAAGTGCCAGCCTCTCGTTCTGCCCCTGGCCCCTGGAAACTGGTCACTTCTCACATCTGAAACCTTTAATTCACCTAACACCCCACTCTCAGACCACATCCTCCCTTTCAGACCTCTATTCCCCATCCTCTTTCCTTTCCTGGCTTTACTTTCCAAGCCAGACTGCACGGTCTATCATTTAAACCTAGGGCGGCCATATAATTTATCATCCAAACTAGGATACTTCTGAGAGTGAAAAGGGTACAAACATAATTAACAAGCACAATCCAGGACTGTCTGAGCAAACCAAGATTGATTTCCACCTCCCTTCAACTCCATCTTGCCTGTCATCGAGGGGGTCCCCTCCTTCCTCTCTGCTTCCCTTGCCAATTGCACTCAGCAAAGTGAGTTCAATCATCAGCCTTGTCTGCAGCTGAGCCCCTCTGAAGAAAGTGACAGAAGTGGGCAGACATTTGTGCCATCTACCTGTGTGCTGTGTGTCCCCCGTCGGCCCCCACTCCATCTCCCTCTTCCTTCAACAGTTCCTTTGAACCTTTTCTGCTTGCACTTTTCAGCTGTTGCTTGGTTTGTCTGTCCTGGACTCCTTCCTGGGAACTGTCTGCCAACACCAGTGGTTCAGGGGGGCCCCATCCTCCTCACCCAGGGTGGGATAGTTCTTTAAGCAGCTCAGCCCATCCGTGGACCCTTCCTGGAACCCAGGTTCAGGCATAGGGATGGCGTGTGACCCAGCTGGGCAAATCAGAATCCTCCCCAGCATCCTCCTGTCCTGGCCAGGGCCTCGCACAAGCTGGGGTGCCCACTCCTTTTTGCCTAAACATCTCTGACTTCTCTTTTATAATAACTCAGCCAAATTCGAACTTTAGCACCATGAATCACAGTTGAAACAAGTAGAATGTAAGCCCTTTAAGATCAGGAACTGCTGTCTTAGTGTCCACGTCCTCTGCACCTCGAACAGTGCTCATTAATCGAGAAATCTATGGTCCCCCCACCCTCTCTCCATCCTGCTTACTAGTTTTCTGGAATCATCTGTTTACGTGCCTGTGTCCCCAGCAGGAGCACCTGGGTACTGTGCTGTGTCTCCACAGCAAGCGCTCAATACAGAGGGGTGGAAGGTGGGTTTTTTCCTGTGGGGAGGGAAAATGAAGGGGGATTCCCATCCAAGCTTTTCTTGTTTTTTGTGGGTTTTCTTGGCCTGAGCTGACTCAGTTTCCCTCAGCCTCTTTGGCTGTGTTTCATCACTCATCTGTTCTCCAGAGAAATCTCTCTCCCTGACTGGCTGTCTTCCACGGGCAGATCTTGGATCACTCATTTGTCTAAGAACTGCACCTGGCTATTCAGTCACTGCACTGGCATTGCCACCGAGCCGTATTGTGGCCCAGCTCATCACTCTGGTCAGGGTGACCATCACCTGTGTCTGACATGCCTGTTGGGTCTAATCTGCACACAGTCCCAGTCCTCAGCTACCTCTGAGGCCCCAGGTGGGCAAGGGCTGGTTTCCCTCCAGAATAGCCATGAACGTGAGCTCCACCTGCCTACTCTGCCACCTCAGAAGCCAGCCAGCCTTCCTCAGGAGTCTTTTAGTCTCACACTCCACCGTCTTTCCCTGGGTTAGATGAGTTGACAGGAATCAAAGACAACCAAAGTTCTGGTGTCTACCCTCTCAGCACTTTTAACCTTTTAATATTTTCTCATCCTGAGAGGTGCGTTATATAAGCTCTGTAATGCCTAGACTCACACCTTATTCATCTTCGTTCTGTCTCTTGCCCCCGGCATTGTACTCTGTGTGTGCTTTAGAACGCTGATAGATGCTCATTGTGACAACATGAGAAAGTGCTGGCACGTACACTGCAGAATCTTAAACCGTTGCTGCTGTTATTCAGAAATTAGGTGCACATTTGCTTTCTAAATAGACTTAACCTATCACTCTTAGCAGTGCTAGTCTGTTCCTCCTCTCTAGGGACAATGCTAAGTCTCTATCTGAAGTGCCCACTGCCCAGCCTGGCATGGACCCCGCATGTGGGCTTCTTTCTCTGTCGTCTGAGATGGGTATGGTGATAGCACAGATTCCATCCCAATTCTCCTGGCTAAAAGCATACCTAATTTTTGGAGGAAGTTTACACAGCACAAAACACAGAGAGCCCAGGGCGGAGAGCTGAGTGTTCTGGGTTGAACAGCACGAACAGGTTCCTCCTCTCCCCTTCCAGGCCTCCGTGTTCTCCTGCTAACTCCTGCCTTCCTCAGGCAGCTTCCCCAGGCTCCCTCAACTGGCTTCTCCTCTCCTCGGAAGGAAGGTTGGTAGACCCAGAGCTCTATCTTAATCTCCATTTCGTCCCTAACACAGTCTTCTTAGTGGCCTCAGACTCGTGGTCGTAAATCTATACGCAACAATTCCCAAATTTTACCTCCAGCCTTGATCTCTCTGAATTCCTCTGCAGATTCCTTTATCCAAGCAGCTAATTGACCACAGCACCAAGAGGTGTGAAAATACCTCAATAGAATTCAAACTTTAACACCATGAATCACAGTTGAAGTAAGTCGAATGTAAGCTCTTTCCTTAAGGTCAGGAACTGCTGTCTTATTAGTGCCCACATCCTCCACACCTCGAACAATGCCTGGTGTTCAACAACATTTAAATGAAAGGAGATTTCTTTCTTTCTTTCTTTGTTTTGCTGAGACAGAGTCTCACTATGTCGCCCTCACTAGAGTGCCATGGCATCGCAGGTCACAACAATCTCAAACTCTTGGGCTTAAGCAATTCTCTGGCCTCAGCCTTCCAAGTAGCTGGGATTACAGGCACCCACCACAACGCCCAGCTACTTTTTGTTGCAATTGTCATTGTTTAGCTGGCCCAGGCTGGGTTCAAACCTGCCACCCTTGGTGTATATGGCTGGCACATAACCACTGTGCTATGGGCGCCAAGCCTGAAGGGAGAGTTCTTGACTGTAGAAGTTCTTGAAACTTTTTATCATAGTGGGCACTGGTATCACCTGACAGTGATATTTTTTAAAATTATTTGACAACTTCCTCAAGGATCACTTGCTTGTGTCCTGAGAACACACCTTTGAAGCTGATCTGGGTTGCGGCATCTTTTTTCCTCCAGTGCAATCTGGTCAAGATTAATCACACCTCAACAGCAACTCTTTCCATCTTCATGAAATCACAATAATATAAAATGGCTTGAGGGTAAATCATGTGAGAGGCTATTGCTATGGTTTGAATGTTTGTCCCTTCCCAAACTCAAGTTGAAATTTAATTAACCATTATAACAACATTAAGAGATGAATCCTTTAAGAGGCAATTACCCCATGACGGCTCTGCCCTCGTTGAATGGATTAATGCTGTTATCACAAAAGTGGGTTCTTTATAAAAACGTGAGTTCATTCCCATTGTGCTTCTCTCTGTTTTTCTCTCGCCCTCTTTTTGTCCTTCCATCATGTGATGCCATCCAAAGTGGGATGACACAGCAAGAAGGCCCTTGCCAGATGCCAGCCTCTCGATCTTAGAGTTCTCAGCTTCCAGAGATGTGAGCCAATAAATTTCTGTTCATTATAAATTACACAGTGTCAAGTATTCTGTCACAGCAGTAACAACTGAACTAAGACAGCTGTCCTAAATAGTACAAGAGACACAGATGGCATCTCACCTAGCAGGATGCGAGGGGTCTACCTTGGTAGAAAAGAGTGGAATTTGAGTTTTCTGTATTTAATGATAATTGTCACTGTGATGAGTTAACAGAAAGACAAAAATAAGAGTTATAAGCATTACTATAAATAAACCCTAATTGCAATCAACCTTACACCTTCATAATTAGAGAAATGCATTTGGGTTAGCTGATCAGGGAAAGAAGAAGACGTGAGTTGATAGAAAATTCAACCATACACTCTGCAGAGGATAGAGTGCTGGCTAGATTGTCTGAGAACAGTAACACCAGTAGTGAATAATCCCTAAGGGGTTACTGAAACAGTGGACTATTACTGAAACACTGCTGTCAATCAAGACCAGAGAACTTCCAAATACCAAATAGCAGACACTGCCCCAACACTGCACAGTGCAAATAATTCATTCCCAAAGAATGACATCCATGCCTGGCCTGGTGAATTTAGGGGACACTCAGCACACACAGAGAGGAGCTATCCAGGGCTCTGTGAAGCACTAGTACACTAGTGATCCTTAGGTTCAATAGAGGTGATCTATAACAATGAAAGTTTATTTGCATTTTGATAATGTTTTACAATTCACTGAATGTCTCCATCTAATCCTCAAAATATCTATGCAGAGGGGAGGCTGGGGTAGTGAGTGATATCCTGAAGGTGGGTGATGGGCGGCTAAGTGAGCAGACATTAAACTTTATGATTAGTATGCTGCAATGACAGTGGTTAAAGCAGTGATTTTCAACTTGTGTGTCATGAAAAATTTTAAAGATCATTAATTAAATTATTTTCAAACTGTGGAAATTTAACTATAGGTTTGATTGTGTTGTGAGATAATAAAAGGTTTAAAAACACTGGGTTAAAGGGAATACTTTGATGTGGCAAACCTGGGTCTGAGTTCCAACACTACCACATAGTAACTGTGTGACCTTGCAGAACCTCAGGTTCATAATTTATATACCAGGAATACCACTACTTACCTCCAAGGGTGGTTGTAAGAATTAATGTGGCTTGGCATTTAATGGGTGATCAATAAATGTTACTGAATGAACGCTGAATGATTACATAAAACAGGGAAAGTGCCCTCTCTACAGTGGTGTATGGGTCAAGGTCAACATCTCACTGTCCTTTTTCTCACCACCCTTACAGCCCTAACTTAAAGCACTTGTCTTTTCCTGTGGTGTAAATACTCCCACCATGGCTGATTCCAATCTACCAAGTGACATCACTGAATGAAGAGTTGGGAAAAGATGCATACACTTATCTCTTGTGAGCCAAATGAGCCAGCTCCAGCAAAGGTATTACCTTTTACTAAGAATAGGAATCAATATGAGGAAATTAGCATTAAATGGTAGGTGATGCCGTGTCTTAAATTATTTTCTTTGAGTTACCACCTTGAGAAAGACATTGACAAACTGCTATTTCAGAAATGGAGAATACCCATCTCAAGGACCAGATCAGCCAGTCACTCAATTTTATCTTATCTACAAGGCAAATTATGCTTATCATTGCAAAGATACAACCCAGTTTAAAAGCTTTGGCAGCAGTATTGTGAAACCATACATTACTCCGTGAGGCTAGTCCTGTTTCTATATAAAATGCAATGTGACCCTTATTTTCCAGAAAAGGTTGGGGTTGCTTATTACTGGAAAAAAAAAAAAGAAGACGGAAAAATAGATGACTTAAAGCATGTCCATACTTTCAAATTTTGGTGGACATTTTGATACTCTTCACATGCACAGATTCTCAATATGTAATCCACTTTCATTTAAAGAGCTATATATTTGGTGGTAAAAATTTTACAATATGTAATTTTATTCTTTCAGAATTCTCTTGGACATCTAGGTTGCTTTTTTCTCTTTTATTCCCCCTAGCATTCTTCCTTAAGTGACTTTTATATAAAATTGAAATATATTTTATTATGTTAAATTTATCAAAGGAAGTTTGATGTCTCATATTCTGATTTAAAGTTTTTCCCTTAAGGATCAGCTGTTTAAATTTTGAAATAAATAAAATAACCATTCCCCAAAGCTGTCAACTTGGATAAAAATGTCTTTTCTTTCCTTTGAAATTCCCCAGAATATCCAACAATAGTAATAGCTGCATGATGTGACGCTGATAAGTTTTATTAAGTAATAAAATCATGAACAAGAAACAAGCTCACAGACAATGCCACCATTCGGGTTGAGGCAGGAGGCCATCTTCTGGGTAAATTGATTTAAATTTCTTTCTATGCACCTCAGAAACCACAGTCTTAGCTTCTTTTGTTTGTGGTTTAATTCATTTATCAAATTGCCTGCTGTGTACTAAGTAGTGGCATAAAAAGAATTAGATGTTATCCTGTAGGAACTAATACTCTAGCCAGGAGACCAGTCCAGTTCTGGAGTTGGGAACTGCTGATGTGACTCTATAAACTGTGGTTGGAAAGTCCTGAATGGAAAGTGACTCTTTTTCCTGGGGAGGATAACAGGTGAACAAGAGAAAGGATATGGGCCATTTCTGCTCCCCTTCAACCTCTTATCCCCACTCACAAAAAAATCTGAATCTTTTAAATAAAAAGTAAAGCAAGAGCCTTGATAACATCACATGAATTTAAAATCTAGAGTTCCTTACGGTTCTTTTTCTTAGCCTTAGTGTGATATTTTTATTCTATAATTGTTTTTGCTTAATGGGATGGGAGTGGGGAGTTGAAACATCTCTAGACAGTTCCCAACCCTCATTTCATTTCCTGCATTTTATTTGATATTTTTTATATCATTTTTCTAATAATGCTTTTCTCCATGATTTGGGTTTCATGACAATTTTCTTCTGGGAATTGGAAAGAATTATCACAAATCCTGCCTCTTTTAGTTACTTACTGCATAGCCCAGAAATATGTACTTAATTTTGCTGAGACTCAGCTTTCTGATCTGTAAAATGGGACTGATAACATGTACCACGTGGCTCATTGCATAGATTACATAAAATGACGAATGTAAACCACTTAGTACAGAACCTGGCCGATAGTAAGTGCTCAGAACAACATACAATAGTAATGATAGCTATTAATTATTATTGCTTCAAAAACAGTACTTCACTAGAATATCTAAAAAGTTGGTATCAAAAATGCTAAGAAACTAAAATAACCTACAAAATTGATAGTCAACTCATAAAAACTGAAGTTGACATTAATTCTGCCAACGAAACACAAAACAACTGAAGAAAAAGAACTGATGAAACCAGTCATTTGGTGATCTCTGCTGCACAAAACATTTTCCCTGCAAGAGGAAGACTGAGGCAGTGAGTCTTTAAATAGTGTTCCCTTTTAGTCTAGCATCCCTACTGGCAAGCACCTGGAACTGCATGAGTAGCCCTGCCTTGGATCTTCTTCAAGTGCCACATTATCTATTACCCACTTCTATTGATTCTACCCACCTCCTTATGATCCCCTGAGTTCACCCTTTCTGTTCATCCCCTCGATTACTGCCATAGCCTCACAATGAGCCAGCTGCCATCATATCTCAACTTCAGACTATTTTTTTTCTTGAGAGACTGTTTCTTCAAGCCTAATGATTATTAATTGATCTCTCATTACCTCATTTAACTCAACCTTTCTAATGTACAGTATGGTTTATTGCATAAGTACACTTTTTTTGGAATCAGGTAACCAGAGTTTATGTTCTAATCCTGACATACACTTGCTGTATGACTTGGACAAATTTCTTAATTTTTTGAAGCTCTAGTTCCCTAATTTTTAAAATAAGGAAAATGTTACCTACTTCCCTCAGAATTGTATTTTATTATTATTATTATTATTTTTTTTTTTTTTTGCAGTTTTTGGCCGAGGCTGGGTTTGAACCCGCCACCTCTGGCATATGGGGCCTGTGCCTTACTCCTTTGAGCCACAGGCACTGCCCAAGACTTGTATTTTTTTGAGACAGAGTCTCACTTTGTTACCCTCAGTAGAGTGCTGTGGCATCATAGCTCATAGCAACTTCAAACTTTTGGGCTCAAGTGATTCTCTTGCCTCGCCTCCCAAGTAGCTGGGACTACAGGTGTTTGCTACAATGCCTGGCTATTTTTAGAGACATATCTTGCTCTGACTCAGGCTGGTCTTGAACCTGTGAGCTCAGGCAATCCACCTCCCTTGGCTTCCCAAGTGCTAGGATTATGGACGTGAGCTACCACACCTCCCCCACCCTCGCCTCAGAATTGTTACAGTGACAGAGCCCTTGGCAGTGTGGTTCACCTTTAGTCGGTATTTACTAAATGTTAGTACTGAGTTATTTACCATGTAAATGTTCAGAAATACCTAGGATTCCTATAGTCACCACCTACTTGTCACTTGTCAGTGTCGACATTTATAAATTAACCCCCCATCCAGCAAAATCAACCTGTTACCTTAAACATCACCTATTTTGACTGAAATATAGTCTATGAAGAGCAGTAGCATTTCTGAGAACTTAAAGCATGCCAGAGCACTTCTTTACCCAGTTAAAGCCTTAGGAAGTGTCAAAAAATGGATGAATCTTGGGTAATGGACTCTGAGAATCTATGAGGAAAATATTTTCACAAAGCATTATAGGAGAAAGCAAAGAAACTATAAGATCCAAGCAAAATGAATTGAAAAATAGCCAGAGAACTCTGGAAAAGGAGCTATATATTTGAAAAGTAGAAAGAACAGAAGGAAGCCTTAGGACTGCTCTGAGGATTGCAACCTTCGCCATGGGCATGGCCATGCGGGGAACAGTAACGCGTGAAGCCTGCAGGGTAAGAACTAGAACACGCATCCTCTCTGGAATAAGCTTCTGCATCAGCTCTGGCCTGTTTTAGCCATGTGGGATTGCGGGCCCAGGGTTGCCTTCCCCAGCCCCTAAATCCAGAAATCTAGATTTTTTTAAGCTAAAATTTTCCAATATTCTAGTGTAGTGTAGTGAACTTTAAAAACTAAAACTCTGTGTAAACTAAAGAAAACATGGGAAAGCCCCAAGATATGTTAATGCCAAATATCTCTTCTACAAAGACTCATTACAAAGATTTGGGGAAGTTTACCATAGATTTGGTCATCAAAAGGGGAAAGGAAAGAGAATTAATATTTATTAACCTCCTACTATGAGCCTGACCTTTTTTTTTTTGAGACAGAGTCTCACTATGTCGCCTTCAGTAGAGTGCAGTGGTGTCGCAGCTCACAGCAACCTCAAACTCTTGGGCTTAAGCAATTCTCTTGCCTCAGCCTCGCAAGAAGCTGGGACTACGGGCACCTGCCACAATGCCCGACTATTTTTTATTAAGGTTGTCATTGTTGTTCAGCTGGCCTGGACCAGGTTCAAGCCTGCCAGTCTTGGTGCATGTGGCTGGTACCGTAACCACTGTGCTACAGACGTCAAGCCAGAGCCTGCTGTTTTAAAATCTCATTTGAGTGTCACAATTTGTTAGGGAGGAAACATCGACATCATTTTCCAGAGGAGGACATTGAGCCCATGAAATGATAGAGAAACTTGCTTTAGGCCACACAGCAAGGCAAAACTCATATTTAGAGTTCCAGATTCCAAAACATCACCTTGCTCTGGGGGTCGTGATCATGTACCCAGCAGACTTTCACCTCAGTAATGGACAATTTTTCAAGGGGCTTCTGCTGGTGCTAAACTCCCATCACTGCCTTTGCACCAGCCAATGCTGGGCTCCGACTGAAGCTGGGAGACTTGAAGCCTAGCTCAAGGACTCCCAAAGGCCTTGTTCAAACTTTCCTAGACCATGTGGCGGTCTAGATGCTTCTTCCCCGTTTCTCTCCTTCTTTCCTTCACTGGGGTCAGATTTGAGTTATAATCTGAGGGGGCTCCTAGCCTTTCCCACCTCTCTTCCATTTTCTTCTCACAGGAGTTTCCCTTAATAAAACCCATGCATCTTTATACATGGTGTCTATTTCTTAGAGAGTGCTAAGTCAATTGTCAAAGGGCTCCCCAAAGGCCTTGAACTTGTCTGAGAAAACCTGGCTTAGTCCATAAGAAAACCATGGACAGATACATCAGTCTGCAAGGGCAAATGTCTCTGTCTAATTATACTGCTTTCTTTAAAAACTGATATTGTGAGCTCTCATTACAATCCTGACATCCTAGGAATGTGGTGAGCTGAGTGTGATGTGACAACACCATCACCACCAACAATAACAACCAGCCAGACACCCAGGAAAGAATGACAGTCCAGCCTGTGGTGGAAACCCTGTGGGGCACACTCACCTGGTCTCGCTGCTTGATTCGTTTGTAAATATATTCAGCAAATGGTTTTCGAGGAATAAACTTCCCATCTCCTGCTGTGACACTGAAGACTCCGGCTTCATACACAACTTTGCCTCTTGAAATAGTCACAAGGGGCACCCCGTGGCAAACCATGCCCTCGAAGATGTTGAAGTTAACAGCCTGATGATGAGTTTTTGCTGAGATGGTCCTGTGTTTGTAAAAAGAAGCCCAGAAAAGCCCCAGATCATCACCAGCTCATTGGATGAATATAAAATATTAAGAGAAGAATGACTTAGAAGAAAATTTAGCAACTCTATTAAGCCGTAGATTGATCACTGTAACAAGCGACTTTAAGAATAGAACACAGCATTAACATTTCATTACAAAGTAATTACATTTTCTGAGAGAAAAAAACCAAGACATCACTCTTGGAGGTGATTAATGAGGATAAGTTTTTTTTTTTTTTTGAGACAAAGTCTCTCTTTGTCACCCTTGGTAGAGTGCCATGGCATCACAGCTCACAGCAACCTCAAACGCTTGGGCTCAAGTGATTCTCTTGCCTCAACTCTTGAGTAGCTGGGACTACAGACGCCCACCACAGTGCCTGGCTATTTTGAGAGACGGGATCTTGCTCTTGCTCAGCTGGTCTTGAACCCATGAGCTCCAGCAATCCACCTGCCTCAACCTCCTAGAGAGCTAGGATTATAGGCATGAGCCACCTCGTCTGGCCCCAAAGCATTGTCTTTCATGTTTAGACTTTTAAATTATTTTTTTATGTGCTAAAGAGCAACATACTGTATTTTTTCACTTATAAATTATAAGACATTATAAGCATGGATGAGTCTGATGAATTGATGACCCAATACTCAGCTCAATGGAATTTTAAGTTTTTGCAAACCCAGTTGAGACTTCCTAAATGCCCTCTCCAAAACCCACTCCTGACTCTGCCTTTCAGAGGTAATCACTACTTAATGTTATCAAATAAAATTTGGTAGTTATCAAGGAAAAATACATCTTGAATTTCTTTTCTTTGTCTGTGGCAAACTGGAAATTTGCAGATAATTGAAATAACCAAACACGTTAGACGATAATCTCTGAGCACGCTCTCGGTCGTGCATCTGCATTTTCATCAGCACTCTCAGTAGTTGATCAATACTTTTCAATCTTACATAACATGATTGATTACGATAACTTCCAGGCCGGGTATTTAGAAATGCTGGACGTGTCCTTTCCTTAAATCTCATTAAACAGAAAAGAAAAGACAAACCTGGCAGCAGGGGATAATAAACACACAATCTGAATTCTGGTAGAAGCTGCTACAATCTCTCTTAGAAATGAATTAAAGAGAAGTACTCTGCTAAAACTTCCCAGGCTGAGTCTAAGAAAGAGTAGACTAAAGCTCCCCTATCCTAATCTGGAAGGGCTGCGCCTGGAAGCCCTAGCTATTCTGTGTGGAGTTCTAGAATAATGATGGCTAGGCATGATAATGATGGCCAAGTCCTTGGTTCCAGATCTTGCATGGCTAAACAGAATTCTTGATTATCCATGCCAATCACAACCCACCTGCTTGAGTTTGCTCCTCCCTTGAGTTTCTCATCTCAGTCAAGGACACCACCATCTGCCTCTCCTCGCCCCTCAAATCATCATCTAGCTTGTTGGTTTTGTCTCCCCATAAAGTAAATCCTAAACCTGCCTGAGTCCACCCTATCATCCCTCAACCCCAGCTCCTCTTGTTGGCCTCTGTTTCAGCTCTTACCCTCCTACATCCCCTTACCACTCTCCACCAAGGTGCTCAAACCATGTTTTACAATAAAAATCAGATCATCTCCCCTTCCTGTTGGATACCCTCAATGCCTCCAGTCTGCTCCCCACAAGCCAGCTAACTGTAAAAAAGCAGAGTGATGATAATAATAAGAAAGAAATTGCTCCCAATGAGAAAAATATCCACCATGGAAAAGAAAAAGAAAAACATCCAGTGTGTCAGGCAGAGCGTTTATAACATCTTATTCCATCCTTAGAACACCTCTTCAAGGTACGGTGTATTTTTCACATTTTACAGAAAAACAAACGGAGATTTATAAAGGTTAAGTAACTTGTCAGAGGACATATGACTAGCTTGATGAAACTGGGATATCTTTATATTTTAAAAATTTACAATAAAAACGACATTTTGGTGTACAGGTCTATGATTTCGATGCAGACCTAGATTTGTGTTACCATCATGACAGTTCCATCACTCCTCAAACACACACTCTTCCTTTGCAGTCGCCCTCTCCCCCCTAACTCCCGGCAGCCTGGTTCTGCTCTCCATCACTATAGTCTTCTCTTTTCGTGATTGTCATGTAAGTAAATGGGGTCACAGAGTCCGTAAGCTTTGAGACTGACATCTTTCACTCTTCGTAATTCCTGAGGTTCCTCCCAGCTGCTGTGTATTATGGGTGGTTCATTCCCTTTGCTCCTGAACCCCATCCTATGAATGCACCATGGTGCATCCCCCATTCACCCACAGAAGGACACTTGGTTGCTTCCAGCTTTTCATGACTGTGAATAGAGCCATTATGAAATTCAGGTACGTGTTTTGCATGACCTTGTCCTTAGTGAAAATACCCAGGAGTAAAACTGCTAGGTCATAGTTTAAGTGGATGCTGTAACAAAAAGCTCTTTCAGTGACCTTAGGAACCAACTCACTGATACAAAGAAATGTTTGAAAGGCCGCTAAGGAGCTGGAGATAGGCACATACTTTCATCACTAAGGAGGAGGGAAGGGTATAGAGCAGACGGTAAGCAATATCATTAAAAACCAGGAAATGAAGGAATATATAAAGGGATACTTAGTATCGAGTGAATGATGATGAATTATGAATTGGTGATGAAAGATACAAACTCAAAGAAAATACATCTAGGAAACAACATAGAGGGGCTTCGAACTTTCAGTTTACAGTGACTTTTTATGGCCCTCATGATCTCTCTGCCAAATATTCCCCTAGCCTTGGCTATTGCATTCCCATGCATCACAATTCTGTTGATGTGCTTTTTGACAGGTACCCCTGAGCTGGCACTGTGGGATGCTACATGAAGTTGTTTGGACTGATGAATCAGTAAGGCTGCCATAGGGAGAAAGCAATGTTGAAATGGTTATTTGACGGCTGGTGTGGTGGCTCACGCCTATAATCTTAGCACTCTAGCCTTCTGGGAGGTTAAAGCGAGTGGATTGCTTGAGCTCACAAGTTCAAGACCAGCCTGAGCAAGAGTGAGACCTCATCTCTACTAAAAATAGAAAAATTGAGGGAAGAGGATTGCTTGAGTCCAAGAGTTGGAGGTTGCTGTGAGCTATGATGCCACAGCACTCTACCCAGGGTGACAGCTTGAGTCTCTGTCTCAAAAAAAAAAAAAAAAAGAAAAGAAATGGTTATTTGAAGTATAAGCATGAGAGGGAACAGGGGGAAAATCCTAAGAGTTACTGAAGCTTTTAGGAAAATAATCTAACAAAAGAAATAAGCTCCATACACAAAGATTGTCATTACAATATTGCCTAAACTATTAAAAAAGGAAACATAATTTTCCAATCACTATTCAATGGAACACTAGGCAGTTATGAAAGTCCAGAATTAAGAACACCCTGGAGAAACAAAATCCCCAAATGATGTAATATTATGTAAAAAAAAAAACAGGCCATAGAGGGTATGTAAGAGATGTCTACGCAGGGGATAGATACATACGCAGGTGGACAGACGCAAAAAGAAATTTACAAAGTCGCCTTTTTGTGGGCTAGAAAGTAAGGACTATGGCAGTACCTTCAGAGGTCACGTTATACTATTTCTGGGACTTAAGTTGTGATCTTACAATGAGGTTGACACAGCAAAACATCAAATCAGATTTTTCCGCCTCCTGCCAAATAAAAGTCATTACCTTGACTTTCTCAGCCTTGGGGTTAGCAAGAGAAAGAGGACAATTAGACAACATCTAAGAGATTCTTTATAATAAGGCATCATGTAAATGAAGTCAAATTAACATAAAATGTAGATTCAAGGCATTATCACCAGTAGCAAAAAGAATATGCTTCCACTTTCGCATTGGAAGGTGTCTGACAGGGTGTCATTCGTCACCCAACTTCTCCTTCCAGCCAAAGCTGTAATTCTCCCACCTTAGCAGCTTTCCCACTTCTGAATCCTTGCACATGGAGTTATCTTTACCCTGAATGCCCTCCTCTCTCTTCCCTAACGCTCTACTCAAGAACCCTGGTCCCTACACCTAGGAGGGACCTGGAGTGACACTGAGCACTGTGCTCTGTGACTTAGCATCATCTGAGGGGACTGTCACCATCTCTTGACAGGCTCTCTTTTCCTACTTGGTGCACACTTTAAGACAGGCTAGGTTTTTTATCCTCAGCACATGGTAGATGCTCTGTAAATATTTATGCAGCGATCAGATAAAAGGACCATATGATTTTCCTCCTGTTCAGTCACGATGATGGTTTTATTTTCTGCCTCCAAGTCCTCTGGGACGTGACTGTGAGACAGAACCCTGGATTAAATGGGAGGTAAATATACAGTCCATAAGTTCTGTTGGGTCCTAATATTCCTGGCATGATGTACAAGTTAATTAGTAATAAATAAGTAAAGTTATTATAATTACCATTCTTATCAGAGTAGATAAAACACTTATTCATTGACATGTAGAAATACTTGGCAACGCCAATGTTATTGACCATAATAAGTACACAGCTAAGCATTATCGCCCCATTTCCCAGGTGATGATGCTGAAATGGAGCTGTTTCGGGCTTGCCCAAGGCTGCCATAGCTCAATGTTGTATGAACTTCGGAGAGGTAGGAACCACTTTCATCTTCTGAGGATACTGTTACATATGTAACCCTGCCCATAAGAAGGTTTAGAAAAACCATGATACATTTTCCAATATTTAGTAATGGTTTTAAACATGAAAATACAATGCAAATTCAGCACATGATTTATAAAATTAGTACAAAAATACTAGTTAAAATTTATTCCCCTGTAGTGCAGTATGGGAGATGAGGTCCATTAATGGAAGGAAGGCTGGTTCAAAGTCACACGTCTCTGTGAGGTCATCTGTCATTCCTTTGAACACACTTCCTTTGGGGAATTGTCTCCAAGGCAGAATCGAGGAATGTTTCACCTCAGTCTCCTTGGCGGTTGGGGCCCAGGCATGTGATCTGGGTTCCTTGGAGACAGCACTGGAGAGCCAGGTTTGCATGGCCAGTTGGTGATGCAGGAAGCAGGTGCCACAGGAATCCATGTTGATGAGGTGGTGGTGTATAAATCCTGGTGCTTACCGAGGCTCTAGCGGCAGGGTCTGTGCCCTGCCACAGGGAGTATCTCTGGTGTCTATGCTGAGAAGCAGTATCAGGGTTTTCTGCTGTCCTGTGCTATGCCCAGGGCATCTGTCCTGGCTGTATGACCTCTTCGCTTGGTCCTCTAGCCCTCCTGGAGGCTCGATGAGGCACCGGGGTCCTTTAATATACTCCCTTTTTGTTTAAGTACCTGGAGAGGATTTCTTTTGATTGCAGCTAAGAAACCTGCCTGACATACCTTTTTTCTTTCTATTCTTAAGCACATCTCTGGGACACTTAGGAAAATCTCCTTTAGTCATCATTTCAAAAGCATAAATTTGAGGCCTTTCTTGAATGTGAAGCCAAACTGCCCTCCACGCATCCATCATCCCTGTGAGAGGCCCTGGACAGAGGTGAGCCTTAAGCACCTTCTCTTGACACATAGCATATGACAATAGGTCTGTCCTCAAAACACTCCCCCTGCCTTTATTTTACTACAGTGAAATATGCCCCAGTTTTTCATAAGTTGTGTCAAATTGTCAGAGTTGCCCTCTGGGGCAGCCCAGGTCCAGGTGTGATGACCAACGCTGGACTCATAGATACCCCACTACCATGGAGCTGGTGGGCTTCAGGCCTTCTGGTGAGCAGAGGGTGCTCTGAAGGCTGGGAGACCATCTTAGAAGAAAGTAAGAACTCGTCAAGCTCTGGCTAGAAGATCTGCCAATAATACACAACGATCGTAAGGTTCAGTGACACCTGAGACAGCTGTGGCAAGTGTCAAGTCTACCTGCACATTTCAGGTCTTTAGTGGGCCACGCCCATGAGACCACCCTGAGACAGGAGGAATAGCTGGAACTGTAGTTTGGTCCCTTGGCATTTATTCTCCCATCTTCTGGCATCTGCACCCCAATTTTTCTTTAAGAAACTTCTTTCCCCACCATTGGAGATAATCTGACCAGTGTCTTAGGCATGGTGTCTACTTTTCCCTAATTGAGAGATGGCAATTGTGGTCCCTTTTTGAGGAATTAGAATCTTTGTCAGTGACAAAAAGAATTAAAATTGACTGCAGGGCCCTTCCCTAAACACAGACAGATGCCTGCTACAAACTGCCTGGGGCTGCCCTGGGCTCTGTCCTTCCAAAGCTGGAGCCGCCACTACACCTTGCATCCTTGAGCTCCCGGGGCCTTTCCATGGACTGCAGTGAGCACAGTTGGTGATTATGTTTTGCAGCCAAAGACCCTGACTGATAGAGACCTTGTCCTTTGGAGAATAATTCCCTTAATGAGGACTCCATGGATGTCTCTGAGGCAGAGTTCAAAAGGTCTGTGACTCAAAAGGAATCAAGTAGATATTTTCAACTACATTTTCCCACAGAACAAAAGCAAATCTGGGGTGATACTCTCACTCCATTTGTAGCAAAACCAAAGAGCTGCAAGATTCATTATCAAATACTTTTCAGGTTTAACAGTATGTAAATCAGCTGAAGAGAATAGCAATTATGAGAACTACCTTCTCTCTAATTACTGATTGGATAGCTAGGTGTCAGCCTGGTGAGGACATGAAGGATATGTAATGATGAAATCCTGACCACCCTGTAAATAAGGCTGGCCATTGACTCTTCATTAGCAGATTTACAGAAAGGGTGTTTTTGTGGTCACTCTACCCCAAGGCAAAAGCTCTCAGTGTCAAGCTCACTTTGAGCTTGTATATGAAAGGCATGTCTCCCGGGGGTGGGGGGAGAGGGGAGGTTATCTCACTGAGTCCCAATTACACACATCTCCAAGGTTGAAGTCGACAAGGAAGCATTAAGCTATTTTCTAGCTTAGTCAATAACTTTGATACCACTCACATCACAGCTGCAGAAAAACATTCTGTCCCTTTGCAAATAGCTTTCTATCAAAGAGCCGTGTGCTCTTACAGATGAGAAAATCACTGAAGCAGAGCCCACAGGAGACGCTGTCCATGTGCATTCGGAAAGAACATTAGGGTGAGGAAGAGAATTTCTTAAAGCAACGTGAGCCTTGCTGAGCCACAAGAAATGACTTGTTTAGGTATTTTGGTGAAATTCTCTCTTATTTAGTCAATATGTCTATGGCACAGATTCTTAACCAGGTTGCTATGAAAACCAAAAACAGTTAATAGAATCATGTCAGTTTTTAGTGGCATCTTAAAAAAATATACCTTATCTCTCTACACTGTGTTATTTTAGGACTTATGTCATCAACATAAAATAACAGTTAATTATTTAATCTTCCAAACAATCCCATGAAGTGGATATTATTATCATTCCCATGGGATAGATAGGGATGACGAGGAACAAAAAGATCAATAATGCACCCCACCCTCACCCCACCCGGCATGAAACTATTCAGCTGTAAACAATGGCAATCTAGGCTCTCTGCCTGTAGCTCAGCAGTAGGGGCGCTGGCCACATACACCTGGGCCAGCTAAACAATAATGACAACTGCAACAACAACAAAAATAGCCGGGTGTTGTGGCGGGTGCCTGTAGTCCCAATTACTTGGGAGGCTGAGGCAAGAGAATCGCTTAAGCCCAAAAGTTTGAGGTTGCTGTGAGCTGTGATGCCATAACACTCTGTCTCAAAAAAAAAAAAAAAAAAAAAAAATTCAAGGTGGGGAGTGGGGGAAGAAAGCGATGGGTAAAAGCACACCTATAGGGACAGTGCACACTATCTGAGTGAAGGGCACACTTAGAACTTTGACCAAATCTGTACAGAAACAAAGTATGTGCCACCTAATATTCTGAAATAAAAAAGTTATAAAGCAACAAGAATCAAACAAATAGAAAGAAAAATAAAATAACTCACCCCACGTTGCACAGCCAGTGAGATTGTGTAGCTGAGATGTGAATATGATGAACGGTGTGAAGCGGGGCCTTTGGCTTCGGAGTTGGGCTCTTAACTACCTGGCACTTGTAAGCTTGAAAGCTTACTACTGCCCCTTGAAAGCTTACTACTGCCCCTTGAAAGCTTTATGGGAAGCTACCTGGAAAACATGCTGTCAATGAAAACATTTTTTTTTTTTTTTTTTTGGGTAGAGACAGAGTCTCACTTTATCACCCTCGGTAGAGTGCTGTAGTGTCCCAGCTCACAGCAACCTCCAACTCCTGGGCTTAGGCAATTCTCTTGCCTTAGCCTCCTGAGTAGCTGGGACTACGGACACCTGCTACAATGTCCAGATAGTTTTGTTGTTGTTGTTGCAGTTTGGCTGGGGCTGGGTTTGAACCCACCACCCTGAGTATATGGGGCCAGCGCCCTACACACTGAGCCACAGGTGCTGCCCAACAAAAACATTCTTAATCCACTAGAAAACAAAGAAGCAGCTTGTTCCATAGTTTCTGATGTTTCTTGATCTGTTTAGCAGCAAAGGATGTGGAGGCTCTTAAAAATCCCTTAAGTCAAAATTGACCAGTCATTCTCAATGTGATCACTAGGGAAGTTTTTTTTTTTTTTTTTTTTTGACATGTGCTCCAACTGTCTCTTTCAAACTACCTCTTCTGTCAATTTCTTGGACATGACAAGTTATATAAATGGGAAGCACAGCAGCCACAGCTCTGGAAATGCTAAATGATGCTACTTCAAGTGCATTGTCATTATTAAGCAAAGTTGCCGCTCAGTGCACCTATCAATCTTCCACCGTCTATTCAGACTCATACACCCACCTCCCATGGAAGCGAAATGGGAATTGCTTTAGCCACGTTATTTAAGCTAAATTGGACAATAACTTGGAATGCTACTGGGATTCAAGGGTGACAAAACATTTAACAAAGGTTCCTTAAAATGCTCCCCAAACATTGACTTAAAGGAATAAAGTTAACTCTGCTATTGTATCCTTGGAGTTGTGTGATGAATGGATAGTGGTATAGATTATGGTTAGATCTATGTAAATTAGATTTACACATGAAAAATCTGACCTTGGATGTACCATGACCTTCACCGCCCATGCTTCACACAGTACTGAGCAACAGGAAGGCATTTTATAAATGTATTTGTTTATCAGAAAATGAACTATTAGCAAATTTTGGATTACCACTTAACATAAATATGACATGTTCTATACACCAGTTTTCAGGAAGCGAGGAATTAAAAATAATTGGTGTCTTTAAGGAACAGGAACTAAATGTAAATCAGGCAAGCTAGCATGAAACTGGGGTGTATGTCTTATGAATATTAATCAGGTAGATGCTTATAGCTGAGGTGTGATTATTAGCTTTTGGAAGGCTAAGCCTTTGGCCTGACATATTAGCAAGAGTTGGAAATAACTTTCTGGGGTGACGTGTGGATTGTGTATTATAATTTTATTGTCACTCTTCCTGGGACGCTGCCTTGCCTTTAGCAAGATGACATTGCTTGACAGACTATCTCTGGGCACGACGTGAGCAGAAAAGATGTGGGTTTTCTCTATATAGAAACATACTAGGTAAAATCTGCATGATATTATTCTTGAAGGTACCAAACAGGCCAGGGCATTTATTGTGTTTGGTTCTAGCTCCATATTTTAGGAAGAAAAAGGAATGGGTGGAATATGAAGGGAAGACGGGAAAGCTATTAACTAAAAGGATGGAACAGAGAAGTTGAACAGCAGAAATGTCTGGGGGACATCGAAACTTCGGTCCTTTTTTTTTTTGAAAGGAAGAAGATGACCTATTTTCCTCCATCCCTACCAAAAGAAACAAAAAGAGTTAGTAAGCATAAATGCTAGCAGAGGAAATGTAATTTGACACTGGAAAATAATTTCTTGACAACCAGAGAATGAGGTGTGTTAATAAAAGAAGAAAAAAAGTCTATAGCCAGGACAGCCAACCAGGCAAGTCAGAAGGCTGAAGAATTCCACAAAGGTGGGCTGAAGTACCCTTTGCAGGTGACAGAGACCGTCAAGCTCCTCAAGCTCCGCTGTGTTAAGAATCAAGGCCTGGCCTCCACCATTCCTGGGAAGGTGACAAGGCAGACATTGCCACATGAATCTATTCCCAAGTCACAATTGAAGAAACTCCAAATCATCAAATCCATTTTTTAGCCAAAACAAATATTTGCGGACTCTTGCTCTGAGCTAAGCATTAAAAAGCATTATCTTACTTAATCATCACAGTAAACACATAACATCATCATCATTATTATTATCTCTATTTTATGGATGAGAAAACTGAGGCTGCATGAGGCTAAATTGTCCAGGACACAGCACACAGCAAAACAAGATCTTTTTTTTTTTTTTTTTTGAGACGGAGCCTCAAGCTATCCCCCTGGGTAGAGTGCCATGGCATCATGCTCACAGCAACCTCCAATTCCTTGGGCTCAAGCGAGTCTCCTGCCTCCACCTCCCAAGTAGCTGGGACCACAGGTGCCCACCACAACGCCCGGCTATTTTTTGGTTGCAGCCATCATTGTTGTTTGGCAGGCCCGGGCTGGATTCGACCCCGCCAGCTTAGGTGTATGTGGCTGGTGCCTTAGCCACTTGAGCCACAGGCGCCGTGCCCAAAACAAGATCTTGAACTCAGATCTGTGAAGTTAAAAAGGCACTCCTTTAATAATGAAAACCAGCTAATTTTAGTCTTAGCACAGGGTCTGCAAACTCTTTTGGATGGGGCCTGAATTAATAACTAGGCAAGGCTCATGGGACCAGCACTGTGCGTATCTATTTCTGCCACAGCTAGCAAATTTAACCTAACGTTGGCTGCTCAACAAACATCAGCTGGTTGTGAATTGATGAAGCCCCCTATGATTTAAGCACCTTTGTGGAATTTGCTTAGAACCTTCACATTTGAATGAGCAAAGTAATAGTTGTGAATCACAATGTTACTTTTTCCAATCACTTGATCCATTGTCTAAAGACTGTGCTGTGGAGAAAATATGGCAAAGAGCCATCAACAAGGCACCAAAGGCTTCCTCAGTGTCTTGGCATGAACTGGAGATGAGCTGACCTGGGATGTTCAACAAAATCCAGGCCACGGCCTGCGTTGTAAATAAAGTTTTATTGAAATATCGTCACACTCATTCATTTATGTATTGTCTGAGGCTGCTTTTGCAAAACAATGGCAAAGCTGAGTAGTAACCACAGGGTCCCTCTGACCCACAAAGCCTATAAGGTACTATCTGGACCTTTACAAATAGAGTTTCCTTTTCTCCTGCTGCAAATGTTGCCGGTGGCAAAAACAAATAGTCAAAGAAAACAACAATAACAACACAAGGTTTTGCTTTAATTTTTTTGAGACAGAGTCTCACTTTCTTGCCCCCATAGAGTGCTGTGGCATCATAGTTCGCAGCAACCTCAAACTCTTGGGCCCAAGTGATCCTCTTGCCTCAGCCTCTTGAGTAGCTGGGACTACAGGCACTTGTCACAATGCCTGGCTATTTTTTATTTTTATGTTTTTTAGAGATGGGGGTCTTGCCCTTGCTCAAGCTGGTCTCAAACTCTTTCGCTCAAGTGATCCACCCACCTTGGCCTCCCAGAGTGCTGGATTCCAGGTGTGAGCCAACATGCCGGCCCTAACACCAGGCTCTTGAGTGAGTAATTGGAAGACCTAAAACTTGGCAGGTGAGAGAGCCACAAGAAAGAAAAAGTGACAGGCAAGGACGGAAAGGGGAGAGGAAGGGGCACAGGTAAAGAAAAATAAAGAAATCAGTTTTTAGAAAGCACAAGGGAGGCTAAAATAAAAGTGACCAAAGAGTTGTGGGGGCAGAGGGACACCAATGACTTGTTCCAACCAGTTTCAGGGGTGGTCACTTACCCATGGAACATCCACGACTTTCCAAGTACTATCAGGTAACAGCCCATATTATTATTATTATTATTGCAGTTTTTGGCTGGGGCTGGGTTTGAACCTGCCACCTCTGGCATATGGGGCCGGCGCCCTACTCCTTTGAGCCACAGGAGCTCACAGCAACCTCAAACCCTTAGGCTTCAGCAATCCTCTTGCCTCAGCCTTCCAAGTAGCTGGGACTATAGGCATGTACCACCACACCCAGCTAGTTTTCCTATTTTTAGTAGAGATAGGGTCTGACTCTTGCTCAGACTGGTCTTCCTGAGCTCAAGGAATCCATCTGCCTCAGCCTCCCAGAGTGCTAGGATTAAAGGTGTGAGCCACTGTTCCCAGCCTTAACAGCTCATGTTATTACTTCCATTTTGCAGATGTGGAAATGGAGACTTAGCTCGAGGAACTAGCCCTTAGTCAGCAGGGCCAGAAATCACACCCCCACAGGCCAAAGCTGACCCCACTGCATTCTCCTGCCCCCACACTTCCGTCAGCATTTTCCATTCCCTTCACAAAGGATGAAAGCACTACACTCTTCACTCATTAAACAGATTACCAGGCACTTGGAATTTTAATAGTAATTATCTGCTTTCCATCTGCGTGAGAACTTGGTGACAGCTAATCATCCCTCTCAGCAGTGCCACACTCTAGAGTTTCATCGACCTTCCTAAAATAGAGCATCTTGGAGGCTCCATCAGAGCTAGAGGCACAGCCACAGAGTCTCAGTTAGCAATTAAGATGTGTGGTCTGGGCTTGACCCAACCCTTAGGCACCTGCTTCTGGGAAGCACGATCAGCTGTTGGCCTCAGAGGTGCTGGGGCTAATGAGTCACTGTAAGGGCACCTCTGTCTGCCTCAAGGAGGCACGAGGCTCAGAGTTCAAGGTGGTGATGCTGAAAAGCTGCAGAAATGCAGACCTGGAAGCCGACTCACTGTCATAACTGAGCCTGAGGGCAAACTCACCCATAGGAGGCTGGGAAGGGAGTGACACCCAGGGGGACATGATGATCTATCTGTCACAGCCAAATGCTCAGAGATCCGCTGACTTGTGCAGAGCAGGATCATAACAGCCAAGTTCACTGGGCACTGATGCAAAGAATTCATGTGTATTAACTCCCTGACTTTACACAGCAGACTTTGATAAGGTATTATAATCAGTCCTACTTGGCAGGCAAGGAAATTAAGTTATTTAACCAAGGTTAAAGTACTCACCCTAGGTTATCCCATCGGTTAGTGGAGGGCTGGATTATAAACCCAGGTGGTTGGGCTTAAGAGACCAAGTCTGAGCCCCTGTGCCCGAGACCCCGCTGCCTGGCCTGCCCTTTGGGAGGCTGTGAGCTGTGCAGTGGCTAGAAGTTTAGATACTGCTGTCAACCATGCCTACTCTGAACCTGGCTCGCCCTTCCTAGCTGTATGACTGGGGCAAATGACTGAACTTCTCTGAACCTCAGTGTCTTCTTCCTTAAAATGGCTACCTGGATTCATGATGTCTTCTATGCCTCAGAGCAGTGGTCCTCAGCCACCTTTTTGGTACCAGGATCTGACTGGTTTCATAGAAGACAATTTTTCCATGGACTGGGAGGGAGAAGATCTGACAGGAGGCGGAGCTCAGGCTGGAATGGCAGAAGTGGAGAGCAGCTGTAAATACAGATGAAGCTTGTCCGCCGCTCACCTTCTGCTGTGTGGCTGGTTCCTTACAGTCTGGGGGGGGGGGGAAGAGCAGAGCTTCAATGGAGGGTAGGTGGGTGGAGGGAAGTGGACGCAGTGGCCATGTGGAGGGCACACAGGGTTGTCTGCCGACTCATCTGTGCATCCGGATGTAGTCAGGTCTGCAGCACTCCCTGTTTCCCTGGATCCCCCTTCAGCTGTTCTGACTCCTGGGCCAGGGGTGTGTGTCTGGCCTGTGACCAAAGCAGCCACCTACACCTCACCACCAAGGGCAGAGGAACAAGACCAGCACAGGTATCAATCTTCTCTGTGGCGCTCCAGCTTGGGCTTCAGCTTCCACCTGGTCCTTCCCCTTCCTAAATGGCATCAGACACGGAGACAGCAGCCTTACAGATAGTGAAGCCCCCACACTTGTGGGAGGGAGTCACACATACGAATGCACGTGTGTATGTGCACAGCTGTGTGTATAGACACACACATATGCATACACACACCCCCACACCTCCAAAGGGTTCTTCTGTTCTGATTGAACCCCACTACTTCCTAGATGCATTAATTCTGGGATGATCTCTTGCAGGGACCTTTCTCTCCCTGTCTTGTGCTTTTACCCTTAACATTCTCACTTGCTTTTCTTACATTTACTAACAGCGCCTCCGTAGCTGAGAGCCATGGTCAAGGTTATTTACAACAAACATGACGCTGATAAATAAAAATAGTCAGTTGTAGCTTATATTTAGTACATGTTTACATATTAAATCTTACGCTAGAAGCTTTTCAGACATTATTTTATTTAATCCTCATTAAATACTTATTTTTAAACAAGTTTTTTAAATACTTATTTTATAAATGAAGAAACTGAGGCCCAGGAAAGGTGAGTAACTCATTTCAGATCATAAATAACAGATCATGTGATGCAAATACTGAGTGCTTAGCCACGATACATGGCCTCCCACAGAGTGGATCACTGAATGGAGTGATCCATTCAGAACACAGAACACAATCTGGAGCTAAATGCACATTTATGTAAAATTTTACCCCATCTTCTTTCAGGAATATTAAAGTAGTTAAAATGAAAACAGTGATGTGAGGTAGGATAATTAGGGATAAAAACAGAACCTTTAGAAGAGAAGATGGCGCCAGGCACCTGCAAGTGGCTGAATTCAGATCTATACAGTAGATCACACTCCTCAGCATACATTTCCATGCAAAACCTTTCCCCAAAACTAAGCAACCAAAGAATGAATCCATTTTAAGGCATATTGTCATGTCTTCTTTTAGACCTTGCATATAATTTATTCTCATAAGCACCAGAAAAACAATAAATGAAGCATGAAAAGAATAGTAGGTTTGCTATATACTTAGGAATTAGAAACACTGGTATAGTAAAAACAAAACAACTCAGGTCTTTCATCCTGTGGCTGAAAGCCATTCTTGGGTCATTAAATTCTTCTTGTCTCTGGTTTCTCAGTTAAATAAATGAAGGAGAATTACCAATTAGGCTTATAATGTCACCATAAGGAAAATTAGGTCCTAAGAAATGGGTTTCCCATGTCCAGAATTTTAAGACCTCTATTTTTCACAACTGTGGCCTAGAAACTACATACAACCCTATTCACTTCTGGATGAGAAAAAAAAAGCCTTGGTGGATGACTATAAAAAAACCCTATCCATCTATGGGTTTGTCACACACTTGTCATTCAACATGCCTTT
This sequence comes from Otolemur garnettii, assembly GCF_000181295.1. Classification (NCBI taxonomy): domain Eukaryota; kingdom Metazoa; phylum Chordata; class Mammalia; order Primates; family Galagidae; genus Otolemur; species Otolemur garnettii. Next base: position 22,786,865 of record NW_003852399.1, on the reverse strand, counting down.
ATTGATCATCTACTTCATTCCAGGCGCTGTTCTAGGTGCTAGGGATGTAGCAGTTAATGAAACAGGTAAAAGGTCTATGCCCCATGATGTGCACACTCTAGTTATGCCATTTCTGAATTTGCAATGGCCTCCTTGTTGTAGACATTCTAATACGCCTTAATGAATAAAGTCCATGTTCAATAATAGTAACATGAATACAGTGCTTTACAGTTTATGCAGAATGCTTTCATGTAACGATTACATTTATTTCTTAAAAGAACCTTAGAGTGTTTGAAGAAATGTGACAGACTATTTAAACAAGAACCCAAATAATACTGTGTAAGCCAAAGAAGCATGAACAAAGGGCATGGATAGGTATTTCTTCACGAGAAAAGTAACTCAACAACTAATAGACATGAAAGTATTCAACTTCCTTAGTTCTCAAATCTATGCAATTTATAGCTGAGAGGTAATAATTTTTACCTACAAAGGTAGCAAACCTAAAAGGAAAAGAAAAAGATTGTGCACTATCAAAAGATTGTACCCTTTGATACAGTAATTCTGATTTCAGTACACATAATCCATTCAATGGAAATAATCAGAAATTTGGTTTTAAAATGGCAAAAGTAATTTTAAAACTATAGTTATCCACTATCTAGATAAAGGACCTAACATGAATAAATTATATAGAGAATCTTCCCTTGAGGCCCCAGGTCACACTGCCAGGCAGAGTGCCTTAGTATTAAAGGATTCTAACATATACTTGGACCATTCAAAAATGTTTACTGTGACTTTACATGTTTCGTATTAATTTGGATGGAGTTGAAGTACATCCTTCTTAGTAAAGCATCACAAGAATGGAGAAGCAAGAATCCGATGTACTCAATTCTGATACGAGGATAATTGATGCTAGTACCTGGTGGGGGGAGAGGGAATGGGGGAGTGGAGAGAGGGAAGGAGGGAGGGGGTGGAGGACCATGGTGTGTGACACAGCTCTTGGGGGCGGGACACTATTATTCGAGGGACTTTATCCAGCACATGCAAGCAGTGTAACCTGGCTCTTTGTACCCTCGGTGATTCCCCTACAATTAAAAAACAAAATGTTTACCGTCCTTGAGCAGTGAAATGTCTAAAGGGCATTCTACTAAAATTATGATTATAATTGAGCCTCACCAACACACCAGTTACAAACTAAATGTGCAGAAGACATTACATGTAAACAGGGATGAAACCACGGTTGACAAAATAAGCTGTAATTCGGGACTATTGTTGATTTTTCTAAAGGTGGTTTTTTCCCCAGGATCCCACACTGCAAAAGTCATTTACTTCAGTATCTCTCTACTAGTTTGTAAATCTCTAATGTTTTATCATTTTATACATGCTAATACTATTAACATTTTTTAAAGTTTTACTATATGCCATGCAGCATACTGAAAGAATTATATTAATACCATCTATTATCTCCTCCCAACAACCCCCTACAGGTTGGTATCATTATTTTCACATCTACATTTTATTGAGGAGGAAACAGCCTCTGAGAGGGGAATAACTTGCCTACGGCTGCATAGCTAGTATTGGCACAGCTGGGGTTTGAATCCATTTGCCTAGTTCATCTCTAATGCCATGCTCCTTAACCACTGGACCACATCCTACTATTTTAACTTATAGCAATTGGAGTCATTTGGTGTATTTATCTGTCCAATTAGATCCCAAGTTCCTTCAGGGTAAGAAATTTTTCACTCAACTTTGAGGACAATGTATTGTACCCAGCTGGCACTCAATAAATGCCCAGTCATAAATGAGTACGGCTGCAGTTACTTTGAAGTCACTCCTGACTCCTTTCTCCTTTCCCTTATTCCATTTCCAATCTTTCACCAGGTTGTTGGGGGGAGGACTTTTCTTTCTTTTACATCAATTCCTCCCCCCCATTTTCCACGTCTTTGTCTTGTTTGAGTTCTGGTCTTCTCAAGGCAGACTCTAGCAATAGCCTCCTGACCATTCTCCCTGACTCCAAATCATCCTACATGCTCATCGCCCTGAGTTCTATTTAATCACATTTCTCCAACTGAAACTCACACACACAAGACTGAAACTCTCAGGCCCCTGGGGGCCTTGGTGTGGGCAGAGCTCTTAGACCATCACCATTGACCAAAAGCACCCTCCAAGGGTGACAGATAGTTACAGTTCAGGCTGAGGGAGTTTCCAAGGACAAGAGATTTTCAGGGCTGACACTGGGAACGTCCTGGGCACAGCAGGCTGAGTTTGTGATGCTGCTTCTCCTCCCAGTCTCCAAATCCTCTCTCTACCTCACGTACGCCACAGATAATGCCATTTTCTACTTGTGCCATGTAAAGATTGGGAAGCACAGACTGAGGGGAAATCAAACTCTTACTCAAAGATATTTGATATGTGCTGCTTCACAGAATCGATACTGAATCCTACAGCCCTGATCTCATCTTCAACTCCCTACTATCCTGACCCTTCACTCCTTTCCAGGCTCTTTATGACTCTTGACTGTATCTTACTCATTTCCCTCATTTGCCTCCAATGCTTCCATTTCCATTGCCCCCATCCACCTATCCAGAGCCACCTCCAAGGATTCCTTTAGCACAAAGCCCTTTCCTAAACCCAAACTAGTCTTCTGTATGTCTCCGTGGGTGACCTCCACTCAGGACGATTATTTGAACCACTCATTTGTCAAAGAGTCAAGCACAGGAGACCTTCCCCACCTCTTGTACTGATGTGTTGAGCCTGTTATTTTTCTATTTCAAAAATTAATTATCCTTTCCCATTTGATATCTTGTCAATCCTACCAAAATACAGCCTGTCTGATGACAGTATTACCCCCTTATATTTATGTCTCCGACAGGATTCAGCAATTTCTTCTACATTGAGAAGACACCATCAATACGTGTTTTCAGATAATTGATTGATACTTCCTTTCCCACCACCACCATCGTGTGAGGAATTCAGCAAGGCTTCCACGCAGATAAACGCTCTCTTTTTCTTTTCTTATAGGTAAATTGTCTTCTTACTATTCTGCCTCCAGAATCTGAGCTTTCCTGAAATGCCTGATAGGAGGTGAAAGCCAAGTATGAACATTGCCCTCCCCTGGTGAGAAGAAAAGGGCAGAATTACGGGGCTGAAAGGAAGAAAAGAGGGCAAAAATGTAAAGAATCCATCGTTAAGACATTTGGAGGAGGCAAAGAGCATTGCAAGTATAGAGAAAGATAACAAGAAAAAGTAGAGAGAAATGGGTTTCCCAAGAAAAGAAAATAAAGAAACTATCTAAATTAGAAGTCGGACAGAGAAATGTGCAAAAACTCCAGGGCAGATGCCAACCTGAGCCCAAGGTGCAGTCAGTGGGCTCTGGGCATGCCTGGGAGGCCCGTCACTGCTCAGCACAGAGCCGGGTTACAGGGCTGACAGCAAGGGCAATAAACCAATGGAAAATTTCCTCCAGGTAGCATCATCTCAGCATAAAAAACAATATTGATCCGTCTGCCTTCCAGCCAAAGAGAAATCAAGTTAGACAACGGAAGTTAAGCAGTAGGTTTCATGTGCTGCCAGCTGCAACTGCAAAATAAACCTAATGTACTCTGACCCTGTCTCTCCGTCCCAACTGTGCTCTGTTGTGCACAGGCCACTCCCCGTGAGGGCACACAGCAGGTGCTCTGCAGACACATGAAATCTTTAAACAAAAAAGTCAACTGCCCTCTGGTGTCCAAAGAAGCCATATGGCCAGCAGGACCTACTCAGAACTGACGTCCAGGAGCACTGGCAAGAGATCTGTGCAGTGCGCTAGCCAAGTGCACACTTGTAACCAAGGACAGAACATGCAGTCTGTTGATCTGGAACACAGTGAGGAAGCACTGACCTTGGATCCACAGATTTCAGCTTATCTGTGATGAGAGTCAGGAATTCAAGGGCCAGAGTGCATGGCTGTGCAAAACCTGTATGGCTGTCATCAGAGGCCCTGATGAATAGGAAACTGTTATGTGTCTGTGTCCGTGTGTCTTAGGTGGTTGCCAATAGTCTATATTTCAAGGACTGGGTGTGCAGTTATAGCAGTACAATAGGTACAGACTCAAGTCTGAGGGTGAATCTCTCAGGGGACAGGAAAGGGTGCTGAGCTTCAGTTATCTCCACTTCCTCTCCCACCCACACCCCAGCTCTAGGCCACCGACGCCTGCCCGAGTTGTTGGGCCTACAAACTTTGTTTCTCTGGCTCTGACGTGGTGGATCTGCCCAGAAAATCTGAGTGGTGGGCTTACTCTGCCAATGAGAGCTAATTGCAATTCAGAAGTAGCAGTAATCAAGCAAGGGCATGCAGGACTCTGTTTGGGGGAGTTAATTGGACTTTATGAGTTTCAAACTCTTCTCTTACCTAGGACTTTAAACCAGTGTTTCTCCAACTTGAGTGTACAGCAAAAGCCTCCTGGGGGGCTTGTTAAAAACAGATTGCTGGGTCCTACACCTACAGTTCTGAGGCACTAAGTCTGGGGTGGGGTCTGAGAATTTGCATTTTTTTATTTCAAATTAATCTGAGGGCACAAATGTTTAGGTAACTTTGTTTTCAATTCTAAGGTAAAATTCAAGTTATAGTTGAGACCTTCATGGGGGTAGGCGTGTTGAACACCCTCACATTGTGCACATTAGGTGAGAATTTATATTTCTAACCAATTTCCAGATAATATTGATGTTACTGGTCTAGGAACCATACTTTGAGAACCTCTGTCTTTGAAAACAAGGGGAAGAGTGGGCAGGGTGGCTCATACCTGTAATCTTAGCACTCTGGGAGGCTGGGGCGGGAGGATCTCTTGAGGTCACGAGTTCCAGACTCACCGAGCAAGAGCAAGAACCCATCTCTACTAAAAACAGAAAAATTAGCTGGGCATTGTGGCAGGTGCCTATAGTCCCAGCTATTTGGGAGGCCAAGGCAGGAGGAATCTGAGGTTGCTGTGAGTAGGCTGATGCCATGGAACTCTAGCCTGGGCAACGGAGACTATGTCTCAAAAAAAGTGGGAAAGGAAAATTAAAAAAAGGTAAATTAGCCTAAGTATTTTGGTATTTTGGTCAACCCATAAAAAAGACTGCCCTTCCCTGAAGTACTCACTGCCTCCAAATACACTTCCACTATGATCTTCTTCTAAAGGGAGGGGCATATTTTAGGATTATTTCTCCAAAGGCCTTTGTAGGAAACCATGTTTATTTGCTATACATTAAAAATGTAAGGACACTGGACTCCTTTTCAGTTACTGATATTAAACTTCCTCTGAATCATTTCACTCTATCCTCTGTTTCCTCCACAACCAATGGCCCAGGTAATTAAGATAACTGGCCAGAATTAGGGATGAATCTGAGGCCCAAAAATCAAAATTGTTTTGGTGCAGCACCTCAAGGAGTAGGGCGCTAGCCCCATATATTGGAAGTGGTGGGTTCAGGCCTGGCCCCCACCAAACATTACAAAAACAAACAAACAAACCCAGAATTGTTTAACCCACAAAAGGATCCTACCTGGCTTATACCACAAGTCTGGTGCTGCTAACTCACCGCTGATTCTGGAATGTATCTTTGTCAAGTTTGCGGAAAGAAGACAGAAAAGCTTCCTTCCTTCCTTCCTTTTTTTAACTCAAAGGGTAAAAAATGTGAAATGTAGATCTTGCATCAGTTCCAAGAGCAGATAAAGTTCAGACAAAATTTAAATCACACATTTAAGACTATTAGTATCTGGGGTACTCACTCCACCAATGATTATCGAGCTTCTGTATATAAAAGAGCTGATCTGAAACCTAGAAATACAGCTATAAACAAGATAGGCAAATAGAAAAGAAAGAAAAATATACACGTCAGATAGGAAGGAAAATACAGCAGGTGCTTAGTTAGGAACGCCTATGTCTTTCATCCAACCTCTCTTGGTGCTTATTTTTTGCCCTGTCCTAATGCTGAAAATAAACTGTGCTTACTCTGGCAAAGGCAAATGATCAATGATAGAATGTGTTACTGTGATTCATTTCTACCCTGTTCTTCTTTTATAATTTGGGGGTGGGGGGATGTAGCTATTAGTACCAAAGTCCCTTGAAATCATTTCTAGTTCACTGGAAAGGTTCAGTTGCATAAGAACATGTTTAAACAACTTGGAATAAACAGTGGTTAAAATTTTACCCACATATAATCAGCAAAGTGAGCTTTTTTTCATGCATAATCCAAACGTTTTCCAAAAATCAAATGTCTTCTGAAGGCCACAAAGGCAGTTAAGTGGTTTGTTTGAACACTTTCACTGCAAATAATTTTTAAAAGGGGTCAGCTCTGGGGAAATTTAAGAATTCTGATTTAATAAGGCTGTCTTAGCCAAGGAATCCATCCAAGGATCTCATTTTAGTCATCCTTGATGAAAATTGGAGGTAATATGAGGAGGAGGATTACCATGAGCAAATTAGTCAGATGAAATACAATGTACAACTTCAAGGGAAAATGCCCGGTAGCTCCTGTGAAATAGTCACTGATGACAAAGCTACACGAACAAGCCACAGGCATCTCTGTTTGGCAAAGGGCACCTTACTCTTCCTTTCTTCTGTGTCCCCACACCCTACAATCCCCCCTACCCCAGGGTGACAGTCATTCTTCCCCTGCTTTATTTCACACTCGAGGCCCCCTCTGGAATCCAGAGGGGCACATTCAGAAACTGTAAGTCATTTTTCTTCATTGAATATAAAGTTAAATTCATGTATCTCTATCTTCAGTGAGAATGGGAAGGAAATTAAGCAGGAAAGGCATCACAATGACTTCAAGAATAATGCATTCAAGGTCAAAGTCTCCAGTAATTGAGTTAAAAAATAATAAACTAAAATAACAATGAGCAAAATATGCCTGCTCTGCAGAATACAGTCCAGCCAGAAGTCTTCATTAAGTGTTCCAGTGCACACAATGTGTTAGCTGTGTGTTTGTGTGCCTGCGATGCTCTGAGATATCCTGCAGCTCATAAATACTGAAAAGGGACAGTTACCATAGCAACTAAGTGCTGTTTAATGAATACCGAAGAACTGAAGCTCAGAGGATAGTCTTAAATCGCCAGAACATGAGTTACTGCTGCCGCTGTGGGCTTGCAAGTAACTTACGTGCCATTCTCTCTAATAAGATTTTTAACAAGTTGACCAATTTGGCTGAGCTCTGTCTCGGTCACATGACACCACAAGATCCTGTCTTGACACTGCATGAAAAGCATGCTCCTGATTTCTCCCTGCCGCCTCTAAGTACTAAGATATTCTATAGAAATAGGTCAAACGTTTAGATAGGGAATATGCCCATAAATGTGAAGCTTTGACCTAAGTAGTGAAGCATCAGGACACATACCTCTGTCACAAGCAATAGACACCGGCTCAATGAGCCATCAAGCTGAATATAGCAGACTCTTTCATTTCCAGAAAAGGTGAATGCTCCCTTTGCACTAAATGCAGTTTGTTTTTTATTGTGCAATGACACAGAAAAGCTATTGCAGTCAATTTTTGCAGGAACTTTTTACAAGCTAGGAACGTGGTAGATAATCTTTCATCATGATGTCCATACCTCCCTGCAGACGCCCACTCCCCATTCATCACCACACGTCCAATTCCTCACCCCAGAATCACATGGCTTTTGCAGGTTTAAAAGGAAAAAAAAAAAGCATGGCTGCCCTGTTTTCTCTTCCACTGGTCTCTTCAGTAACTTCAACGCAGAACATTTTTAAGGTTACAGATTGTGTGGCAAACATACTTTTTTCTACATGCTATTACCAAGCAACAAGAATTTCAAAAAATGAAACCATCTATGTAGCATAAAGACAAAAATCATCAGCAAATACTTCCATTCTCCAGAGGCTGGTTTGTTCTTGCATAACCGGCAGCTCGAATGGCCTCGTAGAAGCCATCCAAGCTCAGTGTGGGCTGTGGGCGCCCCCTTCAGCATCTGGGGTGCACTGCGTGCTGTTCTCATTTGAAGTACATCCTGACTAGTTAGCTGGACAATTGCTTTTGCTAATACCAGTTAAGGAAATTTGGTAAGAAATTTCCTAATGGTGTAGTCAGAGAGAAAGTCTGTACACCACCAGGCTGCAGCTAATACTAAAATCCGGTAAGTAAAATCAAAGGGAAGGATTTCTTGTAAGGAGAAAAGAACCCTCCATTTATTCATCTGATGAAGTAATGCTTCTCCATAAAGTGAGCTCCATTCAGAATAGCCTCTGTCTGTACTAGAAACAGCCAGGGCCTCCTCACCCTCCTCACCCTTTTGCAGCCTGCACCTGTTCTCTCTCCTATGCAATTCCAGCCTTAGCAGCATCCTCCCAGATCCCCCTAACAGTGCCTTGGTTTATCTTGCTTTGATGTTTAATGTTGACTGTCAGGGCCAGACATTCCTCTTTAGTGTCCTCTCCTGTGTAATTTTATGCCAGCAGCTACTCTAACACAAGAATGATCTTTCTTCGAAATTCGATGGCATCTTGTTTCTTCCACCCGTGTGATATTCTTGACTCATGCTTTCTTAGACTGAGACTTTGACTTTCCATCTTCTCTCCTCTCCCTGGACTGGCAGCTTCCTAAGGGCAGGGCCTGGCTGCCTCCCAAGCCTCACCCTCAGCGTCTGGCTCCCGAGGTGCTCTGGTGCAGAGTGAGTTTGGGAATGAAGGAGCAAACGAAGGCAACGCTCTGTTAGCTTCACCCCTTCTCTTGAAGAACTCTGCTTAGCAAACAAATTGCTCCCAACCTCAAAACTGAAGGGGACACTTAAAGAAAATAAGACCAATGAAGCAGCTCTTCCTCCTCTCCTTGGAGAATCCTTTCTAATTATGTCCATCTTTACCTATTCATCCTTCATGTACTGGTCATGTGCAATAAATAAAAAGCACGAAGGGGGGAAATGCTCCTTCTCTTCCTCTCACCGTAGTTGGTGCTGAATAAAATCTTTCTCATTTTCCTTTCTGCTGTTTCTTAGTCACACGGATCTTCCATGCAGTGTGGAAGGCTGTATCCTTCTCACTCGCCTCTGCAACATTCATTGTGCCCCTGCTCTGTGCTGAACTGGGCTGGGGTGAATTCATAGAGAATCAGTTAATACGGAAGCCCTTCTCCTTAAGCATGCACTGTGCATGGTGACTTCTTTCCAAAAAGTACAACATGGAGAGGGTGGAAATACCGTATGTTGGAGAGGCCTGGCAAAATGACCTCGATCAGCTGATCCAGACCAACATCAGTAGAAGTAAGTCACATTCACAGCACATAACTTTCAAGTGATTTGACAAAAATGGTACTTTTCACAGTGGCAGTGATGTCATAATGGTTGTATTATTCAGAGTGATGATGAAGGCAGTGGCAGTGATGTCATAATGGTGGTATTTTACTGGGTGATGATGAAGGCAGTGATATCATACTGGTCATATTATTCAGGGTGATGATGAAGGCTGTGGCATTGATGTCATAATGATGATATTAATCAGGGTGATGATGAAGGCAGTGGCAGTGATGTCATAATGGTGGCATTATTCAGGGTTTTGATGAATGCAGTGGCAGTGATGTCATAATGGTCATATTCTTCAGGGTGATGATGAAGGCAGTGATGTAATAATGGTTGTATTATTTAGAATGACAATGAAGGCAGTGATGTCATAAGGTCGCATTATTCAGAGTGACGATGAAGGCAGCAATGTCGTATTCCTGGTATTATTCAGGGTGATGATGAACGCAGTGGCAGTGATGTCACAATGGTGGTATTATTCAGGGTGATGATGAAGGCAGTGTTGTCATAATTGTGGTATTATACTGGGTGATGATGAAGGCAGTAATATCATAATGCTAGTATTATTCAGGGTGATGATGAAGGCAGTGGCAATGATGTCATAATGGTGGTATTATTCAGGGTTTTGATGAATGCAGTGGCAGTGATGTCATAATGGTGGTATTATTCAGGATGATTATGAAGGTGGTATTATTCAGGATGATTATGATTCATCCTTCCCCAGGGTGAATAGCAAGAAAAACATCCCCCCAAAAATCACAATGGGAAGACATTCTACAAAATGCTTGATCAGTATTCCTCAAAACTGTGAAAGTCATCAAAAACAAAGTCAAAGAAACTGTCACAGATCAGAGGACCCTAAGGATACATGACAACTGAATGAAATGTGGGGTCCTAGATGGATGGAATCCTAGAATGGAAAAAGAGGGCAGTGCCTGTGGCTCAAGGAGTAGGGTGCTGGCCCCATATGCTAGGGGGTGGTGGGTTCAAACCCGGCCCCGGCCAAAAACTGCAAAAAAAAAAAAAATAGAATGGAAAAAGAATATTAGGTTTTGGGAATCTGATGAAGTGTGGACTCTAGTTAATAATGATATATAAATATTGGGTCATTAATTGTGACAAATGTACCACACTAGTGTAAGATCATACCGTGTTTTCCCGAAAATAAGACCTACCCCCAAAATAAGCCCTAGCAGGATTTCTATGCATTTGTTAAATATAAGCCCTATCCAATAAGAAGACCTAGTGATGGGTGTGGCTATGCAGGTATGCAATTCGTGGCCCTGCAATTCACAGCAGAGTGGTAAGGAGGACTGGAATACCTTTTATCTGACACAGCTCCTTTCTCTGAGCCAAGCCGTTTGAGCATGCACCAGTGTGGTAACCACGGTCACCAGCATCCTATAGCGCATGTGTGAACAGCTAGGGGAAAGGAGTTCATGCATCACTAGCTCCAGCCCCACCAACAAGGTCAGCTCCCCCTGTCAGGTTCCAGAAGAAGATGACTTAACTGTAATTTTTTTTTTTTTTTTTGAGACAGAGTCTCATTTTATCGCCCTTGGTAGAGTGCTGTGGCTTCACAGCTCACAACAACCTCCAGCTCCTGGGCTTAGGAGATTCTCTTGCCTCAGCCTCCTGAGTAGCTGGGACTACAGGCGCCTGCCACAATGCCTGGCTATTTTTTTGTTGTTGTTGAAGTTTGGCCAGGGCTGGGTTTGAACCCGCCACCATCAGTACATGGGGCCCGCACCCTACTCACTGAGCCACAGGCACCACCTGACTTAACTGTATTTGAATAAATGCAGATTGTTGTATTATACTTAATAAAAATAAGACATCCCCTGAAAATAAGCCCTAGTGTGTCTCTTCTTGCTAAAAAATAAATATAAGACAGTGTTTTATTTTCAGGGAAACACAGGTAGTGGTAACTAACTGTAGGGAATATGAGAAGTCTCTGTACTCTCATTGTAACTTTTCTGTAAATCCAAAATTCTTTAAGATAAAACACTTATTTAAAAAAGTAAAACTAGACCTCAAGAATATTAGTGAGGGAGAAAGTGAACAAAGATGGTGGCACAGGATGGTGAGCAGGTGTGAGGGTGAAGAGGTGCACTTCTGACAGTGGTAGGGTAGTGTCTGAGGACAGTGGAAAGCGGTGGATGATGCATGGATGGTTAGAAAAAGCTAAAAATATTATTGTGCATCGGAAAGGTCCTCATTGAGGTCATCAGCATAAATTTTGGTCGGAACAGGCAGCCCAAATGAGCAAGTTTCTCATAACAGCCAGGCCAGGAATAGAGAAAGCTGATGCTGTGGTCGACCCAGATAAAGTCTCAGCACACAGTTTCTGCAGCCATCTCTCTTTCAATGTGAAGCACGATAAACACTTTCTCTTTGTTCATACATTCTCCCAGATTCATTATTCTACAAAGCTTCCCCTTCAACAGCCCCATCTCCTTTCCCCCACATTCTGCTATTTTCACATTTGAAAAGACAAATAATGATAACACAAAATATTCTGATGGCAGCTTCGAGAAAGATTTGAAATGAAAGGATTAAAGAAGCAAGATAGAGAACAAGCCAAATGCATTAAAGACATCCAAAAGGGGTGAGATCAATTCGACATATCCTGAAAATATTTCTCCAGTTTTCAAAAGGACAGTAACATGAGAAAATAAAAAAGATAAATGTCTCCAAGTTTTTGTAAAAGGATCTGAGGATCAGAGAAACAGAGGCGTGTGGTTCATGTGCCTCCCTGGTCACCACAGGCCAGATGGCTGACGACATCTAAACATGAAAATATACTGCAAATAATGATGCCAGTGAACTAAACAAACACGGAATAACCATAGAATACGTATCTTGCCTTTGTGTAACACATTCTTTGCTTGGAAAGCATTTTCATGTGTGTTATCTCATGTGACTAACAAACACCTTGTGAGGTTAATTAGTAATCTCATTAAGAATAATCTCATTTTATCTATATCATCCTATATCATATCATATATTATGTATGCGAGAGAACACTTTCAAAGATTTTAAATGGCCTTTTTTTTTTTTTAAATTGAGACAGAGTCTCAAGCTGTCACCCTGGGTAGAGTGCCGTGGTGTCATAGCTCACAGCAACCTCTAACTCTTGGATTCAAGCAATTCTCTTGCCTCAGTTTTTCTATTGTTAATAGAGATAAGGTCTTGCTGTTGCTCAGGCTGGTCTTGAACCTGTGAATTCAAGTAATCCACCCGCCTTGGAGCCTTTGATGGAATCAGAATGGGAACCTAGGCATGAGGTGCTGGGGTGTGTGCTGGTTTTCCCCGGTCTTAGCACCTCCGTGTACATGACACCCAGATCCAGATAAAGGCTTAGTAGTAATAATTCAATGCCAAATATGTATCTTTACCCCCCAAAGAAACATTTATCAAAATATAAATATTTAACTTTCTGTTCTCATTATTTCATAAAATGGACAGCTATCAAATAAGAAATAGTTAAAAAACTGATGAGAGAAAGAAACTTAAAGGCAAAACATACAAGCTTTATAGTTTGACCTTAAGTTAGCTATTCTTAGGCTAGAAAGGAGGGGAATTAAGCAGGTAATACACATAGATCTTAAAATAAATACACATCTGGATCATTATGTGCTATTCTGAAACAACTGAAGAGCAAAGGAAGGACAAAACAATGTTATAGAAATCAGGAGCTAAAACTTGTGAGAAAGTGGTCTAAATTTGTATAGTCTAAAAACATGACTCAAGGAGACATAATCACAGGCTATAAATATCCTCCGAGCAGCTGTATGTGGTAAGTCAAGTAAGTGAATTATTCACCTTAAGCCCAGGTCTTTGCTCTTTGTCCAGTTGTCTAAGGAAGACAACGCTTTACACCTGAGCTGGTGTCGTTCTTAGAAATTCTGATGAGGTCCCTGGAGGCGGGGCCCTGGTGGAGGTACTCAGGGGTAGGGTTAGAAAGAACCGCAGGGAATGGGCTCCTTAGGTGCTCACGTCATCAGGAATTAGACTGGACAGTCATATCCCTTAAGGGAGCCTTTTCATTCCCCTCTCACCTTTGATAAGGATAACAGAGAATGGAATCAAATCCAAAAAAAAAAGGCTTTTAGTACTGGCCCACCTGATCGGAAGAGAAAACTGGAATATGAACCATCAAGTTCATTACAAGGTGTTCTGCTTTGATATAAGGAGATGGCACGGTACTGGGTCTCATGCACACACGAAAATACATGTTTCTAAAGTCCAAGGCATCGGGTCAGGGTTCGCAAATCCAATCTGTCACTTACACTGTTGCGCAGCTATTGTTTTCATGTTGCCATAAGGTGATCATCTCTGTCTTATCTGGGAAATCACATTTTAGATACCGAAGCATTTTTAAAACCTGCTGAGAGCTGTGCAAGTGCAAATTAGCACTAATTATTAACATGACTCTCTCAGGTGGTGTGCTTCAAAAACATCATTATTCACAAATATTTCTTTCATATGATAGTTTTCTCCCTTTTGTGAATTTCTGGATTTTCTGATTACATCTCATGATTTCCTTAAGCCATGGTTATTTCAGAAGACTGACCTGGCCCAGCCCTTGAAGCAGCCTAACTTGTCTGAATTATGGCCAAGATGACCCTGGACAGGCCCCTGCTGGGTGTACCGCAGCCCTCAGTTGAGTGCTATTTTAAATGTCAGGAGTTCTCTAAACCCAGCATGCTCGGTTCAGCCACAGATCAATCCACCCAAAGCCAAGCGATTTTTTTTATTGCCTTCCCATGCATAGTTTTTCCAAGCTACTAGAGAAGCTGCCACATTTGGTTTTACTTATTTTCATTTCTTATGCAGGGACAGGGACTGAAATAGTTGGACAACTCAAATATTCAGTCCTTAGGGCAATAGTTCCTTGTAGATACAATAACAAAGACCCCGAGTGGTGCCTAGTTGGTATCTTAGCACGTTTGTGTAAACAAGATGTTTACACCTCCCTTTCCTGCATTGCCTGGGTCGTGACCAGCGATGAGGGAATGGGGTGCTTCTCTAAAGGCTACTTGCTGTGACCATGGCCTGCCAACCATACAAGTTGTTGTGCAAGCTGGTCCCTTGGTGGGGAGAATGACTGCCCAGAGAATGTGAAGCACAACCCCCCCTCCCCAAAACACAAGTATTTTCTTTTTTTTTTTTTTAAGTTATTTAATTAATTTATTTATTTTTGCAGGTTTTGGCCAGGGCTGGGTGTGAACCCGCCACCTCTGGCATATGGGGCCAGCGCCCTACTTCTTGAAGCCACAGGCGCCGCCCAAAACAAGTATTTTCTGAGGGAATATGGGGGCTCGGTTCTAGGCTCACGGCAATGCTAACTTAGTGCTTTAAACAGCCATCCTTTCCCCAAGGGTAGCCCAGGAGCACTTCAATTCAAGCTGGACCTTTGTGATGATACACAGATCCTCCCCCAGAAACTAGAGACTTTGGCTGACTACAGTACAAAATAGACTTTGAATAAATGTCTGCACAATGGAGGCAGAAGGACCTCCCGTATTCCTGTTTCTTTGTGAACGTGCACTCACAGAATGGAGAAGTACGCAGTGGGACTTTCTCCACTACAACTACAAAGTTTATGAATCAGGATGCAGGTGTTGTCTGTGCTAACATCCTATAAGGAGAAATTAGCAGAGCATCGGCCCTCACTGAATGCTTTCCCGAGTTGGTGGAATTTGCCAGATCTGCAATATTAACATAGAATTATGGAAATTGGAAACAAAAAGCTAGAGTCTATTGGGAATGATAGACTCAAGATGAACTCAACTGGAAAATTTGGCTAACCAAAAGTGACATCCTTTGTGCTGGAATTTTTCTATCTGAAAGCTTCAAAAAGGCTGTAATTATTTTGCGTTTTCAATTCAACTCTTTTCAAACTGAGCCTTTTATTCTCCTCATTGCTCTGTACCTTTCCTCCATGTGAACGTGGGTGTTTGCCAAGCACTGAAGTGGTAAATTCATATTGGTTTTATATACGTATCCATTGCCCGAGAACACAGCACAACTTTTGCATTCTCTATGCCAAGGAAAATAAAGGAATATTTGCACAGCAAAACGTTTATCTTGTATATAGGCTGAAAATACCTGAACACAGCTAAATAAATCATCTAATAAGAAATGGCTGATTAAGGCCAAAGCATAATTATTTCGCAAGTCAGCGCTTCTTCTCCATGGCGAAGCCGAGGAATACAAGAACTCCGACTTACCTTGTGGCTTTTGGGTCCCAAATCACAATGTCAGCATCTGATCCTACAGCTATTCTTCCTTTTTGTGGATAGAGGTTAAAGATTTTGGCTGCATTTGTGCTGGTAACTGCCACAAACCGGTTTTCATCCATTTTACCACTATGCTGTAAAACAACCCAAAGAAGAAAATGCATTTGTTCTAATGATGAAATACTAAAATATCACTTAACAGTAAAGGTATAAGACTTTTCATCTCGTAGACCAAACAGAATTGCACCTAATTTCTTACATAGAGAAGCCAACGTTTGAGGATGTTGATAACATTAAATGATCCTATTGATAATAATGGAGATAAAGGGGTTATGTACAGAAGCTTAAAGGCAACTTTCAAAAACATATCAACTCAAACACCACCATTATTTTTTCCCCTTCTTCCTAGGGTCACGTGAGATTGCTACAGATGACAGCTAAGTGTGGGCAATGGTATTTTCTATTCTCATTTAAGGTTTACCACGACCACCTATGACATTTATGATCTGCTTATTGATTGCTGACCTGAGACCTATGAGGTAATCATGGAGACATTAGATAGAATATTAAAGTGTTAAAGCAAGATAGGTAATAACATTTTAAAATCAGGTGGCAAGGCTTTTGGAAAAACAAAAATGTCAACTCAAGAGGTTGAATTCTATGCAATCGAAATTTTCATGAACCAACACTTGTGGATAGGCTATTGTAAAAGGTTTTAATATGGACAAAACTTGGAGGGATATGGCCCCACCAAGATTTTTTTTAAAGTGTTGAGGATTGATCCTTATGTAAAATTAACACAGTAAGAGGATCCTTAAAGTTTATTTAATTATCAAAGATTAAGAACCATGTTTAGAATATAATATTCCCATAAGTAAACTATCTTTTTTTTTTTGTAAAGACAGAGTCTCACTGTATCACCCTTGGTAGAGTGCTGTGGTGTCACACAACTCACAGTAACCTCCAGCTTCTGGGCTTAGGCAATCTCTTGCCCAACCTCCCGAGTAGCTGGGACTACAGGCACCTGCCACAGTGCCTGGCTATTTTTTTTTGCAGTTTGGCCAGGGCCAGGTTTGAACCCACCACCCTTGGTATATGGGGCCAGCGCCCTACCCACTGAATGTTTCAGAAAATAACACAGTTTCCTTATGTTATAAAGAAATATCAATCACTTTAAAACCATTTATTTACCTGGGAACTATAATAGATTATGAAAATCTGCTGTAATGTAACAGCAGATTTTAAAACATAAGTTAAAGAGGAAGGTTGAACTTACAAGTTCAAGAGGAAAGTTGAACGGTTACCAAGAAAAGCTAAGCAAAGAAAAGAGAAGAGAAGTCAGCTAGGATGGTTAGAGTGAGGGTAGAGGAAGAAAGTTAGGGAGATGATCAGCAGAAAACGGGGCTCTCGAGGTGTTTTGAAGATCCTTACAACTAAATTAACTGTTCAACTATCATCCACTGAACAATGGAGAAAATTAAAGGGGTTTTGAGAAGAAAGTAGTATGAACAGAACTTCTGTTTTTGAATGTAACTCTAGCACTGGAGTGTCCTATAGAGGAGATCACAGCAGGTGAGGACTCCCGCTGTGAGGCTTCTGCCAGCATCCAAACAAAACATGGGTCTACAACTAGAAAGACAGTCAGGAAGATGGAAAGAGGAGGAATTTTGGAAATAAGGTTGACAAGGCTTAGAGTTGATAAGGCTTGGTGAATAACTGAATTAGGAGTGGGTGGTATGTGTAGGGAAAAAGAAATCAAAGAGGATTCTGAAGGGTGAGATGTGATTAATATGTGATGGGGGAGGAGGTCCCTAGGGGACAGATGAGACCGGTGTGGCCCTCAGGCCCTCAGGCCCAGCCCGGCAAGTCTCCCCTGTTGACATTTACAGCTACCCGTGCCAATTGGCTAAATGTGCACGTGCAGTAATTTGATTCTTCTCCATCCTCAAGGAGAAATTTTTTAGTCATAGAAATTTTTAAAATCTTTTTTCTAGACTTTTAAATATTATTTATGTGACTTCACACAGAAATATTTAAAATAAAAGGGACATAAACAAAGATTTCATGAAAAGATATGAATATATAAACATCTTTCATTTCTACCATTTCAAGTATTTAGACCAGGGACACATGAGGCAATGGAATTCAGAATACCAGAAATCAAGCAGAGGGACTAGAACATTTCAGAGACTTCAAGAATAATGTTCTTTGTACCCAATCTCAATCCAGCCCCTAACATCTCCTCCCAACTAAACTATGCAGAGAAGAAAATTATATCCTGCAGGGTGGGAGGTGGTGGTATTGCATTCCCAGGCTCCATCCTAGTCCAAACAATCAAAAAAGCTTCTCTGTGAAGGTTTGTGCCACTTTGGTCCCCACACAGGCCGGATTCTGGCTGAAGAAGTAGGCAAAACAAGGCTGGATCCTGTGAAACCCACCACGCCTTTTTCCCAGATTACTGACATCCGGTCTTCAACACCATTCACCCCATTGGGAATCTTAGTAAAATCATCCTTCCCAAGAGCTTTCTGGCAGGTGTTGAAAGTGCAGTGGTCAGTCCCTGTCGTGGTTAGATCATCACTGTAAAAGAAAAAACAAATCAAAACACGAGCGCAAGGGGGATGAGTAGGCAGAATATGCTGGAAGGAAACTATCGCAACTTTCCTCATCTCCTGATCCCCTTCCCAACTGAAAGTCAGAAAAATACTATGGGGGAGGAGTAGCTTTTCCCAGTACGAATTCTATCCCTCGCCTGCCTTTATTCCAGGAGGCACTTTACAGAACAGGCTTATAAGAAGCAAGGTGCAGGATTATGCGTTAGAAAACCTGCCTTCCTGGCCCTGTGACTATGAGATTGTCCGAGACTCAGTTTCTCATCTAGAAATTGTTAGCCGCACTAACCTGATGAAGAGAACTTCAGGATCACTGTTAATAATGTGAGTGAAAACTCCCTGAGAGCAGAGCACCCCACAAAGACACCACCACGATGACCCCTCTGAATGGGGGGCAGGACCCCTGGCCATGCCTTGATGAATAGAGAGCGAGACTGGCTGAGGATGCTGATGTCATCAGGGGCGGGAATCTTGCTTTGACTCGCAAGTCACCTTAGGGATGTAGAATCATGAGGGAGGAAGGAGACTGAAAGGAAGAGGCCAGTGAGCTCTGCTGCAGTCTGTGGTGGAAAACCGTTAGCCTGAATCTGAGTATCTGTGAATGCCGAGTGTCTGGATGTCTACCAACGGGGAATTCTCAAGAAAAATGATCATGCCTTCCCCAAAAGCAATGGAGTTAGCTACACAGCAACCTGGTTCCTGGGCTATATAAGCTCAGGAAAAGAAACTCAAGAATATTCTGATAAAAATAAGACATAATGAAAAGCCCTGGCTCTGGGTAACATGAGATGGAAAAAAATCAGAAGAGAGTAAAATTTCAGTAAAAATGATCTAATTTCTCTGTGTCCAGAAGAAGCTTTGATGACGACAAGTGATAACACAGTTAAGTCATTTTTTTTTTCTGTCTAGATATGGGGCATTCAAGGTCTCTCAGGTCAAGCAGAAGAGAATACTGGGCAGTCAACAGAAGGTCCCGATGACTGGACAAGCTCTCCTGCACCCAAACCACCTTTTGGCAAACACGTCACAGTTCTCTGCAAAATGATTACTTAGCCAGTAGGTTCATGAGGAAGTCGGGTGTTGACGGGTCTGGGCGCAGGGGTGGACCCATGACATAGTGGGCCGCATGGTGCCATTCTTTATTCCAGTAGTGAGTGCCATCTGTGCCAAGACTGGCTGCTATGGGTTCTCCATAGACCACCTTCCCTGCAAAGTTCAAAGGAAGCATTCAGTACCTTGATTTACAAGGGACCACATGGCAAATGCATAATAACTACTAGTCTTCTCTACCGTAGCTGAGGGTAATGTCTACAGGTTAGCAGAATCCCAAACGATAATTATATTTTTGTGGGCAGGATTTAAAAAGCCATGATGAACATAAAGATGAATGAAACATACATTTCTGAAGTTGTCAGCCAGTCCTATTTTAGATCCATTGTTACTGCAGCAAAGCCTAGAGAACAGTGGCTGACACGTGTGCCATCCTGATGGAACCTTCCCCAACACCCTAGCAGGCAGATGTTATTATTATCGCCATTGGAAGATGAGGATAAAGCTATAGGGCAGTAAGGTCTCTAGATTTACATTACACACACTCTACATGGAGGGGAGGATGTGGGATTTGAACACATGCATTTTTGACTCCAGCAGTCCTAACTTTTATGCTATTCTATCCTGATGACAGTTAGCCATCAACGTAGGTCACATGGAATTCAACCACAGTATATTCCTGTCATAGTAGATTGATAACCTTTTCACACTCTTAAAAAAAAACTTCCTCAGAAAACTTATATCAAACAAAAGAACAGTTAGATAATAAAATTGTAGCCAGAAATGCATATTTAAAAATCATGCAAATCAGGCCATCAAAAGCTCGCAATGTTAGAAAAGTTAATAGTGCATAGTGAATTTGAATTTAAAATCAGAAGCCTATCTCTGATTAGCATTTGTCAGAATAATAGATTTTCTGGCACCAACCTAATCATATCCAAGCAATCATAAAGGAGAACACGCACTCAAGAGATGCTGGCGGACTAAATTAGTTCACTGTGGTTAAGCAGATGCCAGATTTTAGTTAAAATCCTGACATCTAACTAAAATTAACTGATTTCCTCAGAGAATATGAACAGTAGATGGCCACCAGCTGCCTGGGTCATACTATTAATAAGTTGAAATTGCACCCCATTGTTTCACAGATCATTTCTCCCCCAAACTATCCATCTTCCTCTAGCTAGCACAGGAGTTTGAAATCCATTAAACCAAGGCTTACTGAACTTCACTTCTTAAGTAACTAAGTATCAAACTGTGGTCAGTAAGAGTTACACCCCAGGGACTTAGCCACTGCTAAGATCCTCCTCTTCCATGGTGCACAAATACAAGGTGAATCCCATCTGCCTCCCAATTCTTACAGTCCTATTCCCAGGAAAAGAGGAGACACCATTAGCATCTCTTTCTAAATACAGAATAAGCAGCAATCATTTTTAGTGACCTAAGAGAAAAAGGAAGATAGATGCGATATTTTATTTGCAAGTACAGAGAGCTCTTCCTATTCCAAAAGAACTTCTCATAGATGCTCGGACAATGGAAACCCAGAGACCTGATCTGCAATCACTTTACAAGTTGCCAACTCAGGATTTTCTGTGGTGCTTCATCAGAGAGGAAAGATCCTTATCACACGTTCTATTCAATCACCTGGCCCATCAAGGTGATATGGGAATACATTTCCAAAGTTCTACAATTCTAATAGCTCTCAGGAAAAATCAAAAGTGTCAGCATTACTGAGAGTCTGCCAGGACTGTTTTGAAACCAGATGACAGGCAATTTCTTTGGAAGGGCTTAGCTCCTTTAAAATGTGACAGGCCACTTTTTTGGTGTATACACACACATATAGCTCTTCATTAATTGGGCTATTTTTAACTTTCCTCCCCATTAAGCATCTGTAAACATCCAGAAAAAAGTTTTTTTTTTTTAAAGTAAACATTCCTAACTGCATCTTTTCCCTATTTCACAATGGTCTTGAGATACTTTGAAAGCACTAAAAAGCATGCCAGAAGGGACATGGAGGGCCTAGATAATCTAAAAATTAGATAATCCGAACTGTATAATTCAGCATAATTAGGAGTTTTGTTAGATTTGGGCCAAAAATAAAGTAACAATAAAAATAGCTAACAAATGCTCAGCATGCTATAGTTTGCAAAGCTCTCACACACAATGTCATTTGATCTTCACGGCAACCTTCACACTGGTTTGACAGATGAAGACATTGACCTTGAGTGAGACTAATTTGCCTAAGACACACTAATAGTAAGTGGTACAGCCAGAATTAGAATCCCAGAATCATATCGTATAATTTGCACTATACCACTAGGAAAAGTGCCATTTTCCAACTCTTGGTAAAGAGCACGTGTTGCTAAATGTTTAAGTCAACCGCAAGCTATTCATGGATGTGATGGAGCAATTTTCCAATTTCACTTACTGGTTTCATTTACTACACTTAGCAGGTTGGCAATGAAAAGCGCTATGACCGTCCTTACTCTGATCCTCTCCTGATTACATTCAAGACCAGATGGTTCCAACAACTCTTGGGAGATACATACATCTTCATCATTAATCTCCTCCCACTGTCTTAGCAAGTTGCATATTAGCTTGTACTTGTCTACCCACAGATGTTCTCTCCTTTTTTCTTCATCCTTTGGCTCCAAACCAAAAACGAAAAGACTCTTTCCTTATGATGCAACTTCCCAGCTGAAGGAGTTTTGCCCTCTGAGAGATTCTAAAGATTTCTGAATGATGGAATATGTCAAACCAACCCAAACTCTTCCCTGACCACACAGCTCATTTATTAGATGAAGGTGATAGAGCTGATGTTAACACCTTGTTTGTATTTGGGGAGAGCATTCCATGGAGTCATGAGACCTGGTAGAGAAAGTTGAGAAAATGTAGAGAAACTACACAGGTGCCCAGGGGCAAAAGCACTGGCTACCAAACAGAAAGGCAAACACATTTATACAAATAAATTTTCCTAACTAAAAGAACAGAGTGATGACTTTCCTGGACTCTATTTTGATTCAGGGTAATACATGTAAAAAGGAAGAAAATAATTGAGAACGAAAATACCTAGAGGCAACATGGTAGAGTGGATCACACAGCTTTAGCTTCAACTCTTGACTTTGCTGCTTTTTAGCTGGTGACCTTGCACAAAACGAGTCATTGCTTTTAGGCTCAGTTTTTCTCATCTATGAAATAGGATCACAATGTCCTTCTAGTGTGGCAATTTGGTGAGGGAAAAGTAAAGTAACATACAGAGGGTGCCAAAAAATACATAGACACACACACACACATATATATACACACACACACACATTTTAAGAAAGGAAAAAACTGCATTAATATTATAATACTCATTATATACCAATAATAATAATTGTTATCATGTATATTGTATCTTGTATTGCTTGTAATTGCAGAAGTCAAATGTGACTTGAGTATTAAAATTTTAATACGAATTTTTTCCCCTCTTAAAATGTGTGTGCATTTTGGGGTGCTCTCTCTCTGTATATGAAAGTATCTGGAATGCTGCAATCATTTCATGTTATGGGCTGAATTGTGTCCCCTGTCAAAATTTGCATGTGTTAAAATCCTAATACCAAGAACCTCAAAAAGTTAACAGTATTTGGAAATAGGGTCTTTATAGAAGAAGTAAAGTTAAAGTCAGGTCGTTAGTGTGGGTCCTATTTCTTCCTTATGGGAAAAGGAAATTTGGACACAGATACACACAGAGGGAAGAGAACGTGAAAACCCAGGAAGAAGACGGCTAGTAGCAAGCCAGAAAGATAGATCTAGAACACACCCTTCCCCCACGGCCCTGTTAACGCCTTGATTTCAGACTTCTAAACTCCAGAACTGTTGTTCAAGTTACCCAGCCCATGCTACTCTGTTACAGCAGCCCTAGAAAACTAATATACTCCACAAATGCTGGTTTTCTGAAAGCTGCACAATTCTATTAAAAAAAAAATTGTAATGACCAGTTTTTAACTCCTTTGCAGTTAGATAGAATGTTCTAAGTGTAAAGGAAAATGGGGGTGTTCAGATGTTCACATGCAAGGAAAACCTAAAAGGCCTGAGACCCAAACCCACCTTGACTCAGCTACACGTTCATTGTCCCCACAGGGCTGGTTACTAAGCACCAGGGGACAGAGTTCAAATAAGGTGGAAAATAGAAAATCCCAAACTTGTAATATCATACAAGAATATGCTCAGAAAGTAAACTTTCTACTATAAGGAAAACCCAAACCAAATCAACCCAAACCAACAACAATCAAGTGAACAAAAAACCAAGCATGATGTCACTTATCACTGTGGGCTACCTGAGATCTAAAATTGTCTCCATCATCTCTGCAAATCCAATGCCTCCAGCCTAATCCCTAGCGTGCCTTTGGTGTCTGTGAAAAAGTTTAAAGGAAACACTCCATTAATAAGTTCAAATGAGAATCATATTTTTACCCTAAAGACAGGAACATGGATGTAAAATAGAGTTAAATGTTATTAAGGTAAATTAAAATAAGTTTAACTAGACAAAACCAAACAGTACAGTGAAAATTTCAGTCATAAATGGGAAACAAATTGCAATAGATATATATTAAGTAGAGCATTAGGTTAAGTTGCTGCCATTCTAAACAAAGCACCAGACATATGGTGAATCCATGAGCATGTAAGATCTATCAGCAGTGGCAAAGTGAACCATATATGTTTTAAAAGACCATTAATAATTCTATATGCCAATATTGTGGGAGAAAAAACATGGTTAAACAAAGCTTCTCAAACCATTAAGTGTCACTGAAACCAATGACGCACATTGACAAGTACCCTTTGGACAAAGAGTACACTGTGGTTAGCGAAGGTCGTTGGATGAGCAGCTTGGAACATCCACAGGAGACACAATTATAGCTGGTTTGTTCAACTTTATACCTGGGCTGGGGGCAAAGGAGACAGATTCTGCTTCTGAAGAAAAGGGTAACACTTTAGGGACAAATGTCAGATGATCCTTCCTCATTTTTGTAAAAGTGGCTTCTCACAAGAAGGGTGGATGGGAACTAATCTAGTTTTAGTCACTCAGCTTGAATTAAGAAAGACTTAAACATGAAATAGACATTCTTTGTAGACCATCAAAGGCACCTGAGTGTTTGATGGCTTGGACTTGAAAGTTTTATTCCTTTTCCTTTTTATTGCAGGTGTTAAATGCTAAAAAAAGCATCAAGGTATAAACAGAAGGAAACCTTGGGCTGTGGGTTAAGGTGGGTAGAATGAACATATATTCCTCATCTCTTCCTTCCCAGTTCATGCCAGAATCCTGGTGGAGATGAACATGGGGAAAGAACCCTCTCTGCACTGGGAGTAACTGAGGACTCATGGCTGACCAGAGGTTCTGATTGGTTACAGCAAGATGGAAAGCCGATGGGATGGCAATAATTAATAAAAGAGAATGGGTATGGTGGCTTGTGCCTATAATCCTAGCACTTTAGGAGGCGAAGGTGGAAGGATTGCCAAAAGCCAGGTGTTCAAGACCAGCTTGAGCACAAGCAAGACCCAGTCTCTGCAAAAATTAAAAAAATCTGAGTGTGGTGGTTTACGCTTGTAATCTCAGCTACTCTGGAGGCTGAGGCAGGAGGATGGCTTGAGCTCAGAAGGTGGAGGTTCCAGTGAGCTATGAGGACTCCCCTGCTCTCTAGCCTGGATGATGGAGTGAGACCCTGTCTCAAAAATAAATAAATAATTTAAAAAAGAAAAGAAAGTTAGGGAGAGCTAACTTTCATAGCCTGAACTCAAAGGAGTAGAGGTGGTCATGAAGACAATTCTCTTGTGGGCAGAAAGTATGGGGAGGGGACAATCTTGGCCAGTCAGCAGCCACCTTCACCTCTGCCTGGGAAGCAAGGTGGTGTGGATGCTATAGAGTGAAGCCCACAGGCCTAGCACTGAAGAACCTGGCGAGCACTTACACTCACCCAGCTCACTGAGAACACAGCCCTGAACAACAGCAGGAGAGATTGCCACCAGCTTCCCACACTGAACAACCGAACTGCCCAGTCACACATATGGACAGCCCCAAAACACCTGACATTCAAAGGCAACACAAATAAATAAGGCTTCGGCTACCTACCGAAGACAAAAGGCAGTGGTAGGTAAGAATTTTAAAAACTGAAAAATTGATTCAGAAAGACTCGAGTCACCTTGTAAACAGAAAAGAATTAAAAAAAACTTCATTACTATTCTTGGAGAGATTAAGAAGGTAATGCGTCCATTAAAAGAAAAACATTAAAAAGAATATGCAACCACAGAAAAATGCACATTCGGAGAACACGAATGTTTTCTTTGAGACGAAAATAGGAATATCAAGACAAAAGTTTACTAGAAGGGCAGAAAAAGTAAAAAGGTTTCCTAAAATACAGAGCAAAAATTAAAAAAAATTTTTTTTTACATATACATGTGTTTATTAGGTTTCCACTTTTTGCCTCCACAAAATTATAAAGGCTTAAAACTTAATAACAATAACAATGTTTAAGGTAAGGACTAGACACAAAAACCTCGTAAAGAACAAATGAAGATAAATATATTCAGAAAGGCAATCAGACGATTGCTGCATGGAAATATTAAGCGATAATAATAATAATGCAAAGAAAATAACATTCACATTGTCAAATAAGAGTATGTCTATTATAGAATGCTTTGACTTTGAGGTTCAATATGCTTTGAACTCTGAGGTTCAAAAAAATTTTTTTAAAGGTGAAAATAGTTAAAGGACATGAAAGGCTACGATGGAAGACTTCTAGGAAAAGAAACAGAGAAAATGAATATGTAAGAAAGAAACAGAAGAAAAATTTTCTGCAGGCAAGATCAGGCCTCAGATTAAAACAAGCCTCTGAACATGGAGGTGATTTTTAAAAAGCTTATTGCTAAATATAGACATAATGAAATTTCTGGGCCTCTAAAATGAAGAGAAAATACAAAAATCTTACAGATGTTGAAACGTGTGTGGCAAAAGGGCAAGAATTGTTTTCGCATGTTTCTGTTTATCCGTAGTGCTGGATGCCACTAGAGAAGGCAGTTGTACCTTCACAATTTAGAAGGAAATAATTCTGAACCTAGAGTTCCATGCTTGTTCAAATCACCAAATAAGCCTGAGGACAAGGAATGAGAAAATTTACCTTCTACACACTTTTTCCTTAAAAAATTACTTGAGAATCAAGGCTCGGTGCCCGTAGCACAGTGGTTACGGCACCAGCCACGTGCACCGAGGGTGGCTGGTTTGAGCCCAGCCTGGGCCAGCTAAACAACAAAGACAACTGCAATAAGGAAATAGCTGGGCATTGTGGTGGGCGCCTATAGTCTCAGCTACTTGGGAGGCTGAGGCAGAGAATCACTTAAGCCCAAGAATTTGAGGTTGCTGAGAGCTGTGACACCACAACACTCTACCAAGGGTGACACAGTGAGACTGTCTCAAAAAAATAAAAAAATTATTTGAGAATCAAGATAATTCAAGAAGAAGGGAGATATGGGAACCAAGAAATAGTATACCCAACCTAAGATATCCCAGGATAACATCTCTACAGCAGGCTTAGCCAGAAATTATCAAAAAAGATACAGAAAGTCAGAAGATTCTCCAAAAAGAATCCCTGTAAGAACTGCTGGTTCTATTTAATAGAAACTGATGAAGAAGCTGGAAAACTCTCTGTGATATGGTTAAGAAGGTATATGTTTCCTTTAGAAAAGCTAATTGAAAAAATTCCAGGAAAAACAAGAAAACTTTATAAGACAACAATGGTTTAAATACATTGCAAACTAAAATAAGGCATGCTTCTGAAGCTGATGTTGGAGTGAAGAAAAGAAAATTCACTTGACCTTGATGCTTAAAAATTGCTTCTCCAAGGAATGGAGAAAGGAAAGTTAATTTAAATAACACTAACTTGTACTCTCAAGTCAGTGCTATAAATTTATCTGAAGTACGCTTCTCACTAGTTGTATCAACAGAGGAATATTTGTACAATTTTACATTGTAATGGTTCTAAATTTTAGGCTTAACCTACAGACAAAGCACAGGAGACCTAAGGATAGTTATAGAACCACCTGCAAATGCTGTAGACCCTGTCCATGGGAAGACAATGGCAAAAGAGAGACATGAGGAGAAGCAAAGGGAACATAGGGCCTCTGAGTCCCCTCGTCAACCTACTAAAAGCAATAGCCCAAACATATAAAATTAAACTTATCATTTGAAGTGATGATTATTACTGATAAAACTCAGAAATGATAAGCTTACATATGCTACATTACCCATTTTTCACGTGTTGAGAGTCAAGTGATACCATCAAAAATTATAAATAACTGCGTACTTAGAATCACTTAGAATTATAAATTACTTAGAATTTTGGCAGTAAACCACTGAAAACTAAAGACAGATACAGTAAAAAATCGCTAGCTCCACAGAATGAGCTGAGGAAGATAGGAGATATTTATTTTCCATTTAACATTTTCTCAACCATTCCCATTCCTGGCATGTGTTCTTCTTTTTATAGTGATAAAAATAGCAAAGTGATGATAATGTCTTGAAAAAGTTTAAATGTAACGCCCCAAACCAAAAATCAATGGAATTAAAAATAAAAAAACTAATGATATATAAACTTGATATCCAGGTTTCCCCAACTCCTGATTAATTTCTCCTTTAACAGAGTACCAGAAAAATCTTCAGCTTTGGGGCTAAGATGGACTTGGACTTGAATTCCAGGTTTAGCACTTACTGACAAAGTGATCTTGGGCTTAATTTACCAATTTTTCCCAAGCCTCAATTTCATCAGTTGCAAAACAGTGAAAAAAATTGAGCATGAAACATTATTATGACAATTTTAAAAAAGACAATGTATATAAAAATACATTGATAATATATAGTAAAACCTTAAATGAGATAAGAGATATTAAATTACTACCATGTGCCAGGCACATATTAAGCACTCAACAAACAACATTAGTCATTATCACTATCCCTTTCTTCTGGGTATATAGCTGACAATTGAATAATAAAATCAAATTTAATAGCACTGTATTTCTCTGCTTCCACAATAGAAGCAATCAATATTCAGATGTTCTTTGTGCCTCCTGCAGCAGCGCTGGGGCTTTCATATGCATATGAATCACCTGGGGTTCTAGTTCTAAGGGCACATTCTGATTCAGCGCATCTGGACGGGGTCCAAGGCTCTGTGTGTCTCAGGAGCTTCTCAGCAATGTGGATGCTGCATTCTAGGGACCACAGGGCCAGAGAGGCCCTCTCCAAGATAGAATGGGCTGGTGATAGTATTTACAGATGGGTAACTTTCATACTATAAATCTTTAAAACTGAATTTTAAAAAATGTATTCAAGATAACAATGAATAATAGATCTATTTGGCTGTTTTGTGCTCAGAAATGGTGTTAGACGATAAATGAGTGCCGGCAGCGTAGAGGGATCTTCCACAAAAGGTCACCGTGGTCCACCAGCTCGTCCATCTCTACTCTCCAGGAATCTGCCCTTGCATTTGCTGATGTAGTCACCATACAAAGAGTTGGGCACAGTTTATGTCCAACCCTCCCTTTGTTTCCTTCAGGCTCCTGCTGGGTCCCACACCTTGGTCACATGCCTGGGTGGGAAATGTCTCACACCCAAGTCATCTGCCTTCTGCAGCCTCTTTGACAGCTGGCCATTAGGTTATTTTCACAAGTACTGTCATAGTAGGTCTGACTCAACTAGAACAACTGGAGTGACATTTGAAATACTCTATAATTATGATCATTTTGGGAAGGAATTAAGTAATAGCCAAAGAATTACATATGCATTTACCCTATGAACCAGTAATCCCACTTGTAGGAATCTACCCTGAAGATATCCCTTCTGAGGACAACCCAAAGAATGTCTACATCCTGATCTCTGTAACCTGTGACTATGTTACCCATCATGGCCAAAGGGACTCTATAGATGCAATTAAATTAAGAACTTTGAGATGGGGAGATTGTCCTGAATTAATCAGGTGGATTTAACGTAACTGAAGTCTCCTTAAAGCTGGAGAGGCAAAAAAGATCAAAATACAAAGTTTTACAAAATATTTACAAAATACTCTCTACTTGTTGCCCATCTCTTTGTAAAATTTTGTAATGAACATTTTGTAAATAAAGGCACATTTAGCTATAATTTCCCACTTTCCCTATGTATAGAGACTTTTGGGACACCCTATATCTTACCCTAAGCACTATTCTAAATATTTTATAGACTTGTTTAGCCTCTAGATCACAATAGGAAGTAGCTTTATTGTTATTGCTCATTTGACAGATGTAACATCATGAGGAAAGGGATCAACCCACTGCTGCTGGCTTAGAAGATGGGGCTGGGGCACGACTCAAGGAGTGTGGCAGCCTCTGGACTCTGAAGAAGTCAAGGAAAAGGATTCTTCCCCAGAGACCCCAGAAAGGAGCACACCCCTGCCGACACCTTGATTTTAGCTTAGCGAGACCTATTTTAGACTTCTGACCGCCAGATAATAAATTCATCTTGTTTTAAGTGGCTAAGTTTGTGGTGATTTATGACAGCAGCAACAGAAAACAAATACACCTTCCACAAATGGCTATGGCATGTGCATCAAGGCCATCATTTTTTTACCCCATAGCTAAAGATTAGAAAGGACCACAATGTCTATCGATGGAGGACAAGTTGAATAAATACAATGGCATACTCTGCACCCCTATGCACAAGAAAAATCTCTGTACTTACTGTGACCTCACCTTCAGTCTATATTTTTAGGTGGGAAAAAAAAAAAGGTGTAGAAAAGTTAGATAGTGTGCTACCTTCTGTGTAGGAAAGAGGAGGAAATCAGACTGTACACATCACATATTGTTATTTGGTTAGGAGAAACATTGTAAAGATAGGCCAGAAATAAATTAATAAACATGGTTACTTATACAGTGTGGGAGGAAGGAATTAGAGACAGAAATAGATTTCACTGAACATTTCTTTGTATATAATTTTGACCATATAAATCTTTTATGTATTCAATAAATAAAATTGAATTTCAAAATAATTTAAAATAACATTGAAATGCCCACATTAAATTTAATAGTTGTCTGGCTATAATCTATACTCTAAAATCTTTCCTAGACTTTTACTTTGCTCCTAACAGAGTACTATCCCAATACAAAATAAATACTCAAGATCAAGAAACTGTTTCCTGACAGAACTGTCAAAATTGCAGGTTGGTGGTGGGTGAGGATCGACCATTTCTGCTGATTTTACTGTTCCTTAAAGCACATTCTGACACAGACTGGTACACGACTCACAAAGCAAATAATTATCGAGCAACCAATTCCAAAGAATTGGCAATAGCACCATCTGGTGGAAAAGACCTAATACTATAAAACTGCACCACATGTATTGTCTTTTTTAAGGGATAATGTCTTTTATACTAGAATTCTATTATATGGGAGAAGGGAGCATCAGAAATAGTTTGTAGTAAGACCTTACAGAGAACTTATTAATTCCTATGTGAAATTAAGTTTACTTTTAACGCAAGATGCTGATGGTTTTCATTTTAAAAGTGTGCACACCTGCAGAAAATCCTTATTCAAACTTCATACACCAAGAAGCAATCTTGACAAAATTTATTTTAGTATTGGTTACAGACATGCCACCCATTCCATTTTGATTCTTTTTTTTTTTTTTTTAGACAGAGTCTCACTTTGTTACCTTCAGTAGAGTGCTGTGGAGTCACAGCTCACAGCAACCTCGAACACTTGGGCTTAAGTGAGTCTCTTGCCTCAGCCTCCCGAGTAGCTGGAACTACAGGTGCCTGCCACAATACCAGGCTATTTTTAGAGATGGGTTCTTGCTCTGGCTCAGATTGGTCTTGAACTTGTGAGCTCAGGCAATCCAACTGCCTCAACTTCCCAAAAGTGCTAGGATTACAGGTGTGAGCCACCACACCTGGGCCAATTGTAATAGTTTTTAAA
Organism: Otolemur garnettii; assembly: GCF_000181295.1. NCBI lineage: Eukaryota > Metazoa > Chordata > Mammalia > Primates > Galagidae > Otolemur > Otolemur garnettii. The sequence continues at coordinate 22,755,745 of NW_003852399.1, read as the reverse complement.
TGCATATTATAAAAATATAGTCATTTTTAGTAAAAGCAAACCAAAAAAAAAAAAAAAAAA
>NW_003852399.1:22656236-22755665 GCF_000181295.1 Otolemur garnettii | reverse complement strand
AAGAAAGAAAGCAAGTACAACATCTCAGCAAGACTGTCTCAGACTATCTGGGTCCCTAATGAGATAATAGAATATACTATGGGCCTAAAGTCATTGACTAGGATTCACCTTGTTTGTTTTTCATCCTCTCTTTACTGGTACTAGCAACTGAATGAAATTATTTTTTGGCCCAATCCTTATCAAAATACAGGAGATTTTCCTCTTTCTTTCAAGGTGACTCTGTACTAGATTGGACTAGATAACTGAGGAAATTAGTTTGGGATAAAAATAAATTTCACTTTAAAATCTTAAAATAATCTTCATAAAAATGATATTTGTATAACTGTTTGAATTGCTTCAACACCAAGTGGCTGTCAGACAAATCAACTCAAAATAAATTTGTTGAGCATCGCCTGGAGATGCCTGAGAGATAGAGAGCTTCTTTTAAAAAATTAACTAGACAGCTTTGCATTTAGCTATGAGATTAAAAGGGGCTGCTGCTGGCACTGAAGGCGGGGACATGTGGCTGAAGGAAATGGCTTGAGGTCCCAAGGGTGGAGAAGAAATACCCTGAAGGAAGACAGGCAGGTAGGGTGAGCAAAAGGAGAAAAAAGGTAGACCTTCATAAGGATAAAAGAAAACAGACGCCAACCAAAAGGGAGGAAGAAATGTTCTAGAAATTCAAGTGCAACTTTCTCATAAGCAAAGGTTACAGGTGTTCTACCTCCCTCTTTAGCTAGTACTGAGCGATACAGGAGGTTAGATTCAGGAGTTACCATCTCTGCGAGCGTCCGCGATCACCCTCGCTGCAGACTTGCTCATCACGTGCACGACATAGAGAGGGCAGTTCACAGCGCTGGCGATGGTGATGGCCCTCAGCGTGGCCTCCGCCTCCACTGCTTCCGGGCGGCACAGCTCGTGGCCCTCGGGGCCTGTGATCCCCAATGCCAACATCTTCTTTGCGCCCTAAAAAGACAATAAGAATATAAGAAGACAGCAGGAATGTGTACACACACAAGGAAGGTTTACTAACGACAAACGCCATTATTTTATCATATTTAATCAAATACACTGCCTTTTCGATTTGTTATGTGTGAGTATGTGAATGTGTTTGTGTGTGTGTGTATGGTGTATTTGGTAAAAAGTTTTAATATTTTGAAATACATGTTCATTTTCCATATGCATATTTCACCAAATTCTTTTGATTGAAAAAGTGAAAAAGATATGACAGGCAGGTTAGTTCTAATCACATTCTTTGAAAAGTGATGTCCATATTGAAGACTTACACTGATTTAGACAAACAGGATAAAATACTATAGATCCTGGTCGAAGTGACTCTAATTCATTCTGCTGGGTTTACTGAACCCATAGTCTTTACTGGTGCCCCACCCAACCCACTAAATCAGGCATCCTCAAACTATGGCCCGGTGGGCCACATGCAGCCTGCCCGGTATTTTTGCAGCAGCTGCCTGTCCTGCTTAGCAGCCGACTTGTCCTGGGGCCCACAGTCCAGTCCTCCAACATTTTGAGGGACAGTGCACTGGCCCCCTGTTCAAAAAGTTTGAGGACCCCTGCTGGTATTGACCTATAGTTTTCCTTCTCCAAAACTGTATTTCGTCCTTTAAAAAAAGGTAGGAAGTCTAGACTCTGAGTGGTAAGATGATTTGCCAGGTGTTAAGTGGAAGAGTCAAATTTAAACCCCGGTCTGTTTTCTGTTTTGTTTTGTTTTTCAGCTCACACTCTCTTCTCATTATCCCCCACTGCCTCCTGGACACTGAGGCTCAATCTCACTCACTTTAGAGGGAGCTGAGCCTAGGGAGAGAAAAGATCAGCTAATATAGAGGGGAAGAGACAGCTCTTTAAATCTTGCAGATGGTGTACCCTTCAGGCATTAATAATGGAACAACATGAGAAATAAATATCATCTAGATTCCTCCAGAGCACATTTTAATACCCAGTTTCTGAGAAGAGTAGGGCTTTAAACAGCTGCCTAATACACTGCATAAGTCATCAGATTGCACTGATGCTGTCCACGCAGTGGCAGCCCAAACGGCAGCTATTAAACATCAGCAGTAAACTGTGCTGGGGACACAAAGAAAACTATCTGCGTTTCTACAATAGCGTGTGTTTGGATCTAATGGAGACCTGGTTTGAAAGGGAGAAAATCCAAAATTCAACGGCTTATCCCACCTGAATAAAACTCGGAGCAGGGACTCAAGTCAATCAAGTCAAGTGCTTCTTTCTTTTTTTCTTTTTGAAACAGAGTCTCATTCTGATGCTCTGGGTAGGGTGCTGTGAAATCATAGCTCACAGCAACCTCAAACTCTTGGGCTTGAGCAATCCTTTTGCCTCAGCCACCCGAGTAGCTGTGACTACAGGCATGTGCCACCATGCCTAATTTTTCTATCTTTAGTAGAGACAGGGCTCTCACTTTTGCTCAGGCTGGTTTCAAACTCCTCAAACAATACACCTACCTCAGCCTCCAAAAGTGCTAAGATTACAGGCAGGAGCCACTGTACCCAGCACCAACTCAAATGTTTTTAAGCCTCAGAAAATCCATCTCTGGGTTTCTGTCCTTCGAATGCTTTAAATGAGTTTACCTACATAGGGCCAATTGTATTCACCTTAAGGTTTGGCTGTTTTCTGTAGAAGTGGCCTCATCTCTGTGGAGAGTTTGGAAGGCAAATGCTTACCTCTGCGATTAAGTCTCCATTCTCTGCATGGACCTGGGCGATTGCTCCAATCTCCTTGCACTGAGAGAAGGCCGCATATAGCTCCGTGTCTCTGACCATGTACAGATCTTTGTAGGCCATAAACATCTTGAAAGAGTTAACACCTTTATCTTGGGCAAGGATTTTCATTTCTTCTTTAACCTAAAAGGGAACAACAACAATAAGAAATCACTCTAATTTAAATGATAATATAAATATTCTCCAAAATATTGTATTGGAAGAAAACTAAGTAACAGAAGAACAGGAGTTTAGTTATGGAAAAATGCCATTAAGACCTTGATCTTTGGGGTGGCGCCTGTGGCTCAAAAGGGTTGGGTGCCAGCCCCATGTGCCGGAGGTGGTGGGTTCAAACCCAGCCCCGGCCAAAAAAAAAAAAAAAATAAGACCTTGATTTTTCTCTCCATTTCATCTGACAATTGCTGCTGCTATGATACTATTGGAGACAGAGCTCTCTGTGTTGCCCAAGCTGGTCTCAAATTCAAGTGACTGTCCTGCCTCGGCCTCCTGGGTAGCTGGGACCACAGGTGTGTGCCACCGTACACCTGTGATACTTTTAAATCTTGAAAAAGTCAATCACTTCCCTGTAAGTGCTTCATTTCTGTACTTGGATGTAAAATTCTCTGCATCTACCTTCTAATTTGAGGAAATTATTCTAGAAAATGAGGACAAAGCCATGTGGTAGTCACAGAAGCAATCGTGGACCCAGAAGGCATCAGTCCCTGTGGGGTAAGGATTTGGGCTCAAATCTGAAAGCTGAAGGAAGAGTCCTTAGGGGCAGGAAGTAGAAGGTGTGCGTTGACCCACCTGTGCCCAAGGAAGTACGAGCTCAGCGTTTGTCTGCAGAGCTGTGGCAGGCATGCGCCCCTTTGGCAGCTCCCAGGAAATGAGAGCTGGCTTCTCACCCCACCCCAGACCACTGGGGAGCTCAGGGAACTTGGAGTTTTCAAGGGGAAGGGGCAAGGCAAGATCAAAGCCAATTGGTAATTGCACTTGTAGGTCCAATTCAAGTCTCAATAAGGATTAAAAATTTCAAAGGAAAAATCAGTAGATTTGGTCAAACAAAACTACTTGAACTTCCCTATGTTAAAACATAGACAAAGATGAAAATATAGCTAGGTGTGGTGGTTACACCTTAATCCTAGCACTCTGGGAGGGCAAGGCGGGTGGATTGTCTGAGCTCATGAATTTGCGACCAGCCTGAGCCAGAGCGAGACCTTGTCTCAAAAAATAGCAGGCGTTGTGGCAGATGCCTGTAGTCCCAGCTACTTGGGAAGCTAAGATAAGAGGATGGCGTGAGCCCAAGAGTTTGAGTTTGCTGTGAGCTGTGATTCCATAGCCCTCTACCGAGGGTGACAAAGTGAGACTCTGTCTAAAAAAAAAAAAAAGATGAAAACATAACAGGATTATTGCTCTTAGTTGATAAAAGCTCTTTGCTCTTTCAACTTGGTAAGAAAAACCCTAACAGCCCAAGTGGAAAATGTTGCTAACAATTCATGAAGTAAATACAAATGACTAATAAACATATGAAAAACTATGTTAACCTTCCTACTAATTAAAAAGCACAACGTGTGGGGTGGCACACACTTTGGAAGGCCAGGGAGGGAAGAACACTTAATTTAAGCTCAGGAGTTGCAGGCTGCAGAGTGCTATGATTGTGCCACTGCACTCTAGCCTGGGCAACAGAGACCCTGTCTCACAAATAGAAAAGAAAAAAAAAGTGCAAAATAAAAGCAATGCAAGTTTTTCTACTGAATCAACAAAGTTTAAAAATGATAATATTACATGTGAAGTTACTCAATTCCACCATTTATTTCCTGACTGATTTTCCTGACTCTTCCTGAGGGTGCTTTATCACCTCAAATATTATGTATCTGCTGATCACCTCCCAGTGGGAGGTCGGCCCCAGGAGAGAAGGGGCTTTGCGAGCAGAGTTGTCCATCTCATCCTAGAACATTCCAGAACAGTGCCTGGTGGGTAGTGGCCACTCAGTAACTATTTGTTGAATAGATAAATTAAGTAGTTAAGAAAAAAAAGAGTAGAAAAAGCACCAAAATGTTGAGAGAGGACAAGTCATGAGATGACCTCAAAGATACGTTATATGACAACAGCAAGGTGTATGTAGCTACTTTTTTTTTCTTGTTTCAAAGGTTCTACAATGAGTGCATTATTTTGATAGAAAAAAATGTTTTAAATCTTATTAGCATATTCACATCCTGAGCTTTAAGGAAATTACGGTCTGCACTGCTTACACCCGAGACATGTTTTACTCCCTGAGTAGAAGAGCCTTTTCTGAAGGTGACCTCATCGATGATCCCTTTCATTGTTGGAGAAAAATTAACTTTGGCTGTGGACTATAAACCTTGCTATTATGTTTGCTGAACTATCTGTTAAAGACTGATGACTTGTTTTATATTAACTTGGTGTGTAAAGCCCCTATCTGGGGGTGAGGTGGGAGCATAAGGTATTTAAATAATGTCACTGCGGTGAACCTTTTCTGGTTAAAAGACTTCTGAATTAAGACCCATCTAGAAAAACATGTGATTTAAATCCCAGGTAACAGTTTCTACCAAAGTTCACACATACACAGTTATATGGGGAGAATTCAACATATTTGAACTTCTCTCAAAATTGTTTTATAGCTGAATCATGTTATTATTTTGGCTATGGCCTGTATAATTAATGGAGGTGGAAGGCTGGGTCAAGCTCTACCATGAGATGGTCTGACCAGGTGGAAACATTGCTGGACGAGTGTAGGAAGATTGCCCTGTTGATATAGTGGGGAGAAGGCTCAGGAAACAGTCCTGGACTGCCCCTTCCTCTCTCAAGCAGGGTCAGGAGTGGGGATGGAGGCATCCCGTTTTATGTACGTATGTATTTTGGAGGCATCTAGTTTTAAAGCATTCTAAATTTCAAATTACCTTGATTTTTCCCTGAGAAATTAAACATTTCTAATTGAAGTTTTAATCTATGAGAAAATACTGTTTCAAAGACTTACAGGGTGTGGACATTGAGAAAGAAGAGAGATAAGTACTTTTAAAATCACATGTAAAGCATTTACAATTCATAGATTAAATATTAGGAGAAGCTGCTGTGAACAAACATAAGAGATTTATCCTATCGTCTTTATGTGATTTAAAAAAATGTTCAGTGTTTTTTCAGTTAATAACGCTTAACAGGATTCAAACTCCCGAAGGTACAGGAGAGCACGCAATGCCAAGTCTTCCCTTCAGTTCTGTCTTCCAGGCACCCGGGAAGCAACAGATGTCACCAGTAAGTTTCTTGCTCTTGCATAAGGCAAGGGGAACAAATGGAACCAGGTGTCTTACCTGGTCACTCCACCATGTCACTGCCACGTGAAGGGTATAGTCGCAGCAGACTTGGGGATCTGCCCAGCCTCGCCAGGTCTCAAAGGCCTTGATGAGGGAGCCGCCCTTCTGAGGAATGGCAAAATCAATGATCATGGTGGTACCTCCCGCCAGAGCCGCCTGGAATCACAAGAGGGTTTCAGCAAGTCAGCTATAGATGTTCCAGCTAAGTCATTTGTCACCTTGAACAGTGCATTTATAAGCCTTTGGGCAAACGCAGTGGGCCCAGGGAATTGCACAAAGATGCTGTTTTGTTTAAATGACACAGAGAGGCATAAATAGGCTTTCTATAAATTATAGTGAGAAGTATTAACATGGCCAAAATTGCTTCTGCAAAAAGAATGCTATATCTGATAAGACGAAAATGGCTGTCACCCAAAGAAAACTGAGTGGAGACTGTAAAGAAAATCCAACCTAGAATAGTGAGAGATTCAGATAGTTTTCTTCTCAAGAAACTGTATTCATTATCACAGAGTCCCATTTTATTAGCATCCATCGTGGTTAAAAGCATCTGCAACTTGCCCTGTGATCCTCGTGGAAGCCTGGAAACATGCACAGCTCCTGCCTTGCCTTCAGCCCTGCAACCAACCCATGGCCCCCCCATCCTTCCTTGATTCACATCTGCCCTCTACCTGTTACCCCTGATCCCGTGTAACTGAGTCTTGACTGGCCATCATCTCCTACCCACTTCAACATACCTCCCCCCTTGCAACAAGAGGGATATTTCCAAAGCAGAAATGTGTGACCATCAACTCCAAAGATGAAAACTAATGCTTCTCATTGGCTCTGCAATAAAGTTTAATCTCCTTTCCATGGTCTATAACTCCCTGCCTTCTGCCTCAATTCTCAATATACTCTTTGGTGGATTACATTACATTATATCATGACTAATTTAAAGACTGTTCCTGAATCAAATGCCTTTGACTAATTATTTAAATTGATTTTACTTAGACTAAAATCATGAGGTGTTTAATATCCTTTTTTTCTTTTAAGAGACAGGATCTCATTCTGCTCTCCCAGAGCACAGTGGCCTGAGCATTGCTCACTGCAACCTCAAACTCCTGGGCTCGAGCAGTCCTCCCACCTTGGGCTCTGAGTAGCTGGGACTACTGGCAAGCATCACTATACTTAGCTACTATTTTTGAGATTTGGCTTCTCAAAGTGCTGGGATTACAGGTATGAACCATCAGGCTGGTCATTGATAGCTTTTAATTGTTGTATTCAAACAATGTAGGTGAAGAAAACAAACACAGGTGAGGAGAGATGAAGCACAGTGGTTTAGGGCAGGGAGCCAGTGGGGTCCTTGGGTCCAGGCACAAAGCCCAGATTGAACACTTATTAACTGTAGTGATCTGAGTAGTTTCTTAACCTCTGTGTGCCTCGGATTCCTCATCTGCAAAGTGAGGACAATCATCGTACCTACACCACAGGCTTGTTAGGGGCAACTAAACTAGGTGATGTGTATAAAGTGCTGGCTGCAGAGTCTGACCCATGGTAAGTGCCTTACAAGTTCCAGCATCACTACGTCAGGAGTGGGAATTTTTCTGCCTTTCCTGCATCATCTCATGTCATCACCAGAAAGGTGCTTGTCACAAATCAGGAGGGGGCAGGCCACCAGCCTTTCTTCCAATCACCTTTCCCATTCAGCCTCCCAAATATCCCGAGTGCTCCCATGTCCTTACTGGCACTCCAGCTCTATCCTACCTCCTCCTTCTTGATTAATTCACTAGATTTGTATTTTCCCTTAAGTTACTTGGCCTTGCTCCAATTCTTTTCACTCTCAGAAATTTCACTTTCTGTACAGGATCCTGTACATTGTTTCCATCTTTAAATAGCACTGCCTTATCCAGGCAAAACAATACACATTTGCATTTCTTAAAGAAACTCCATTGGTGAAATGATAATCCTAGAAAAATTCCTCGGGCTCTGTATTTCTCTTTGAATGCAGATTAATCTCTTTACCTTCTTTCTTCTTGAAGTGTCTTCCCAATAGGACACAGACATCCCTTGAGGGTGAAGGGCATTTTTCTACTAGAATGTGCTGTTAATGAAAGCTGTAAGAAAGGACTTTTCTAGTGTCTACTTAACTAGAAAATCAAGGTTCAGAACTATTCATTCTTTCTATTCCATCCCATTAAAAGCCTACCACCTGCAGGACAAGGAGACAGTAGATACACCACTGGGAGGAGGGTAAAATGGGCACCTACGTCAGAGAACAGTTGGAACTTCCTCCGAAAGTTAAATACAGAGTTGCCTCATGACCTAGCGATTCTGTTCCCAGGTATATATCTAAGAGAAATGAAAACATTTCCATGAAACAATTTGTATACAATTATTCAGAACCGTTTTATCCATGATAGCCAAAAAGCAGAAACAACACAAATGTTTATCAACTGATGAACGGATAAAAAAAAAAATGTGGTGTATTCCTGCAATGAGCAACACATATTGTATGATTCAGTTTATATGGAATGTTCAGAAGAGGCAAATCATAGAGAGAGAAAGTGGATGGTGGGGATGGGGGGAGGCTGGAGGGTGATAGTTAAAGGGTACAATGCTTCTTTTGGTGGTGAGAAAAATGTTCTAAAGTTGATTGTGGTACTGACTGCACAACTCCGTGAATATACCAAAAACCATTGAATTATGTACTTTAAATGGCTGAAGTTTATGTATGTGAATTATATCTTAATAAAACTGTTACCAAGAGAAGTCTATTCCACCCAAGTGGGTAAGGAAGTCACACAAATAACCAGACAAAGATTCTGCCATCAGAGTGTCTGTGATCTAGAGGGGAGATAGAAATATGAATAAATAAATATAAGAAACTTAGGTAGTAATAATAGGTAGTGAGCCTACTTCTACAACAAACAATAGTAAAATATAAATTACTTTAAGGAAATTAAAAAATGCAAACCTCCCTAACAAAATGACTGGGAATTCAGAGGAGGGAAAGATCATTTCAGAGATCAGAGGAAACCTGGATTTAAACTAGGATTAGGCCACACCTGGAAGTTGCCAATGGAGTATAATAATATCTAACTCAGGCTGGGTGTAGTGCAATGGCTCATATACTTTGGTAGGCTGAGGCAGGAGGATTGCTTGGGGCTAGGAGTTTAAGACCGGCCTGGGAAATATTTCTAGACCCTGTCTCTACAAAAAAAAAGAAAAAATTAGCTGGGCAGGTGGTGCCTGGCTGTAGTCCCAGCTGCTCAGGAGGCTGAGGCAGAGGACCACATGAGCCCAGGAGTCTGAGGTTGTAGTGAATTGTAATACACCCATCCTGGGTGATAGAACAAGACTCTGCCTCTAAAAAAAAAACCTTATAAATAAGAATAATGACAATATCTAATTCATAGCAAGCACTTAGTGTGTGTCAGGAGCTACTCTGATGTTTGCATGTTTTAATCATTTCAATAACTCTGTCGCTGGTGTATTCTTCACCCCATGTTAGAGTGAAGGAAACTGAATGCGGAACCATTCAGTAACTTGGGTAAAGTCTCCCAGACGCAAGGAGCAATGGCAGGACTGGAACCAAAGTCATCCGGCTCCAGAGCCTGTGCCTGCAGGAAATGGAGTGGCATGAGGGAGAGTTCCGAGGAAAGGGCGTGGGAGGAGAGGGTCTGGGGACCACTGGGGACCACACACAGTCATCCTTCCTAGAGGAAAGGAGGAAGACAGGGCAATGGCTGCTCTACGTAAAAGGAGTCAGGTGAGCAGATTTCACAGGGATGATGGAGAAGGTGGCAGACGAGTAGACAGAGGAGGATCGCCATGTGGCACTGAGGGGAACCTGAGGTAAGAGGGGACATCTGAGTGCGAGGCTCTCAGGCACGGGTCCACGTGGTGATATCTGCGGAGCTGATGCCAGAGTGCACTTGAGGCCAGGCAAAGAATGGGGTGTGACCTGGGAGAGGACGCCAGAGGGTCCTGAGTTAGGTGAAGTGAAGCAGAGAGAGAGAAGCGAAACCTGATGGGGGAGCCGCAGTAACAGGCTCCAGAACACACCGACACTCAGCAGGAAAGGAACTGGTGCAGAGCTCTGCAAAGTGTCGACAGGGGCTGTTTCTGGGCAGTATAGTAACGTCATTTTGATTTTCCTCTAGTGAAACTTTATTTTCAATATTTGATAAATTTTATATAAATGTCATGACTTTAATAAGAGAAAACATTTCCCGCATATATGACACAAAGACATATATATACATATATACATAAAGTATAGATTTATATGCAGCCATAAGCGACCTAACAATGTTTCAGTAAAAATGGATGCATACTTAATGGTGGCCCCATAAGATGATAATACTGTATTTTTACTGTATCTTTTCTATGTTTAGATATGTTTAGATACACAAATAGTCACCACTTTGTTACAACTGCCTACAGAATTTGGCAGTAACCTGCTGCACAGGTGTGTAGCCTGGGAGTGCTGGGCTGTACCAGCCCCGTGCAGCCTGGGTGTGTAGTAGGCCGGGCCATGCAGGTTTGTGCAAAACACTATGATGTTCACACAACGACAAAATCACCTAACGATGCATTTGAAAGCTCTTGACTAAGAATTAATCACAAATGCTCCACCTTTCTGATTAGGAGGAAGAGAGGGACAGGAGAGGGGCAGCCACTTATCTTTTCTTTGTTTCTTGTTGTCTGTTTCTTCTTCCTCTCATCACCCCAGACTGGGAATGAATTTGGAGAAACTAGAGTGAACAGGAGAGGACAGCCTGGGCTGAATTCCCTTCATGTCACTACGTGAAACCTAATTGCTTCCTTTGTTTTTACTTCTGACTGACTTTTCTCCACTTTTATTTGTCAGTTCGCCAAACAAATGCATTTACCTTTTCTAATCTCAGCTCATAAATCAATTCTTTCAGCTCCTAATTACTTTGGCCGTTCTCCCCGGAAACCCTTCCCATTTGTCTAACACCCTCTTTTCGGGGACAGGGGCATCTGTACTGTCCCCAGTCCAAATGCAACAGAGCACAGAGATAAACTCCAACCAACAGTAGGTTGATCATAGTGTTACATAACGCAAGATTTTATTGAAGGGTTTATTCAGCAAAGGACAGTGTTTCCTCTTGTCCTTGGGCACACATTCCAGGACTCTAAACCTGCAGATGGTACTGACCCTCCACACATACCGTGTTTTCCCAAACATACAGACCTATGATAAAGCTTAATTTACAAGGTTAGCACAGTGAGAGATTTACAACAACAACAATACAATAGAACAAATATAACAATATTCTAGCATTAGTACTTTTGTGCTTTGGGACAGTATTGTGTCAAACAGAGGTTATTTGAACACATGTACTGCAATTACTCAACAGCCGATTCAAAAACTGAAGCAGCTACTAAGTTACCAGCGGGCAGGGAGCATCTACTGCAAGGACATGCTGGACAAAGGGGTGATTTACGGCCCAGGCTGCATGGAGCAGGGACACTGTGGGATTTCATCACACGTACTCAGAATGCCACACAATTTAAAACGTACAAATTGTTTATTTCTGGAATTTCTCATTTAATATTTTCAGACCACGGGGACCAAAACCGTGGAAAGCAAAAACCACAGCTAAGGGGAGAGACTACCGCATCCCAAAGCATTTTCGTTCTTCTAATGGAGCCTCCACATTTTCATTTCTAAGCTAGAACAAGTGACTTTGCTTCACTAAAATCCATCACAGGATCTGCTCCGTCCAAGTAAAACAAAAAGAAACCCAACAGTATGTTTGAGCCTTAGGGAGAAAAGCTCTTGGCTGAATTTCCAGCTCTCTCCTAGTCATGAAGACCTATGATCCGATTTGTGTCCCCAATCCAGAAGCACACTCAGCCTGGTAATGATGTCCTGCACATCGCCTGGCCATGTTCTGCCTCTTGCCTCGCCAAATACTAGTTGGACCATTATCCATCCTACCGTGCAAAAGACAGACTAAGGTTCACCCTTGACACCTGCTTTTCTTCTTCCCTGAACCCCCAAGTCTAATCCATCAACACCCCGCTGGAGGCTCCCCCCTACATTCACCAGGAGTCTCTCCCTTCCTGCGTCTGCACTTCCCTTGCCTGGTGCCACCTTCACCCTGAACGGGAGACATTTGAAGGGAAGGGAGAAGAGAAGAGGGTCATAGGGAGGTGTGTTAATGAGAGGCTGCCCTGTGCGCAGCTGGAGAGGAACACTGCAAACACAAGACCAAGGGGGGCAGGACACTTGCTGTGCACCTGCCCCGTGACTTGCACTTGCAATCATTCACTGACTTTCCGTTGCTCTCAAGATGAAGAAAAGACAATTGTTACACAGCCCCTGGGGCCCTGCATGATCCGAACTTCAGCTTCTTCCCAGCTTTCTGTTGAGTCACCCCTCTCAGCTCACTCGGCCTTCCAGTGGCACTGCCCCTTCCTGTCTCAGAAGATCTGTGGCTCACACCTGTAATCCTAGCACTCTGGGAGGTGAGGCATGTGGATTGCTAGAGGTCAGGAGTTAAGAAACCAGCCTGGGTAAGACTGAGACCCCATCTCTACTGAAAATAAAATTCAAAATAGTAGGGTATTGTTGCAGGTGCCTGTAGTCCCAGCTACTCAGGAGGCTGAGGTGAGAGGATCCCTTGAACCAAGAGTTTGATGTTTCTGTGAGTTAAGATAATGCTACAGGATCCTGCCCAGGAGACAGAGTGACACTCTGTCACCAAAAAAAAAGGGCCATTGAGCTCCTTTCCACCTCAGAGAGAGAGGGCACTCATGTTCTTCCCTCTGCTAACCCCTCCTGTACCTAGAACAACAATGCCTGATCCAGGTACACACTAGAATCGTCTAGAAACCTTTTACCCCATCTCACAGAGATTCTGATTTAACTGGTATTTTATTTCTGCATGCATGTGCCCATTATAGTGCCCGGCACATAGACATTTGAAGGAGAAAGGAACCGGCGAATTTTCCCTAAATGTTATGAAATGAAATAATTATGATGTTTCACTTCTCCAATAGGAAACTGGAAAAGCCATTTAAGTTGTATATTGGTGTGAAACGTCATTTCTTCAAAATACTGCTAGCCTTGGGCAGCCATAGAAGGTTTCCTACATTCTGCTGTGAAAATGTGAATATGGCATGTGAGCTCTGAGCACATCTGAAGGCGGACTCTTCATTTTGTCCAAAATCCAGTGTTAATGAGGACTTTAAACAAATAAAATTACAGTCTATTTCAGATCTATGCCTCAAGGAATTTCTCGATTTTAAAAAAGATTTTAAAAAAGTGTTTTACTTCCTGGTAATTTTTAAGGTGTTTGCTTTGTATGTGAACAACAGGTCCTCAGGGCTCAGGATCTCATTCACGAGAATCACTATAACGTGCAATTTCCCCCTTAGATGCAACAGAAGATAACAGAAAAATTCAAGTGTCTTCCCTCAACTTGCCACCTGACATATGAGAAGAGAGCCCCAAGTGGTGTTGAGAGGTAGATGCTGGGCTGTTAGCAAGGGTCACTTATCAGCCCTGTAACCTGCTCAGAAACACAGCGTGGGGATGCGAGCCATTACACCAGCGCCCTAGCAAGAGACAAAATGCCAGATGTCACGGCCTCAAGGGTTCACTCAAAAATACTGAAATCACAAATCACCAAAGTGAAGTCTGCAAGGCCAAAAGTCTTCTGTATAATCTGTAGTCTGTTTGCCCTAGAGGACACTGTGGTTTTCATCTCTGTGACCCATGCACAATGCCTGGCACTTAGTGAGTTTCCAGGAAATATTTGTCGACCAAATTGATGGAATCTAATGTCCAACTTGAAAAATCCTTACTTTAAGATTGATCAATAGTAGACGGCAGTGAACGGTCCAGAAGATGCAACTGTAGCATAAACAGTATTTCAAGCTGAAGACATTTGAGAAAAACCAACCTCCCTCCCTCCTTTCCCTCTTCTCCTCTTTCCCTCCCTCTCTTTCTTTTTTTTCCTTTCTTTCCCCCCCTGAAACTCCAAATCTGCCATAAAGCAGAGCATCCCCAAAGAACTCAATTGTCATAAATACCCTCTTAGGGAATTTCACAATCAGGAAAGACTGAGTCATCACTAGAGACTATAAGTCTGCCCTATGCCAAAATGTCACAAAAGCCATCATAGCCCCCGTCTAGTCTCCTAAGAGCCAATCTATTTTTCCTGAAAGTCATTTGTTTTCCTATAAATGCACTTTGTTCCACACAACCTTCCCCTATTAAGGCATTTGTATTCCTGTAAGCACCTGCTCCCCTCTTGTTCCCTATTAAGATGGTAGACAAACCCCCAATTCTAACCCCCTACTTGAATCACATTTTTCTGTGAATTCCCACATATGCATACTAATTTAAAAAACTTTTTTCTTATGCACCCTTCTAAGTACATATGAAACTTACTAAATGTAGAATATAAATGTCTTAACACAATAACTAAGAAAATGCCATGAAGGCTATGTTAACCGGTTGGATGAAAATATTTCAAATTGTACATAACACCAGCACATTGTACCCCAAGACTGCATTAATGGACACAGCTATGATTTAATAAAAAAAAAAACAAAACTTTTTCATTTTCTCTTGTGATCTTTTGTCAGTTTAATTTTCAGGCTCCCAATCACTGAGCCTGACAGCGTACTGGAAAAGATTTTCCTCCCTGACCACCACATCACAGCATCCTTGATTTCTAGGCTATTTCCATCAGATGTTGAAAACACTCAGACCAGATTAAAGAGGGAGAGAACAGCTGAGGGAGCGAAAGGCATGGAGTGCTTGGGTGTAACACCTGAAAGAAGGCCTGCCCTAGAATCTGTTAAGTTCAATGAAAGGATTCCCAGCACATAACACCCTCAGTGGGGCCTGATTTATCACCAGGGGTTTCAAATTAATTTTTGAGGTGGCTTAACAAAATTTCTGATTAGTCCAAAGGTTATTTTTGTCATCCTTAAATGGCCATGCAGGGAAACCATGCTATTACAAACCTCAGAGCTTGAACATGCAAACTACTAAGACAACATGAACTTTCAATACTCAACCTCACCAGTTATTATAGAAATGATCTTTTGAAAACATTAAGAACCTCTATGTTTTTCCTACTAAACTGACAGATTTGTAAAAGTCCTTATCCACTATTGGCCAGGCTGTAGTGAAATGGGAATTATAACAAGAGCATAAACTGACGAGCAGTCTGTATACAGGTAACAAACTCCTCTAAGATGTGTCTAATATGCCTGCACCCAGGCCTTTTGTTTTGAGGGGTGATTTCCGGGGCGCTGTGAACAATGATTTATAGACAGGAATGTCTGCCAGGGCATTGCTTTTTACTAGCAAAAAGCTAGGAGTCCCCCAAATGTCCATCACTGAAAAGATAAGAATGGAGCTGTTAAAAGTTCCAGAAACAGGAAGAAAAATGGGTCAGGCTTGGGGAGGAAGGATATATTTAGTTTGGAGCATGCTAAGTTCGAGGTGCTTTTGGAACATGTAAGTTGTGATATCCGACAAGAGGCAGAAATGAAGGCCTGAGGCTTCACAGGTACGGAGGCTGGAGAGAAAGATCTGAGACTCAGCCTCTGAGAGGATAAAGGGACCACAAAAATCATGTTCTCCAGCGGGATTTAAGGGATTGGGGAAATGGCTAATGAACGAGGCTGAATCCAAACTGCATGCCTAATTTGGGAGAAGGAAAAAAAAAAAGGCTTATATGTCCCTCCAAAAAAAGAAAAATCTGAAAGGATAAGTAAGCAAATGTAAAACCATAGATAATTTAAATATTATTTTTCTTTATACTCCTCTGTATTTTTATTTCTTAAAAAAGCCATTTGTTTTATAGTTGTTTGACATACATTACAATGCTCTAGCATTTTCTTAAGTATGCAATTTTTATAACTTAAATTTTGGGGGGAGGCAGTGCTTGTGGCTCATAGGAGTAGGGTGCTGGCCCCATATGCTGAAGGTGGCAAGTTCAAACCCAGCCCTGGCCAAAAACTGCAAAAAAGAAAATAATAATAATAGTAATAATAAAAACCAATTCCTCATTTCAAAGATAAGAAAATGATGACACTCCCAAGAGAGCAAGGGACTTGCCGGAAGAGGTCACACAGTCAGCCCGCACAGCTCCTGAAGCCCAGCCTGGAGCCCTGGCAAGCAACAGAAAAGGGATTTGGTTTGCAACCAAGGTTTCTGAAGCAGAGATCTTCCACAAGGTGAGACAGCTCTATAAATACAACCATAAATGGGAGTTTAATCACATGCCTTACACTGCCTTGTAAGTAATCACTTTGATGGCATTTTACCAAAAAGTTTCAAAGCAAAGTATAATTTCCTGTCTCAACAATTTGGAGAACTTTTTGTCCTTTACAAAAGAGAAAAAGAAAAGAGAAAAGAAAAACATGTTTCATGGTTTCCCAATGTTTAAAAAGATGATGCTTCTGCCAGCTACTGACACTACCAGGTTCTTAATGAGAGTCCACCCACTCCAACTTGCATACATATCTGAATATAAATATATGCATTTGGAAACTTGCAGAACTTTTATAATTCACTCTTTTGTCACGAGATGCAGTAAAAGCAAAGTCATAACTCCTTGAAGTTCACTGGATTCACAACATCCAACATTAAATGAAAAAATCCCCTTGTCCCTCCTCATGGATATTGAATTCCTGGAAGACCACTGTACATGGGGGATAGACGAACAAAATGAAATATGATTTCTTTAAGGCAGAACATTACTTCCATTAGTTACATCAGAAATAGTGTGCCTGTAATTAAGAAAACTAATTATAGCCTTATAACCAATCTTTGGCATGAATTAGATTTACAACATACATAACCTTTGGTTGCATTTGTTAAATTAGTTTTCATCACAATCAAATGATCAATACATTGTGTACCACAAACAGGGCCTCATCTGTTTGTCAGATATTTGTAAATGGTTGGTCTGGTGGAGGCAGAAAACAAGTAGCTAATGTTCTAACCCTTTGGGATTCATCTCCTGCAAGCATGATGTATCTTTTTTTACTTTATGGCTTTCTATACTTACTCTCTTTTTCTGTACTTTTAGAGATGATGTGGCTATAAGTGCATGTACAAATGCCTTACAAAGTTAATACCTGCAATGTGTATTTATTTTGATAACTTTAACTGCCTACAGCTTTGGGCAAGTAGAGAGTTATTCTATTTCCTAAAGACGACTCTGCTCTATTTTTGAGAAAAGGCATCTCACATTAACGTGCTGGCTTTCTCATCCATCACTTGCCACCCCTGAGAAATCTGGGCATTAGACCTTTTTTCAAAGGAATAGACCCTAGCCAGTAAGACCTGTAGGGATGGGGTCAGGCAGTAGTGAATTTGAAGAGTCACTTGACCACTTACAGAACTGGGCGTGTGACCTCAGGCAGGTAACTTATGTTTCAATTTCCTCAATTGTAAAAAGTCTATAATGGTATCCAGGATTGTTGAAGGATAACGTATAGCTTATGGTATTGAGAAGATGTTTTTCAAGTTTAACGTATACAACCAGCTTTTACAAAAGGCTTATCTTTATCCCTGGCTCCCCAAAAGAAAGACCCACCAATGCTGCCCGGGAATTATTGTGAAGACTAGGAAAGAAGACAAAATAACTCTATAATGCCCTTCTTCTAGAACGTAGGCCAATACTTCCATATGTATGTTTATCTATGTTTACCCATCTGGTTCCCCTTACAAAGCTTCATCTATTTCTGAGGGTGGGAGAAATAGCTTCCAGGATCCAACCAACCAGTTTTGAAGTAAATTTTTGCAACTCAGTCCTTTTGTGAGTGCTGTTTAAATATTCAATAGGAATTTGGTATTCACTAAACCTTTAACCTTAATATCTCTGACCATCTCACTACCTGATCCTAAGCTCCTCTAGAGGACATTTTTGTTTAATGTTTTGACAACTGGCAAGTATAGAAATGCCTAGAGAATCAGCTGATGGATAAGTCCTTTCAGATGTTGATAACAGCCTATAATGAATGTGCAACAAAGACCTGCCCTCCCAGTTAGAAATTGTAAATCTCTCTAAGCAGGAAAATCCCAGAATGGCCAAGGGACAGATAGAAGACTAAGAACCACCTCCCAGGACCTTAGGATGTGCATAGATACTCTTGAGAAAGGGAAGGAATTTTCCTCCCCACAGCATTCCAACACCTTCTTTGCTGCTTGATTTGGAATCCTGATGGAATAAAGGGAAACGCAAGCGACTGCTCAGCTGTAGGAGAGAGAATGATGCTAGTGGGCTTGGCAAATTATGGTCAAAAATAGCAGCTCCCCATCTCAATGGAACGCCCTGCTGCCAGCAAAGTGCTTTGTTCATGAGGAGTCTGTGGTAACAAAGTGCTTGTACGATAACTGAAAACAGCAGGTTATGAAGTTTTATATGCAGGTATACACACATACACAGACACAGACACACATGCACGCACGCACTACAAGACCTCAATTACGTAAGATAAAGCAGATTAAAGAGCATAAAGGTAATACACCAAACACGGTCATCATCGACAGGGAGAACACTAGTAATATTTTTCTTATTTCTACTTTCCTATTGTTTTTTCCCAGTTTTCTATAATCATGTATTGTTTTGATAGCTGAAAACATGATTTAAAATCTAAAAGTAAGTTCATTATAATTCTGTAAATTTCACTTTTTAGCAAGAGGGAAAAATGAATATTCAAAACAAAGTTTGCTCATTCTCAAAGCAGATAATGATCTGTCCCACAAAAGACTTTATTGACTCGATGATAAAGGTCAATAATTAGTAATTAGGAAAAAGCTTTCTAAATGTCGATTTGAGCAGCCCGCCCCAGGTCCTTCTCTCTGGGTCAGATCTATCTGCTTTTCTTGTTTCTGTTAAACATTGTGGTTAATCAGAGAGGATTTAGGGAACTGGGGTGGGTGGGGGAGACGGTGTAAGGAGACAGAAAGTAAAGGAAGTAACCGTCCCGAAACTCCTTTCGTTTTAGTCTATAGATTTGGACTAAATAGCCTGCACTGTTTCACATATCAAGGTGTAGTCCTCTGAAAAATCTCACACATTGTCCCTGAGTGAAGAGTCTTGGTAAAATTTGGATTCAATCAAAAGGCTGCACTCAAAGATCCAGAAGGCCCCCCAAAGCTGCAGGTTCCCCATGCCTGGCCTTGGTCTTAAGGAGAGCAATATAGCTTCTCTTTACAAGGAGCCATTTTCCTCAACCCAGCCCAAATGCAAGATGGCCAAAGTGCTGAGAGTGGAATTTAAAATTTATGTTCCTGGACAGCTGCCCTGTTAATACCCTGATCTTGCTTTCAGGAGCTCTGGAAGCCAAAGGTTCCTATCATTGACCCAAGCTTGTAGGTCTTTGTATCTAGAGAAGTCCAAACCTTCCTCACCTGGGATAGGTGAGCCCACCGCCACCCTGCACCTTCAGTAAAGCTACAGGTACTCAAGCAGCAAGATGGCCCCGCAGGATGTGGGTCATGAAAGGGACTAAGTTGCCTTAGTGTGAGTGTTATTATTTCTGGAATATTTCCTCTCTGAAACCCTGGTCAGGGCTGTATTTTTTTGTACCGGGGATGGGAAGAGAGGTGGTGGGTGAGAGTGGGGGTGAGAATGCAGGGGGGTCTTCTAGCCCACCCAGACACATCACCCACCACACTGCTAACTTGGAGTCAAGGCAGTAATTAATAGGGGAACGGATTTTTCATTTGGGTTTGGTTGGAGGAGAATAGAGAGAAATGGCTTGAGGGTGCCAACTTCAAAGAAAGATTGTATAGGCCAGGGGGTGGCTCACGCAGATAATCTCAACATTTTCAGACTTTGGGAGGGTGAAGTGGGAAGATTGCTTGAGGCTAGGAGTTGGAGACTAGCCTGAGTAAGATCCTAGTTCTAAAAAAGACCCAAACAAACCAATTTAAAATAGCTGGAGTGTGTGGGGTGTGGCAGATGCCCCAGTCCTAGCTTCTGAGAGGCTGAGGCAGGAGGATGTCTTAAGTTCAGAAGTTTGAGGCTAAATTGAGCTACGATAATGCTACTGCACTCCTGCCTAGGCGACAGAGCTCGACTCTGTCTAAAGAACATTTAAAAATCTATAGAAAACAAGGGAGATTTATGGATTTACACTTCACACCAGTGAAAACGGAGGAGGGGAGAGGTTAATCGGACGTACAATAAGGGATTAAATTGTCCGTGGGGCGGCTGGAGAGGCCCCCGGGCTCCGCGGGACGGGGGCGCGGCGCAGGGGGTACCTTGGTGCCCTGGTGGAAGTCGTCGATGGACCGTGAGCCCATGAAGGGGAACTGCATGTGCGTGTGCGTGTCGATGCCGCCGGGCAGAACCAGCTTGCCCGTGGCGTCCAGGACCCGCAGCCCCGCGGAGGCTCCCCCCGGCCGCAGCAGGTCGCGCCCGAGCGCCCGCACCACGCCGTCCTCCACCAGCACGTCGGCCACCTGCGAGAAGTCGTCGTTGACCACGCGACCCCCGCGGATCAAGAGTTGCGACGGCGCAGCCATGGCGAGGGCGTGCACGGTGCCTTCCTGGAAGGGCGCCGCCGACAGTCCCGCGCTCTGGCTCTGGCTACAGGAGAGGGCAAATCCGGAGCTCAGGGGCCGGCAGGTTTATGACCGCCCGCGGTGTGGGCTCCTCCCCTGGGCAGGGCAGGGCTGGAGCCAGGAGCCAGGATCAGAAGAGTCCGCGTGGTCCTTCCACACTCAGACCTCAAAAGTTCTGTTGCCCTGAGTCTAGCTGTGTCCCAGGTCACTGGAGGGGAGAGCTCTTGGAGCTTATACAGTAATAGCGAGGGACATGTATTTTGCTTCATAAGATAAGGTACTTAGGGGAGAGAAATTCACCTCTCTTCCCTTGATGTTGTTTGAACTAAAAGATGGACACAGAGGGAGAAAGGGAGAGGGAGAGTCACCGGCAGCAGCAGCAACAAAAATACCCAAACCTGCCCAAGCCAGAACAGAGCCAGCTGATCTGGATTTCCTGTTAAATACTCTTTAACAGTACGAGGAGCAAGTTATCATCTGATCCCAGTAACTGGCAAACATACTGTGTGAAAGTCCGGAGTGAAACATTTAATCTACTTGGAATGAAAACGCCTTGGTATCAACTGTCCTGCACGTTTTAATGATGTAACACACACCAGCATGTTTGTCTCGGAAATTACAGTGCTGTAACTCTGAAGATCTAGGTTTATACTCCCAGTTTTTCTGCAAACCTAGGCTGGCAGCTCTGTCTTCAGTTGAATCTTTTACCCTTTTAGTTCCTCTCTGTTCCCGTATACAAAGCTG
Organism: Otolemur garnettii; assembly: GCF_000181295.1. Taxonomy (NCBI): domain Eukaryota; kingdom Metazoa; phylum Chordata; class Mammalia; order Primates; family Galagidae; genus Otolemur; species Otolemur garnettii. The sequence continues at coordinate 22,734,327 of NW_003852399.1, read as the reverse complement.
AGGGATCCTTGTTCTGGTCTGCCAGCTTTGCTTTGAGAAGCGATGGATATGAAAGCACCTGGTAAAGTGGGAAGTGCCAGTCCAATGTCGGCAATAAATACCAGCTTCGTAAGGATTTGGGGGTTGGATGGGGAGCTAAGTGAGGAAGACCAGCATTTCTACCCTCAAGGGACATAGAGCCCCCTGAGGCACATGTACATATTTCAATGTATAAAACAGAAAATTCTGTCTTTGAGAGAGGATAAAGGTAAGAATTTAGAGGAAAGGGGAATTTATTTCTGGCTTGAAGAAAATTAGATATGGAAGATTCACAAAAAGTTATTTGCACCAGGACACATGGATATGCAGAAGGGGTGGGGGAGGAAATGGAGCTCTGGGTAGAGGGAGCAGGGTGGGTGAAGGCACGGAAGGGGTGGTGGCAAGTGTAGGAGTCTGAACTCGTGAAGTTAAGCTGGGAGGGGTGACTGACCTCCTCTTTACTCACAGGGGTGGAGGAGAAAGTAGAGTCAGAGAGAGGGGAGACCCTGAGCTCTGTGTGATGGAAGGTGGGAACGCAGAATTTACAGGCAACAGGCTGGAATCTTGCAGAAGAGCTGGAGAGGGTGGTGGACATCTGCTGACTGGTGTATATCCTGGTCCTTATTCTGAGAACAGTTAGTGGAGTTCTTTGGTGGGAAATCCTCCACCTTCCCTCTCAAGACCCTTGGGTTGGGTGGAGCTGATGGCACTTCTGGTTCCTGGACTGAGCTCTGGTCTGGCCTCTGACAATCACAGCAGGACATCCTTGGAGCTGCAGTGCTGGGTTCAGGGGTGGACACATGCCCCAACCAGATCAATCACATCCAGTTAGAACAGATTCCAGGGCTTTTTTTTAGGATAAGCAAACAAGAGGTTTGTTGTTTCCTCCTGGACTTGAATCCAGGGGTATGTAAACAAGAAGCTCTGGTTCTAGAGCTGGTGAAAAAAGAAAAAAAAATTTTTTTTTGAGACAGAGCCTCAAGCTGTCCCCCTAGGTAGAGTGCTGTGGCATCATAGCTCACAGCAGCCTCCAACTCCTGGGCTCAAGCAAGTCTCCTGCCTCTGCCTCCCAAGTAGCTGGGACCACAGGCGCCTGCCACAACACCTGGCTATTTTTTTTTTTTTTTGGTTGCAGCCTCATTGTTGTTTGGCGGCCCCGGGCTGGATTCGAACCTGCCAGCTCAGGTGTATGTGGCTGGCGCCTTAGCCACTTGAGCCGCAGGCGCCAAGCCAAAAAAGAAAATTAATTAAAAAAACAAAATAAGAGGCTTCTGGGAGCTGTCTAGACAACCGAGAGAAATAGCTCTTTGTGAACAGAGACTACAATACAGATACTATCCCCTCTGCCAGCACAGAGAACAGAAAGGAGAGATTGAGAGAGATAGTTCTCCAAACATCAAGCTCCTGAGACCAACCATACCTAACCCCCCTCTCCTGGACTTCCCACCTTTTGCTTACGCTGATTTTCTTTGGATTTTCTGTTACTTGCAAGAGTCAACTGACAGGCACTGGAAAGATACTTTCTCTGGGTTTGGAGACTAGGTGGTCTTCTGTGACCTCAGAGATAGCATTTTCAATAGTGGAATGCAAGGTAATATTATCACCAAATTCCCCAAGCTTCAGCTTACACAGACCTCAGAAGGATTAAAAATTAGAAAGCGTCAATAATTTAGAGTTCCATAGATTTGGCTGTCAAGCCAGGAACAAGAAACCCCAGAAGGTTATGCAATTATTGTCAAGGGACCTTTGTGTAAAGGTGAAAGGGGTAATTATAACCATAATGAAACTTCTACAAGCCATACAAATAAGCTTTCTACCCTGGGAAAGTAAGATTGGTGTCAGTGCAGTTGTGCCATCCATTCTGAAACTGTCCAGATTACTGATTTCAAAGGTTTCTTTATCTTAGACACTTTATATCATGAAGTGCCCTGCAACACAACACGAAACAAACTTCCCACATTTAATTAACTCAAACTTTTATCAGAAAAGGGGGCTTGTAGAATGTCCCTGAAGCAGGAGGAAAAGATTCACTGACGGCAATAGAAGAGAAAGGAAGGGAAGTTCAAGGGAGCGATGCTAGCTGGTAGGCCAGAGGGGCTCTGAGCCTGCAGGTGCACGCTGCTCAGCAGGCACTCTTGCCCTTAGTACACCCTCACCATTCCCAGATACTCCCGGGCCCTCCATGGGCAGGTGTCCTGGGGACACAATGTTGGCCTGGGGGGAAGGCGGCAAGTGGAACTCCTGCTGGTTTACATTCTTCTTGCTGGGGGAGGAATAGATTTGTATCAAGGTATGTCTGAGAACACATTACTTCTCCAAAGGAGCATTTTAAAGAAGGGTTAAAAAGATTGTTGGTGTTTAACCCATAGAAACACATGTGAGCCCTCACAAGCATCGTGCAGGTAGATTGGCAGGAAGGGCTTCCTGGCCCTGCCTGGTGGTCCACAGAAACAGCATGGCCGAAGAGCACACTGGTGGCCTCCTAACTAGGTGGCTCCTTTTGGGGAATAAGCCCCCAGGTCCAGTGGGATTTCAGTCCTCAGCTATCCTGGAGGTGCCCAGTTTGTTTTTTGCCATTCTCCCCACCCTCCCTGCTCTTATAGGTCTCAGGAGAGCCAGGAGGTGGGCCAGGAGAGGCTTTTGGGCCATTGTTCCCACCTAACGGAAGGGTGAGTCCGTGATGGAAGTGGGACAGAGGTGGGAAAGGTAAGCAGAATAGACAAGTTGGAAGAAAACTGAAGAAGGAATTGGAATTGGGAGTCTAATCCTAGCTGTGATGGCACATTCTCCCGTGAGCTTGGACAAGTCACTTATTCTCAGGAGCTTATGAAACTCACCCTTCACACTTTTATAGTTGTGTGAATAGTGACTGGTATAGTCCTAGAATTCAACTCTTCCTGGGTCCAGATGAGTGAATTGGAGGCCAAAGGGGACTTGCCTTTCTAGAGGGGATCTGTTCAGAAAGGAGCTACATGCAGGATGTGAAACCTGCAGCCATGGGGGGATGATGCCTGGTGGGACAGGTTTGAAAGTCCTGAGACATAAATGAGGGTATTGCATATATGCCTCAGCAATAACAGGCATGACAGGCAGGGACAGTCACCCCTGTCTCTGTGCGGCCATCAAGGGGGCTGACCCACTACACAACTCCAGGGGGCGCTTGTCCCAGAAGCACCACTCCTGGGATGAAGGAGAAAAGAGTTGCCTCAAATAGCAATACCAGCAACAGGGGCTAAGGTTTGTTGAACATTCACATCAAGTTAGTAATATGCCAGATTTTTACATGCATTATTTTACCTAATCCTCACAACAACTCTTTAAGCTAAGAATTAATACTATTTTTCCCCTTATCAGGTGAGCCTTTTGAAGGTGAATGATTTGCCTGAGTTACTTGGCAGTAAATACTGGAGGCAAGGCTTTCATTCTGGAACCTGTAATTTACCCATTATGTAACTCCATACTCCAAAGCCAACTTCAAATCCTGGCTGTAGCTGGGCCTCAAGTTATGTAAATGATTCAGGAACAAAATCTGACATCCCTGACACTAACATCAGATCTCTTACCTCTGACTGCTGCTTCAAGGTGGTTCATATGGTCATTGGGAAGCCAGTCTGTTTTTGCTCATGACTAATACCATCAGTATTTTAAAAAAAAGTATAAGGAAATGCTTCTTATTATAAATGAACAAATTTGGTGGGACTAGATCCAAGGCATCAATACTGACTTGCCTGGGAGAAAAACTTCCAAATCTGCTATTGTCTAACTCTAAGAAACTCAAGAAAATACTCATTAAAACATTCCTATTTCCTGTTTGTTTGTTTTTTGTTAAATATAAATGCTAAACTGACCGACAGTTTCAAGCACATCCTGTTGACTCTAGCAGTGAACAATTGTCCCTGCTTATCCTTGAAGGATATGGTTCCAAGAGTCTCTGTGGATGCCTGAAACCGTGGATAGTACCAACCTGACTGCCATCAGCTGTAACACATTGCCCTTCATATCCTCTACCCACAAAACCAATGCCTTTTCTATCTGAGCCAAGCACTCATCACACACTGTAGCGGTTAACTCCTGCTGTCTGAGTGAGGTGTGACAGCAATATTAGCAAGAATTGCTTTGTCCTTCTTCACAATGTCATGGGTAGAATATTATTTCTTACCCTAGGTCTCGGCAACCTTGGCATATAATTTTTTTTCTTTCCATATTGAGAACTTTCACCTTTTCGATTAAAGGAAGCTGAGGGAGGAGTCATGTCCTAGGCAGGATAGAGAGAGATTTCATCACGCCACCCAGAAGGTTGCACAATTTAAAATTCTCTTGAGTTGTTTATTTCTGGAATTTTCCATTTTATATTTTTGGAGCAAGGTTGACTATGGGTAACGGAAACCTCAGAAAGCAACACTGTGGGAAATGAGGGACCACTGTATATTGGAATAGTTTTCTATGGCTGCTGTAACAAATACCATAAACTTGGTGGCTTAGAAGAACCCACATTTATTCTCTCACAGTTACGGAGGCTAAAAGTCCAAAATCAGTTTCCTTGGCCTAAAGTCAATCTCCTTTTTGTAAGGTTACCTTCTTACAAGGACACTTGTGATTACATTTAGGGCCCACCTAGACAATCCAGGATAATCTCACCATTTCAGAAATTCTTAACTTAATCACACCTGCAAAGTCCCTTTTTCCCTAATCCAAATTAGGGATTAGGACCTGGATTTCTTTAGGGGCTATAATTCAGCCTTTCAAGATGCCTATCATTGTTCCTCTTGAACAAAAAGATGCTGCCTTGGGGCGGTGCCTGTGGCTCAAGGAGTAGCGCCAGCTTCATATACCGGGGCTGGCAGGTCCAAGCCTGGCCCCGCCAAAACTGCCAAAAAAAAGATGCTGCCTTGTTAAAGGCCAGCATAGGAATACCAGGCTCTGCCCGTGCACAACACCACCGCATGCTTCCAAAACTCTCCTTGAATTCGTTCTACTGTGACACAATTTCCAAGTTGCTCTGAGCTCTCTTAGCAAAACATTCCAGCTTGGGGAAATAAGGAAAACTGCTTAGGGAAATAAGGAAAGTGTTCCCTTGATTAGAAAGAACATAATAAAGTAAGATGAAATGAATAAATAGGGTTGTATTTGGGATTTGATTTGGATTTGAGTTCTGACTTTATTATAATCTGTGGATTCTTTGGTAAATTGCTTAACCACTCCAGGGTTCTTGTTTTCCCCCTAGCAGTGGTTCCTATCCACAGGGTGGCTATGAAGTTGGAATCATGAGATCATTCATTTAAAGCCCATGCCACTGTGCTTGCTAACCACTAATAACAAACCAAAATATTTTATTTGGTTTGCTAATAGTATAGAACAATGCTATTACTATTAGCATTGTTTCTGATAGTATTTAGTATTTCTAATTACTATTAGAAATATTTCAGCAACTTTTTCATTAATAGTGAAAAAGTATTTTTTCACATAAGATACACAAACTTATGAAATGCTTCTACTGATCTTGAGAATAATTTTTCAAGAAGCAAGAGCAAATCGTTGAGAAGATACTACTTGGACTTTTGCTATGTAGACCAAATAAGGTTTAAAATTGTATTATATATATTTTTACCTTTTAATAAAATACAGTAAAATACACAGAGTAAAAGTCATTGCCCTTTAAAAAGCATAGAGTTCTATGAATTTTGACAAATAAAACAGTCAAGTAACCACCACTATAATCAAGGTAGAGAACTTTCCCATCACCCTGAAATGGCCTCCTTGTACCCCTTAACCATTGATCCTCTCCCCTCAAGCTCCGACCTTTGGCGACTGTTGATCTCTCTGCCATTATTTGTATTTTATTTTGTTTAGAACGCATATTTAAATTAGGCTTCAGCACTAAGCAAGCTGTAGGATATCATCAAAAGAAGAGAGTTTACCTAGTTTGGTTTTAAAAGTCATCCGCAATGTAGCAGCAGTTTCTGTCCCCTACATGTGTAATAAAAACCCTTGGTGCTGTGAAAAATATAATGTAAAAGGTCACCCTTGCTGGGAGTCACTGCAACAGTTTTAGAAATCCTCGGAGGCCCGGGGCTAACGCAGGGAGAGTGGACACCGTCCCAGAGCCCTCACAACATTGTATTTATGTAGACATGACATTGGCGAGACTCTGATGACCACATGCTGGGGGAATCAGGGTGAGCAAGACCACAGGACACAGGCATAGGCAGTCAAGGTGTGGTCCCTTTTATCAGCATCATCAACGCTGCTTCTCCCTCCCTCTGAAGTTACACCCTTTCTACCTCTGCACTCATTGCCTATGCCAGCCCATTTCTCTATACTTGTATTTCTCTAAAATAAATAGAAGGTAATGGAGTTGTGTACGTTCCTTCTTCATTACAAACATTCATGTTATACAAATACTTCTTGGGAGAAAAGTACTTCTGCTCTAAGAAGTATTAACTTAGAACCAGATAAGTAAACCCCAAGATCAAGAATAATACCTAACTACCCATCCGTTACATAACTGTATATTTAAGGGCAGTAATCTGTGAACTCCTAGAAAAAGAAATTGCATCATATACATTTTTGTATTCAAAAATCTATTACAGAGCACAGCAGCGTGAAAGAAGAGCTCATTAACTTTTACATCTTGTTGACGTTACAGTACAGGGCTCTATGATGGGATTTTAGCTTGGGTCTATATTAATAAGGACACAGTTAGGCATATCTTTTAATCTCCTTTGGAGCTGCAAAGTCAGCTTTAGCATCATTTACTCTTCAATTTGCACTTCTTACGTCCAGGAAGTTAATGTGAATATTATGAAAAACAAGTTACTGAACTAAAAATGCTGCGAAATAAATGATTGCAATGCTGAACTGAACCACTAGATGGCCTCTCAAAAAGACCAAGTACATATTTCTTTGGTTTTTTCAGCAATCTGCCATCAAAAATCAAGTCATTCCTGGTCACTTTGCATCATTCTTGACATACAGTTGTTACCCTTTCTTCAGAATTGGAAAAGAAAATAGATTGTTTCTTTGTTCCCTTAAACATGACTAATGCATCCTTTGGTGCACATCTCTAAGTTACAAGTCTGGTTTCATATTATAAAATTGAGACTTTCTAGATTTATACAATACATTCTTCCCCTTAAGCAAAGTTTTCACATTATGATTTAAAGAATATATAGATTAAGCATGATTCTTCACTCCAAAAGAGTTTACAAATGAGAGTTATTTAAACAATAAGCTTTCTGCTTGTATTTCCAGTATTATGAAGTTCACATACATTTGATTTATTAGACCTCTTCCAGTATTTAACTCTTACATCAACTACACTTAAACACATCAGATATATTTGGCATATGTATACCTGAACATCTGGGGAAATATCAAAATGATAGTGACATGTAATATAAGGAGATAAGTAATCGTATTTGTTTAAAGTCAAAGAGAAATAAAGTTATTCCAATAGTCTCTAATTTTAAAATTTCTTTAAAATTCATCTTTCATTCCTCCATCCCTCATTTTGCCCCTTTTCCTTGATACTGAATCCTATCTACATTTGCTCTGCAAAGATAGCGTTCTGAAAATGTCATTTTTATTGTCATAATATAAAAACGTGGATTTTCTTTGCAATGAGTCTTTCAGGGGAACAACAAAGAAGTAATTAGAAATGAATGAAAATGCACAATTATTCAAGACAATACTCATTCATTTATTGTAGTTAAAACCAAGTAGTGTTCAAAACATGAACTTTCAGAGCCGTAGTTGTGTATTTAGAGGTAAATAGGCCTGGGCTTTAAGGGAAAAGAAAAAGTTAAATGGACTATGAGTATTCTTTCAATTAGCAGAAATAATTCAGTGTTTTTAATAATATTTCTATTTGTTTTGGATACTATTTTATCCCTGGTGTCAGAACCAGCCCTGCTCCTAAGAATTGCAGTGCTCAGAGGAAGAGGATGGAGAATAACCCTTTATCTCTCCCTCTCCTGGGTCCTGTCTGTACCCTGAGAGACCATGTACTTGTACATGGGGATCCCCTAGACTGCACAGCCATGTTCCATCCATGGCCCTTCACTCCTCCTGGGGTCTGGGATGCACATGGTGGTAGCTCTATCCAGTCCTAGGAAGACAGATCTAGGGAAGAGGCCAGGTAGGCCCTGCTTGTGGGCACAGGCTATTTGGATAGGAAATTCTGAGACTTCAGGTCCCAAGAGTGTGGTCTGGAACTAGGGGGAAGGGAACAGCACTCATGTGTCCATGACCCTGTGGGTTCCTTGCCCCTTAGAGAGACATGTGGGGGAGGATAGACAGGGAGGGGCCCTCAGTGTGCTCAGGTCAAGAAGTAGTTCTAGTTAGAATAATGCCTGGCATGTGGTCTCTTCATAAATATTCATGGAATAGTTAGATGTTCAATTTGAATATGCCAGACTGGGCAAAGGCCCTTACATAATATTATCTCATCTCCATAAGGGGCTAGGGAGGAAAGGTAGGAAATATTGCTTTCATTTCACAGATGAAAAACTATGGCTCAGAGATGTTAACTCCCAGAGTAATAATGTTACTTTGACCAGATTTTAAGACCAAATGGTAAGCTTCACCACATTGTATTTTTGACTAAATGAAGATGAATGGTATTTTCTATAACTTTAGTTTGATAAGCAACTACTTTTCTCCTGCAGAATAAGGTCATTTATAGAAAAATAGCTTAGATCCAATTCTGAAAGCAAAAAAAAAAAAAAAAAAAAAAGAAAGAAAAGATATAATTTGTGTTTTTATTTTCTGATCTGTTAAAACTAGCTTTATTGAGATATAATTTGCGTACCATAAAGGTGACCCATTGAAAGTGTGTAATGGTTTTTAGTATATTTACAGAGTTTTGCAACCTTCACATAATCTAATTCTAGAATTTTTCCATCATCCCCCAAAGAAACCTTGCACCCATTGATTAAGACAGCATTAACAGTTCCCTCAGCTGGGCTAACCTTCAGCGGTTTCCTCCTGATCATAGGCCTCGACCTCCCTTTTCTTAGAGCATTTACTTTAGAAAACCTGCAATTAAATATTCTTTACCCCTTTGAAATGTAGATACATCTTCCTCCGGCCTCTTGCCAGTTTTATAACCTAGATATGTCTTTCTCAGGGACCTGGGAACCATCCTGTGAGTGTGATCATCAAGGAAGCCAGGCCTCTCTGTCCTGGTCTCTGGGAGAGAGGGGGCCTCACTTCTGCAAGTGCCCAGTTGGAGCACAGATGGCCTGATCACATGGACCGGCGTCCCCCAACACCACCCTGCGGTACTTTTCCACTAGCTCATCCAGGAGACTTCAGTTCTAGCTCTCTCCTCTATTGCAATAGTCCTAAATAAAATCTTTGTTTAACTCCATCCAGTGAAATTTCTCTTTGACATCTACCTCCTCCTAAATTCTTTTCCCCCTTTCTTATCCCCAAGTAACCACTAATCTACGTCTCCATAGATTTGCCTCTTTAAATGCCATTACACAAGTTGTGGTCTTCTGTGGTTGGCTTTTTTTCACTTCAGAAGCGTTTTTGAGGTTCATCCATATGGAAGCATGTATCAGCACTCCAGCCCTTTATGCCGTTTTCCTGCCAAATATTAGTACTATCTCATTGCATGACTTTATCACAGAGTGTTTATCCATTTATTAGGTGATGAACATTCGCCTTGTTTCCACTTTTTGGCTATCGTGAATAATGCTGCCATGAACATTTGTGCACCACGTCCTGTGAGGACCTGTGTTTTCATTTCTCTTCGCATATATCTAGGAGTGAAGTTTCTGGGTCACGTAGTAACTCTATATTTAACTTGCGAGGCTCTGCTAAACTGTTTTTCAGAGCAGCTGCGCCATTTTACATTCCCACCAGCAGTATATTAGCTTCTATTTGAATTTAGGCATCTCAGCAATTAGGAAGTGATTGTTTTCTAATACTTTTATGTTTTACAAGGGAAATGTGGTTCCAAAATAAAAATGTCCTTACTATGTGGCTATGGTAAAATCTTAAATAGAAAACAAAATAACAGATACAGTAGTTCCCCCTTATCCACAGGGCGTATGTTCTAAGACCCCCATTAAAACCCCCATTCTTAAGACCCCCATTCTTTTTCTTTCTTCACAGTTTCACAGACAGAAGATTTGTTCTTAAGTGTAGACCTCAGCAGACAATTATTTTCTTTCTCTATTAAATGAAGAATTTTGACCATTTCACAAGCACTTTTTGGCTTCTCTTTGGCATATCAGAATCACCAGTGTAGTGGCTATGCTTTCCAGCCGCTATGAAGTAAAGTGAGGGCGCCTTGAACACCATACTGTGATACTGTGACAGCTAATCTGGTATTTAAGAGGCACACTAGTGGCGATGGGTGGGGAATGTGTACAGAGTGGACAAGTCGGGACAAAGGGAGGATTCTTGGAGTTTTCATTTAATATTTTCAGACAAATGTTGATGATATATAACCCCAACCATGGAAAGTGAAACCTCAGATAAAGAGGGACTATTGTACAAAACTTATATTTAAGGTAAGTCAGACTTTGGAAAACCACCTCTGTAAGCCAAATTAGGCAAGGAATTTCTATGGTCACTTGATCAGCAGTAAGATTTGTGTACATGTATATGTAAATATTCAGGCAAAGTTGATCCCATTGTAGTGAAATTGAGAACGTTCAATTTTGAATATTGTTTATATGTTGCTTTTTATCATACTTTCTGAATAGAAATACTTTCCTAATTCTTTGTTTATACCACCTCGACATACATTGCTAAGTCCACAGAAGCAGCCACACCTTTTCTGTTCTGGACTTCTGTGGAAGTTCTTCCCTTTGGCTTCATTGTAATAAAAAGGTCTGTTCCAAGATACTGCTTTACTTTTATTTAGTGAGTCTTACTTTTCATCAAGATACCACCATAAGTTGCCCTGTAATCCAGAAAATAGGACAGTGACTATTATAAGAAATCTGCTCTTCAGAAAGCTCTAGCAAAATATAAAATGCATAACACATGGTGGAGGAGAGTTCCCAAAACGTTTTAATTTAGAAAGTGAATCTGTAATGTGGACAATTAAAATTTATTCCCAAACTCTACATGTAAGGCTCCAGGAAAGGCTTGTGCAGTTTGTTTTTTTCCCCTTTTCCTTTCATTTAATCATTTCACTAACTTTAAGGGTACATTTTCCAGATAAGACAATAAGGCTTAGTAAGATCAAGAGATTTATTCAAAGTTACAAAACTCTTTAGTAGTGGAGCCAGAATTCAAACGGCCATGTGTCCGACTCCAAAGCCTATGCTTTTTCTTTCTTTTTTTTTCTTTAGGAATTTTATTAATAATAAGCCCTCGGGCGAGCCTGGCCCTACGCAGGAGCCTATGCTTTTTCATCTCATTGCACTCTAGTATTTCTCCCTAGTAAAGCTTCCATGTCACTTTTTGGATGGTATTAGGTTTCTTTGGTCTTGAGCTTCCTTCCAACACATGGAAAATCCACCCTAATCGACCTGTCAGTGTCCTTACTAGAAAACACTCTGGCCAAATTCTTCCATCATTATCAGTACACGATGTGTGTCCTAGGTTAGCATAGGTGACTTAGTTCTAGGATGTTCTCACACTGGTTTTCAAATTTTATTAACACTTGAAACCCTTTGTTTTATAGGATTATTACTCCATAGGTAATGGAGAAGCCTACCCCAGCTAAAATACACAGGGGTTTTATCCTTTTCATGTAACCAGAAGTTAGGTTAGTTAGGATAAGGTTGCTGTAGTGGCTCAGTGGTACCAAACATTTTTCTACTACCCTTAAAATGAGGGTCTTCTCATGAGTATTCGATATGCAACTAGCAATGTTTGCTATGAAGAAACTAAATGATCTGAAAATCATTAGGCTCTTAGAGTCTGGTATAAACCTTGCTCCAGACTCCCTGTCACTAAGGTAGCTTCCCTGGGTTGTTCCATGGGCTCTGCAGGATCCTTTCACCTGTCTCCTTGGTCTTGGGATTCCATTAGCTCATCACACTTGGGCTCACAAGTGCTCTTGTTCTCTTCTCACTTCCTTTCTTTCTCTTTTCCAGGTTGCAATTCACTTTCATGATGCCCGAGTTAAGCACACTTTCATGATCTATTCCCATTTCTCTTCAGAAATCACTACTGTTTTAGTACTTTTCGCAGACAATATCTCATTTAATTAAATTTAGCCTTCAGAGTGCTTTTCTGACATTTTAATAATGACAGTAATAGTAGCAAACAGTTGCTTGGTAGCTACCACAAGCCAGGCGCTGATCCAAACATATATTCATTTCAATTTCCAACAGCTCTATGATCCCCATTTTACAGACAACAAGTGGAAATAAAGTGACTTGCTGAAGGCCATATGCTAGTGAGCAGCAGGGCAGGATTAAAACCTAGGCAATCTGGCTCCTGATTTTTATCCACTACACTGTTGCCTCTAACAAATTGAAAAATAAACATCTTACAGGCGTTGATAACATATCACATTGAAATGTAAGTTATTCTAAATGTGGCTGAAAAATAATTGCTCATCTTTAACATTTTCCAACTATCTAAATATGTTTATTTAAAATTGTGTTAAAGCTAGGAGTTGTAACTCACGTAATAATGCTAAGGCAAACTGTTTTACCTGCGTATCTGTAATAAATACAAGACACACACAATGTATGTGCCATACGACGGAGGAGCTGAGTTAATTTGATAGCCTTTTAGTAAATAAACTTTGTAGTGGGAATGAAAAGCTGTTTTTCTACTTGAAATATTAATAATGGCAACTTAGTATTTCTTATATATAAGACAGCACGCTGTGGTAGATGAAAAGAAGGCACAAATTCCTTGCCATTTCTACAGAGGGGTGTCTATTTCTTTCCCTACTCAATCTGGGTTAGCCTATAATTTTACAAAAAGCACGTGGCAGAAGTAACCTTCTAGGACTTCTGAGATTTAGCCATAAGAAGCTTTGCAGCTTTTGCAGAGGCGTATTGGAACATTTACCCCTAGGTCCCAGCTCTTGTGCCATACAGAAACACCGGCAGCTTTGAGGAAAGCCTCACACAGAGGGCCCGAGGCTCCGGGCTCAGCTTCCACTGGACTTGTAGTGCAATCCTGCCGGCCACGGAAGTGAGCTCTTTTGGGAGTACAGCCTCCAACTCTGGCAGATGACAAGAGGAGCAAAACGAGCCAATTCCACCCAGCTCTTCCCACATTGATTTGTGAGCAAACTGGATGACTGTGGTTGCTTTAAGTATAAAGTTGGTTATGGAGCAATAGCTGACCAGAGCATGTGCCAAGGACTTCACAAATGTTCTCTTTCTTCCTCACAATAATCTCACCAGGTAACTATAATTAACCTTATTTTAAGGTGATAAAGCTGAGAGGCTCAATGAGCTTGCATAATCACCCAGGGGCTGTTGACTTTAATTTGAGGATACATATTTCTCCTGACTGATAAATACGACTTCACTTCATGATCCACCTTATTCACAGGACAACTGTTGAGTCTGACATGACTAAAGTTAAATGGTAGTTCTGCCCTTACTGGTTTTATCCCCTTGGAAAAACAGAAGGCAAGTTTATATTTCATAGGACTGTGAGGATCCCAAGGATACATATAAAGGGCTTGGCAGATGGTAGGCACTCAACTATGGGTAAATATTATTTGCTTTCAAAAGTCTTTTCTATGATGAAAAAGCAGCTAGAGGTAAAAGGCTTACAGAAATAGTCTTTGATGGTGTGTATTCCAGGAGGACTTGGGATACACTCTGACATTTAGGAATAGCTACATGTCAAGAATATCAAAGTAACAGTCTGACTTTTAAAATAAAAAGCCACGTAACATTATATTACCATTATATGATGGTAAGCCATGCATGCATGTATGACTGTTTACACGTATGTATATGCAACACATAAGGGTATATTACAGATTTCTTTAAAGTCTAGGAAATTCCTGGTTAAACAGCTATGTATATTTCATCTTAAAAGATTCCTTCCAGCTCTAAAATTGTGTGAATTTTACTTTGCTTTCTTTTACCACCTCCAGTGCTGAGTGCCTTAAGAAAAACTTGTAACCTCAGCCAACTTTTGCACCATGCCAATATCCATGTGCAATTTGTGAGGTATTCCTAAACAAGAGTTGGTATTTTGAGCAAAGGCCTTTCTCTCTAATCTTAACCTTAAACAAGGATGTACATTAGTAAAATCGGTCCTTCCAGTGGCTATCATCTTCCCACTGGAAGCCAGGGGAAGGGTGTGAGGGAATGGTGCCAGCTGGATGGAGGACAGCAGGAAGGTGAACTGCTGGGAGTGGTACTGTGTCTGCAGTAGGTGTTCAAGTGCCCAGAGAATTGGATGCTTTTGTTCTTCATCCTTTTTAGCCCGTCTTACCCACTTATTTCCAGCTTAACTGGATGGTGGTCAGCTGTAGTAAGAACTAGAACCTCAGCAGCTTGTCAGAAGACCATTTAACTTGTACCTATGTGCTCAGTGCTTGTGCCTGACATGAGCCGAGCCCAGTTGCTGGCCCAGAGAATCCTATGGCTATAGCTCCTTTTGTTTCTAGTCTTTTCCTGGCACCCTGATAGACTAATCTGAGAGGAAGAATGGCATCTTGTTTAGAAAATCTAAACAACAAATCTGAGTAACATTTATACTAAAGTCTGTATCCTGTAAACAGAGATTACACTTTTTAAAATTGCTTCTGGAACATTTGAAAAAGGAAAAGACAGTAACCCCCCCCCCCAAGCATGTATTATATTCATAACATTTTGGTTTTGATGCCATAAAAATAATCAGAAAACAAAATCACCACCCAATCCACACCAAAAAAATCCCATGGTAGAGATTTGAGAAAGAAGTAAAAGGGGGAAAAAGAAAGAGGAAAAATATCCTTTGCTATACAAGTTTTGGGTCAAAGAGGAAATCAAAAAATGAAAAGTTAAGAACACCTAGAAAATAACAGTAATTACCACACCAATATAGCTAAATGATTCAGCTTAAGCAGTGATCCAAATTAAGTCCACATTTTAAATCTCTTATTAACAATTAATGAATAAAAATAAATGAATTATATGCTAACTCAAGGAGTTAGAAGAAAAAAACCCCAAATAAACTAAGGAAAACAAACAGAAATTTAAATGGAAATCAACTAATTTAGAAAGGAAAAAGTAAAATTACAGAATAGGGACATCCAAGGCATAGCACTTTGGGGAAAACAAAATACACACACCATTAAAAAAAGGAAAAAACCCCAGATTAACAGTTAGCTATCTTAATAAAGAACATAAGACGGCAAAGCATAGCACAAAGTAAGAGGAAACAGTGACATGCATAAAAGTGGGAGAGAGAACTTTGCTCAACTCTAGGCAAATACATTAAAAAACGTGGATTAACCACCCCGACAGTGCATCTTACAAGGGTACATGTGAAATTTACTAGGTGTAGAATATAAATGTCTTAACACAATAACTAAGAAAATGCCGTGAAGGCTATGTTGACCAGTTTGATGAAAGCATTTCAAACTGTATGTAAAACCAGCACACTGTACCCCATGACTGCATTAATATACAGCTATGATTTAATAATTAAAAAAAAACAACAAAAAATGTGGATTAAGATCCCAGATAAGATATAAAAACCACATGGACTAATTACCTAAAAGGTATCAACAAAGTCTTCAAAGAGCTACTTGCCAAACATCCACCAGACTCAGATAATTTCAGTAAAATTTTAAAGAGCAGAAAATTCCAACAATATTTGGAATTTTGGCACAAAATTCCACAGCACAAAAAGGAAAGTTTCCAAATCCACCAGCATAAAATAAACTACCCATAGGCAACACATGTGCTTGCATGCACACTTTGACTACAGACTTATCTCACTAATACAAATACCCTAAAACATGAAATGCAATTTAACAAGATGTTAAAATGATACACATGGCCAAGTAGGGTTTATTTCAGGAATGCAAAGATGGCTCAAAATTATAAAATGCATTAGTGAAATTCTTATTAAAGCCTCAAAGAATCATATGATCATTGCCATAGGTGTGAAAGCAATGTGGTAAAATTCAGCATGCACGCTTAAAAACATTTTAAGATCAGCTGATCTTAAAGTCTTAAAAACATTTAAAGATCATTTTAACATTTTAAGCTGATACTCTTTAATATGATTGTGTCTGTCTCAACCCAGCCTATTATAGCTAATGTTATTTATTTAACATTATTCTAGAAGTACTAGACAGCACAATTAAACAAGCTACAAAGAGGCAAGCAAACTGTAACAAAGGTTACATTATGCTTGCTGACGTGGTTGTGCAGTTGGAAAACACAAAATAATGAACTGAAATAACATTACAAACTATAAGGAAATGACTCTGTGGCTAGGTAGAAAATTAATATAAATAAATCACTAGCCTTTATGCACACTAAAATTAGGTTAAATTACAAACAGAAAAACTTCATTAATAATGACAACAAAAATGAAATTTGCAAAAATATACTCTTAAAAATCTATCAGATCTTTGTAAAGTAACAAATACATCTGAAAGAAACAACAAAAGATGAACAAACTGGCATTTTTAGATAGGGCACTGTGATGAGAAGGTCTAAGGGCACTATGATGATGTGGCACTTAAAGATTAAGAAGCTTTAATATGATACGAATGCCAGATTTCCCTAAGTTTATTTGTAAAATGAAAACTGTCTAAAAAGCAGTACCTATAGGTTTGTTTGATTCAACTCAACAAGTTGGTTCTCAAGTTCAAGTGGAAAAATAAGCAAGAATACTTGAAACATTTTAAAATTAGTTATTAAAACAATATAGGACTGATACAAAAAGACAGATTCATTGAAGAGGATAGGATTTGAGGCTGGAAACACACCCAATATGAAAATTTTCTATATGATAAAAGTTCCACTTCAAATTAGTAAGGAAAGGATGTATTATTTAATAAACAGCTTTGGGAAAACTAGGTAGTCACATGAAAAAAAATAGTGAAACTCTATATTCAGGGTAGACCAATGATTTAACTGTGAAAAATCAAATGAGAGAAATATTAAATTTTACTTTTAATAATTAAATTCGAATTATATATTTTTTTCCATTGATAAAAGGTACAGAAAATGTATGCACAGTATGTTGTGATTTACATTATTATGTATGACATTTATTACATGTGGACACATTTATGTATGTCTATGGCATTTCTGGAGAGAGAAACAAGAATCTGCTATCATATGTGTCTTTTTGAAAGAGAACTAAAAGATGGGTGGTAGGGTAGAACAGGAACTTACATTTAACTGCCTGAACCAGAAAGATGTATTAATTAAAAAAAATTAAAACATATGCCAGAAAACAAAAACAAAACATATTATTAGTAGGACCTAAAAGATTAATTTGGCAATCCAGATTACTCTAGAATATTTGATACGGTTCTGAAGTATGAAAATAATATAAACAGAGAACTGTGTTACTGCATTTTGCAAGATGTATCAAGAGGCAGTTTTCTCTTTCTTTCTTTCTTTTTTTTTTTTTTTTTGTAGAGACAGAGTCCTTCTTTATGGCCCTCGGTAGAGTGCTGTGACATCACAGCAACCTCCAACTCCTGGGCTTAGGCGATTCTCTTGCCTAAGCCTCACGAGTAGCTGGGACCACAGGTGCCTGCCACAACGCCCAGCTATTTCTTTGTTGCAGTTTGGCTGGGGCTGGGTTTGAACCTGCCACCCTCGGTATATGAGGCCTACCCACTGAGCCATAGGTGCTGCCCAAGAGGCAGTTTTCTTGAGGGCAAAACAGTATTCAGGTCTTTAGAGAATTTTACCTTCCAGTATTCATATAAACTACTATTTTACTATACGGCAGTGGTTCTCAACCTGTGGGTTGCGACCCCTTTGTAACAATGAAAATATATCCTGCATATCAGATATTTACATTATAATTCACAACAGTAGCAAAATTACAGTTATGAAGTAGCAATGAAAATAATTTTATGGTTGGGGGTCACCACAAGATGAGGAACTGTATCAAAGGGTCACAGTATTAGGAGGCATTTGGAAGGTTGAGAACCACTGCTATACAGTAAAGTAGTTTCATTTTTATTCTAGACATATTACATATTTTATGGCCTGAATTTGAATATGCACCAAAATTCAACAAAAATAAAGAACAGCTTTTGATTTAAAAAGTACCTCAAGGCAATAAAAAAAATCATTTTAATTTTTGATACATATTAAAACATTTTAGTCAGTTCCTCCTGACAGCATAACACGACAAATACACAAGACCACAAACATGCTTTAAAATGACATTCAGCAGAGTACTTAAAAATTTAATAAATAGCAATAATCACACACAAATACATTTTTCATACTCAATCATTAAACTACTAAAATAGACAGCTAAAGAATAAATAAACAAGATTGACAATAAAAAAATATGTGGGGTTTTGTAATCCACTCTACTTAAAAAGGGGGGGGTGATCCAAATGATTTCTTAATTTTCTTCAAGACTGTAACATGATCCCCCCATGAATAAAATATATTGAAAAAAGAATCACTCTTACAATAATATATATTTTAAATACAACAAATAAATACGAAACCAGCAAAGCAATTTCAAGTTGTAATAAAAATGCCCCCCGCCCAAGCTATGGAAATATATAGTCACTGTGGTAGCAAATAATAGTATTTAAAGTGATAGTGCTTATACACTAAACTCATCTGAGACCTTGATATAATTTTAGTGCAAATCCCTGGGGTCCAATACAAGCATAACCCTATATTAGGGAAAGACATTACCAGTTGGAACTTGTACAACTTTTGTACATATTTATAAAGTTCAAGATTTAATGCATAGTAGAGTATCTTCATCCGCTAAATTGTCACTAAATAGAGATGAAAAAAGAAATGACTTGGGATTTGGTGTGTACCATATTAAAGTCAACATTAGAAAACCTATAAAAGAGTTTTGTTTTGTTAATTTGTCTAACTCTACCTAAACTTCACATCACTGCATGTTGAACATAAGAAAAATTTTCAGAGAAAGTTTTTTTAATCCCTTTGACAAGCTCATATTATGATGAAATTCAGTAAGAGACAAATGTTATATAAATAAAAACACAGGTGAGTATAAGCGGCTTTTTTGTACATTAATAGCCTTAACATCTAATATATTGTTAAAAGATGTGTTGGCAAAAGCATAAAAGTTTCAATTAAAATAAGGTACTATTTTGTACAAACAAACCTTTTAACATAGGATAGATAAAATGACAGTCAAATGAGTTTCAGCAGCCATACTTCTACAGTGAACTTCAGTACCAGGATAAAAACAATTAGAAACAAATGAAAGAACATTATTGAACAATATGACTACATAATGCATTTTTAGCTGCTAAAATAGTAAACTCTAAGTTCATAGAGTTACAAGATAAATTTAACCATGCAGGCTAATATATAGTGATAAGAAATAACCCTGCATCTTTTTTTGTTTTTAAACTAAAACTAGTTTAATTGTAAAGTTACAAAACAATAAATGAATATTGCTCCAACTTGTATACAATCTCTCTTAGGTGATTAGTACCTAACAAAGTAACAAAGCCTCATCATCACTTGTTTCATTTTTCAGTGTTGCTTCTAAGCAAGTCTCTGGTATCTGGGCAGTGTGGACAATACCACAGCGCTCACAGGGGCCATCTTGACTATTTGGCCTTACTCCAGGGTTTGTTGCATTATGTGGTTGTCTGAGCCCTTGTCCTTGATCTGAGGCAAGATCAAGAAGAGGCCTGGAGCAGTCATTCACATCAAAGTCTGAAGTTCCGTCAGAAACTGGAATTAGCATTTCAACATCATCATCATCTTCTCTTCCATTTACCCCATTATCAAGTTGTCTCAAAGGACTCTGGTTCTGATTTACGGCACTTGATCGCCCTAACGTGAAACGTACCCAGCGTAGCCCCTGAGTCATACGACTTAGCGCACTTGTAAGCTGGTGACGTGCTGGACTCACACTTGGGGGTTCCACATTGGTCACATCCCTTCCAGTATCCGTATGACCACTTCGGGTGCTATGAGCTGAGGAACTTGCACATGCACCTACTGTTGCTTCTACTGCTGTTGTGGGAGGGACTTTTTGGGGCAGAGGAGCTGCAACCCCACCAGATGCTCCTGCTGTATCTCTTCTTTCATTTTCTGTGTCTGTATCATCAGACTCCGTGGAAAACAAACTTCTGTGAGAATGATTTCTTTCAGGTTCTCTGCCATTACTTTGACTAGAGACAACCTCATCTCCATCTGCTGAGACCAAAGCCAATGACCCCGAATGACGCGATCTTGCAAAATTAAAAATACGATTCCAAATGTTGCTGGATCTGCCTGCCATGGGAAGTCTGATTGAAGTGAATCCAAGCTGAGATCGTACAGCTAGCCTCAGGTTTTCCAAAACAGAAGCCTACAAATTAAGAAAAGATATTAAGATAGCTAATAGAGGTATTAAGATGAAAACACTCTTACAGTAAGAGTATTTTGTAACTAAAAATTCCATTACTTGTTATTAGAGTCTGTGGAGGATGAGTTAAACTCTATACAGGTACACCCCACTCTAGAATCTAATCTATAACTCGAATCATTGCTCATGGAGTTGAAAATTTTGATATTTCATTGATATTTGATATCAATTAGAGTAGCTATTTTGTTTTAAAACCTCACACAGTAATACTTTTATCACTAGAAAAGTAGAGGAACCTGGGGTAGCACCTGTGGCTTGAAGGGGTAGGGCGCTGGCCCCATGGCTAAACCCAGCCATGGCTAAACAAACAAACAAACAAACAAACGAAAAATGTAGAAGAACCTCTACCACAATTCACTAAGTGACCTAAACAAATGTGAAAACCAGGCCCTTTACCTTTTATTTAAGAAAAATATAGAACAAATTAGATTTGATTTCTAAGGCTGAACCTTTACAAAACATGTGAAAATTATATCTCAGAGTTTATTTTCAATGATTAGTTGACTGAATGGATTTAATTATATTGTCACAAAGGAATTAATATATTTTTAATAAAGTATATAAAACAACAAAAAACTAAAATATTAACTTGTTTTCAGCCAATGGTACTATACATTTAGATTTCTTTTCAATCTTTAAAGATAAGTTTATTTTCTATAGTTTAGTATTAACCATAGATTATCATTATTATTCAAAAACTGATGTTTTTAATTAGTGGATATGAAAGGTAACTATATTACTGAACTGAAATAAAAATCTTTTTTTCTAGATGATTTTACAGATTTAAAAAAAATGAACGTTAAATGGAATAGTCTTTAAGCTCCACCTAGTGGTTATAAAAAGGAGTATTCAAACTTGGTAACAACAGTTTTCATCAACCTGGCATTTCGTTTTTAAAATATTGTATTTCTAGGAAACAATGTTGAGTGGATATACTCTCCTCTTCAAATGATGATGCAGTTTCCCTTTGTCAAAAATCATACCTATTTCCTTTCCCCTCACAGAAAAAAAGAAGAGTAAAGAAAGATGTGATTGCCTATGTTTTCTACCTTTCCTGGTGAGTAGGTTTGCATTGTTTGTGCTTTCCAGTGGGGTTGCAAACACAATTCATGGAAAGCTAATGTTCCTATCATAGGAACATATCAAAATCCAGCTATAGTAAAACATGGATTATTAATAAGAAATATGGATATCAGCACACATGATACCCAAATTTATACAAATGAGTAAGATTTTTCACTAATAGAGGTACCTAACTATAAATTAAAGAAAATAAATTCACACGCCCAATTAGCTTCAAATTGCAAGGCTTTATGTGATCACTATGTTACTATGTCTAGCAATGAACAAAAGGCTCTTCAGATATCCTTCCACATTATACAGCTAGCATCCATTAAGATCAACGAGGTGGTCGAAACTCCATAGTTGACCACTTCTTTTAGTTGGCTTAATTTTCATAGACCAGGCATATACCACATGTATGTATCAGTATAGTAGGCTTTGTTCCCTATATTAACCTCCTCCGTATGTTGGTTGACCTTCTACTATATTTAATACTGACTTTAACTTTTAGTTTGTCATAGTGATGTGAAGCTTTCTACTTAGTTAAAAATCTGTGTAATTAAAAGATTGCCAAACTGGGTTGGGTGCAGTGGCTCACACATTTAATCCCAGCACCCTGGAAGGCCAAAGTGGATGGACTGCCTGAGCTCATGAGTGCAAAGCCAGCCTGAGCATCAGTGAGATCCCAGCTCTAAAAATAACTGGGCATTATGACGGGCGCTGGAGTCCCAGCTACATGTTAGGCTGAGGCAAGAGGATAACTTGAACCCAAGAGTTTAAGGTTGCTGTGAGCTATCATGCGATGGTATTCTACCCAGGGCATGACAAAGTGAGACTCTGTCCCCTGCCCCCGACCCAAAAAAAAGATTGCCAAACTAACATTAGATTTCATAACAATCGCATGAATGTTTTAGGAATAATTTTATATACTTCTTCAGCTTATGTAGCAGAAAGCATTTTTATTTTGAATGAGAGAATATATTACACGTTTATTTTTCTTTTTTAAAATTGCCATGGGAATTTTGATAACCTATCACTACTAATTTACCAAATTTGAGAGTATAATCTCATTGAATGAATAGAATGTAATTTTCTATTCATAAACATACTTTATTTTTTGCAGTTTTTGGCTGGGGCTGAGTTTGAACCCACCACCTCTGGCATATGGGGCTGGTGTCCTACTCCTTTGAGCCACAAGCGCTACCCCATAAACATACTTTATTTTAAAATGTTGAAGCAAAATTCCCACACAAGGATAAATTATAACCCTAGAAAATGGGGTAGTAAAGAATTTAACCTTACACAAAGCCTTGGCTTCTTGGATGTAATCTCTAAACCCTTGAAATACCTCTCCTGACAGAGATAGTCAGGTGAAAATATCTGGGGGGGGGCGCAGGGGTGTTGGACCACTCAGATAGTAACACTGTGATTTAGGACAGAGGCTCTTAGCCACACCAACAGTGAGACACAGGGTGGGGGCTTTGGGCCAATCAATCTCCGAAGGGCTAGAGCAGGGGTATCCAACCTTTTTTCTTTTCTGCCACACACTGAAAGAGTAAAAGCTATTTTGGGCCACACATTAAATACACAAACACTAATAAAAGCCAATGAGCAAAAGAAAAGGTTCTGCATAATTTTTCTGATATCCAACACCAAAAATAAGCAAAACAGTCCTCAAATAATCTATATGCAGCCTGCAGGTTGGACACCCCTAGGCTAGAGATTGAGATTAGCTACATGTGCAATTCAATAAAAACTCTGGACACCAAGACCTAGGTAGGCTTCCATGGTTGGTAATACTCCATGCATATTGCCACGTATCTGTGTCCACAGAATAATACTTTCCTGTATCTATGGGAAAAGATAACTGGTAGAACCATATTTAGTACCTTCATGAACTCTGTCCGCATCTTTTCCCTTGGATGATTTTAATCAGTATTGTTTCACTGTAGTGAACAGTAACCATGAATAAACAGCTTTTAGTGATTCTATGAGTCCTTTTGGTGAAATATCAGACCTGAGGGTGATATTGGGAGCCCCCTGAACTTGCAATTGGTTTTGGAGTGAGGACAGCCTTGTGTGGAATGTGTTCCCTCTAACCTCACAAGGTTTAGGGATGGATAGTAGATAGTGGAATTAACCATGGTCTAATTCCTACTGAAAAAAGGAACCTTCCTTGTGATAAAAACAATCAATATAAATAAACCACAAATTCCAATCAGTGCAACTTCTGAATTACTCACTTAGCAATTTATATCAAGAGAAATGTTTTAAAAATATAAATTCTCACCAAAAATTTCCTAAAAGATGACAGACTGTAATCAGAATTCTCATTTACCAAAAAGGAAAGATCTTCCATTTGAACAAAATTAAATCACTGTGAAAACAATGTTTACTATTTATTCTTAGTTCTAATACTAGAAACAATTTTTATAAATATGTCTAGATGAATTTAGACATCTAGACATTTTAGTCAGACTGAAATAAATGCTGGCACATTTTTAAGCACTGAAAAGGAAATTAAAAAAAGTGCTTAGAAATTTAAAGAATTCACAAATACTAATAAAGAATGAAGTTACCACACAGGAAAATGATACAAATTCTTAAACACTATAAAAATCCAGCTTGACATCTTTCTCTTGTGATGTAAAAATGTTAACTTCATTTCAATTACTTTTACTTATAACTGATCATTTAGTATGCTATATTAATAACATATTCATTTTAGTATTCCTTATTAAATTGATCAAATGTTCAGTTCAAGTAGAAAATAATTTTCCAAATCTACTTTTAAATTTTAATGTACTAAATTATTTTAAACAGTAAAATGCTTAAGAACTGCACAACCAAATTAGAGAAATGAAAAATACTTTTATTTTTTTTTTTTTTGAGACAGAGTCTCAAGCTGTCACCCTGGATAGAGTGCCATGGCATCACAGCTCACAGCAACCTCCAACTCTTGGGCTTAAGCAATTCTCTTGCCTCAGCCTCCCAAGTAGCTGGGACTACAGGTGCCCACCACAATGCCCAGCTATTTTTTGGTTGCAGTTGTCATTGTTGTTTAGCAGGCTTGGGCTGAGTTCAAACCCGCCACTCTTGGTGTATGTGGCTGGTGCCCTGCTGACTGAGCTATGGGTGCCACAGAAAAATACTTTTGTATTTTGTAGTTATTTGTTAAAATATAATAAAAATTATAATTTCAAATCTTCCATATATTTAAGTCCTTGATTTGACTACAAAATTAGACATAGTCAAGGGTCCTTGCTTTATCAGATAAGCAGGCACAGGCTTCATTTTAAGAGGTACTGAAATAAAAATCATAAATTACAATATACCTGGTTAGGCGAACAAACAGGAAAATCTTCAACTGGTGGAATTAAACCCTGAGCTATCAACTGTCCATAAGAGGGAGGGGCTTCTCTTCTTAACAATTCTGCTTCCACTCTTGACAACTGTGTTTCAAATGATCTTTGAGAGTAGACAGAAATAAAGAGGGTTAAAAAAGGCAAGCCAAAAAGTAATTTTCTATTATCAACAATTAAAACAATCTGCATCTTAGTATATTTGACCATTCAGCTAACATTTACTAAATATACACATTATGCTTACTGTCCTCATGGGGTTTTACACTAGTAGAACCTTGGATCACTAAGTTTTACTAAACTGAAAAATTCCTATAAAAGGTTAAATAATAATAATACTATTATTATTGGTATTTAAACTCCCAAGAATATTTGGGGGAAGGGGAGTTCAGACTTTAGGTGGCAGTACTGGAAACTCTCAGAAGGCATTTCATTTAAGTCCAAAACATTTATTTTTCAGATAAGAAAGAGTGAAATGAGTCACCAATACACTTTCTGAAATAGCTGGTTCTTGAGCTTGAGACCTCTGGCTCTTCATTGTGCTCATTTCTTGTAATATGGTAAAAAGTTTTCTGGCTATTTATACTTGCCCCCCAAATAAATGCAGTAGTATTTAATTTGATACTGTGCATCTGTGTGCCTCAAATATCTTAACTGGCTAGTATGTAAAGTTCTTTGTTAAATCTATTATTATTTGTAATTCTTCTGGGACTGAAGGTCACGATCACTATAATAGCCTTCTAGGGGACACCTCTGTCATTAACTTCTTCCATGTCCAATTTACTATGCACCACACTGAAAACCTGAAAACTACTCTTGTGGAAGGGCATCTTTTTATTTTTGGCTCAGGGACTTACTATGTTGCCCAAGCTTGTCTCAAATTTCTGGGCTCAAGTGATCCTCCTGCCTTAGCCTCACACTCACCTTGAAGGTCACCTTTTAATGGCTATTAAATGAGGACTCTGAAGTGTGGCTCTCAGGTATTCTAGTCTTGTTCTAGTCTAGTCCTTTCTAGGCTCCAGATAAAGTGAACAACGTACTTCCATCCAAGCGTACTGAGCATTCCTACTTCTATGTATGTTCCCAGACTATTAACCACAACAGCCTTTCCCTATCTATATTCTACTCATACCAAATGGCACCTCTGCAGTTAAAGCCTTTCCACCACCCTCCATTAGATAAGGTGGTTTCAGACTTTTATATCACTGTTTTATAGCTCTTACAACACTTGCACCAATTTCTTCTTCCTAACTGTAAACTGCTCGTGATAATATGCTTTGTTCCTTTTTCTACTCACTTGCATAGTGCTTTGAGCACAGTAAGTTCCCAAATATCTGTAACTATTGAACTAATTTTTATGAAAGTACAGGTTAGAACACTGCAACTCAGAGTAGCCACTTACAAAATTCCTATGAAACAGATTAATTTGAAAACAGGAGCTGGTAAATACACAGGCTTTTCTTATAACTCTTGAGTATTTAGTTGTAATGTGTTCAGCCTTTTGAGTCTTGGGGTTTTCACACTAATTTTACATATCATAAATAATCATTGCCCATTTCTATACTAATATAACAAAAATACATTTAATCACATTAAATATTTAACTTGTTTCAATATTTGGACCTGCTTTTACTTTAGAAAGCATAATCATTATAGTTCTGACTTCATACTGACCTTCGTTCAAACATTCTCAGAGAATAAAGTTTACAAGTACACCCCAATGCAATGACAAGTAACAGGCCACAGATAAGACTTCCTATGACGGCCGCAGTGATGACTCTGGTAGGCACAATTACTGGACAATTCTCCTCATCGCTGCCATCACCACAGTCATCTTGAGAATCACACACCCAGCTTTCAAACACACAACGATTGTTTTTACAATGGAAATTTCCTGGCTGGCAAAAAAAGCAGTTTTTTTCATCAGAGCCATTTGGGCAATGGTTCTGGTAGTTGCAGCGATCAGAACGAGGATAACAGACACCATTTCTGGAACATGGAAATTCTTCCTTTTGGCACATGGTACAATTGATCTCATCTCTTCCATTTGGGCAATGCCAATACCCATCACAACGCTGCTGTTCAGTATAACACCCCCAGTTACCTCCACAGGGTATTTCCCATGGCAAACAGAAGCCATCTACTTGGTAAGTAGCATTAAATCCCCTTGCAGCATTTACTTTATCAGCACAAAAATGCACTCTTATCTGTCCAGAAGAAGAAACAACTGTAAGAGGTGCATGAGAATCAAAAGCAGTTAACACACGCAAAAGCTTGCGTGGATTTTCTTCTAATCCATCGTAGATTTTGACATAATCACCATAACCAGTACCATCAAGTTTAAAGTCAGTGAAGCGCAAAATAACTTTACGATGATCACCAGTGTCTATTAACCAGGTGCAATTACTTCCAGGAGGATAAAAGTCTGGATAATTGGGAGAATTAAAAGTACCATAAAAATACTTTAACCACTGCCCACAAGTTGGCACATCACAGTCTATCTCATCTCCTAGGTCAAGGCAGTCAATGTTCCCATCACATTTTAAAGATTCGGGGAGGCAAGTGTAAACTTTAGTAAAACGGGATAGACACTGGAACTGGTTGTAAGCGCAAGGCTGAAAAGAAGCAGCTGTTGGAGAATTAGCTTCTTTGGCACAGATCTCTTCATCAGAGCTATCTCCACATTCATCCATGTTGTTACATTTCCAGGCTTCTGGTATACATTTTCCATTACCACAACGAAACTGGTCACAAGCACAGTTTGGTTCCTCAGATTTCCCTGAGAAGATGTGTGTAGAAGGGAGATGAAAAAGAAATGAGAAAAAAACACTCCTCAAAAGACAATAACAGCAAATGGCATTTTTATAATAAATGTTAATTAAGCCCAAAGGGTTAAAAAAATGTCTTGCTTTAAAAGTTAGGTTAACTTCTAATAAAAAATTAGTACTGGCACACTAATTACAGCAATTCAATTTCTTAAATGATTATTGTCCATAAAGATCCTTGCACTGTGATCTAAAGAGAGAAAGGACAAATTCTATTCTTGCAGAGAACTATTTTACTATGAACACTGAGTAAAGTAAAAGATATACAAGCCAATAAGATGCATAAAAAAATGTAAATAATTTGCTCTACAGACAGCATTAAATGATAGACATTTTTAAATAAAAAGTAATTTATCCATGATCATCTTTTTAAATAAATTGTTTCATATTATTCTCTAGTTCTTCTCTATATATTTATATGCATACAATATTTTGATATGTGTATCACAGTCTATTTTGCAAGTACATTAAGACTCAAACTTTTGCTAAGATTATATTAATTTTATGCAATTTATGTTTCATGTAATCATAATATTTTCATTTTATGATTTTTATTGTTTTAGCACAACTGTAAAATACTGCATGAATCTGACCTAAAGGTATAAATTTATTCATCAAAATAAACAGAAGAGACAAAAAAGGGGTGTCTATAGAATCCTAATTCCTACGGTCCTCAAACTGATAATGTTGGGCAGTAGTTATTTCTCCACTAAAAACTTATTTATTGATAAAGAGGTGACAGAAAATGTGTTTCAAAAACTATAAAATAGTAAAAAGATGATATTTTTAGGAAAAAAGATGAAAAAATTTTTAACAAGAAATGTACATAAGTCCTGCTCTGAATTTCTATGATCTGGGCACTCTTTCTGGGTACAGGAGAGAAAGCAAAAGAATTTTCTTCTTCTGAGACTATGATCATTAAGGTGAAATTCATTATGTCTTTTCTTTGGAAGTGTGAAAACAATGGTAATTCATACAAAATACATTCTGAAATAACTTTCAGAATATAGGTGAGCACTTAAAGGAGAAAAAGCTACTTTTTAAATAAATTTATTTAAGATGTTTATAAAGAAAATTAACCTTAATTTATGAAATTAATCATTTTATTAGAGCTACATACAACACCTTTTGGAAATTCAGTTCTAGAGCATCTAACTTTAGCTTCTAATACCTCAGTCTCAGCTGCCTTGAGGGGTTAGTCTATAATTAAAGGGACATTGTTTAGAAGATCAGCTCTGAAGTGACTTGAACAATTAATACCATGGAATTTGGTTCAACATCTTTCTTCTCATTTGAAAACACACCTGAAAAATATGCCAGCCTGAAACCCTTTCTTGAAATACTGTCATCTGAATGAAACCTGATCCAGACGTGGTCTTGTGAAGAGATATATGGAGGTGGAATTGTGGAACCACAAGCTCTGTAACTTTCAATATTCTTGTATGTTTCTATTGTCAGCCAATCCAAGTTGCATCTTCTGGACCCTTGAATATCAAAATCTTGAAAACTACAAAAAAAATAAAATAAAAAATGGCTATAAAAAAAGCAATTTTAGAAAAAATTCATAATAATACAATGTAACTGAGGACATTCTCACAAGCATCCACACATTCATTGATTCTCCTGGGTTTCCCAGGCATATGACCATATCATTACCAAATAATAATACTGCCTCTATGTTCCTTGTCTCTTTCCCAGATTCTAAAACTTCTTCATAAGTAATGCTAAATTCCAAAATAATGCTAAAAAACAGGTGACAGTTGGCACCTTTTCCTTTCTGTCCTGAGTGTGTTTACTAGAAAGGACCACTTCCTAATTCAGAACATCTCAAGTGTTCTGTTAGAACCAGAATCACCACTCCACAGTCTGATGAACTGAAGTATACACACAAAAAGTTAGCCTTGTCTTAAATTGGATTGATTCATCTGCTTGCTTAATGAAAAATTTATAGCTTATATTTTTAGGAGAGCAAATAGCAGAAATCTAAGCAAAGTAAGTAATTTGAAATGAACAAACAAAAACCTACCATTTTCAGGGAAAATTACCTTAGTTTGGGAATACTCTTTTACATAAATCACTTTATAGCCAAATATTATCTTGTAGTTAATAAAATACGCATAGGGCAAAAATCACTTTATAGCCAAATATTATCTTGTAGTTAATAAAATAAGCATAGGGCAAAAACATCAAATAAAGAAAAGTACATACAAAATCTGTCACTGCTTATGAAAAAAGAAACCAAAATATAGTTTTGCAATATCTGAACACATCTCACCAACAAGTGAAGATAAAACTTTATTTTCTTGGCTCAGCGCCTATGGCTCAAGCGGCTAAGGCGCCAGCCACATACACCTAAGGTGGCGGGTTCAAATCCCCAGCCCAGGCCCGCCAAACAACAATGATGGCTGCAACCAAAAAATGGCCAGGCGTTGTGGCGGGCGCCTGTGGTCCCAGCTACTTGGGAGGCTGAGGCAGGAGACTCGCTTGAGCCCAGGAGTTGGAGGTTGCTGTGAGCTATGAAGCCACGGCACTCTACCCAGGGGGATAGCTTAAGGCTCCATCTCAAAAAAAAAAAAAAACAAAAAAACTTTATTTTCTTGCCATTGCCTTAAATAAATGAAGTTAATTACCCAAGGACTATTACACCAGAATACTTGTTTAAATATCTGGAATAACAAAAGCCATTAAATAATTTGATTGTTCCCAACTTTTCACAATTATAAACAATGCTTTAAAGCAGTGGTTCTCAACCTTCCTAATGCCGTGGCCCTTTACCACAAGGCCTGTGGGTTGTGACCCATAGGTTGAGAACTGCTGCTTTAAAGAATTCCTCTATGTGTTTCTTTCTCTTATACACGAGAAAATGTTTCTAGGACTTTTCTAGAAGTAGAATTGTGTAGGTCAAAAGACATAATTCCTCTTTAAATTTGACAGACACTGACAAAATATATTTATACTAATTCACAATTCCATTGAGGTTATATATCAAAGTATCCATACCTCTAGCAAAATGAGACATTCGATTTTTAAAAAATATGTTGTCAGTTGGGTTGACAAGAGATTTACCATTATCCTATGTTGGATTTCATGTTTTTTGGTTTAATTAGTATTTTCTAACATTTATATTTTCTTAGAAATTATTCATTTTTATCTTGATAATAAAATTTATTACTACAAAGCTGTACACAGTACTTTCATACAATTTAGATTCCCCCCATCTGTGATCTTTAAATTTGCTTTACATGACTTAAAACAAATATACTATTACCAAATAAAAGTTTTATCTCTCCTTTTTTAAAAATATCACTAATTTCTATCTTTTGCATCAACTAGGGCGTTTCAGTACAAACAGTGTAAGCACACAGCCTTGTCTTGGTCCTTGGTGCTGTAATTAACTTCAACATTAAGTTTGCTTTGTAAAATTTTTAACAGATATCCCTTATCAGGTTAAGAAAATTACTTTTCCATTCGTTTGGTAGAATTTGCCTATAATTATCTAAGTCTAGAATCTTATGCTGATTCAATTTCTTAAGTGTTTATTGAATTCATCAGTTTTCCAATTCTTGAGTCAATTTTGATGATATATATTTTTTAGGAAATAATCTATTTCATCTAATTATAAAAGTATTAACATAAAGCTGCTTATAATATTCTTTATATTATAAGAAAATAAAATTTCTTTATAGAAACTTTTTAAAAGAATCAATATTCTTTGAAAATTTCAATTATAGATACTTTTTGCTCATTTTAATTTCATTTATCATTCCTTTTTTCTCCAGTCTTGAGATTTGTCTATTTCTCCTAGTTTTTGAGAAAGTCAGTTATTTGTTTTATTGAACTTTATTGTTTATTTTCCTATCTTTATTTCTACTTTAAATTTACCATATAGTTTTCTAAACTCTTGAGTTGAATGGTTTATTTTCTGTTACTCATTTCTAAAACAATGCATTAATGCTATAAATTTTTCTCTATGTACTTTCAGTGCTTTCAAACAGTTTTAATATGTAAGAATTTCCCTATGATTAAAGATATTTAGTCCTACTATGATTTCCTCTTTAATGCAGTATTTAGGAATATGTTTCCAAACATAACAGATTTTTATAGATTTTTTTTTCTTTTCTTTTAATTGCACTGTGGTAAGAAAACACATTCTGAATGATGGTAGTCTCTGAGATGTATTAGGAATTCCTTTCTGATTTAATACATAATCAGTTTTTAAAAATGCTCCACATTTCTTTGAAAATAATGTGTAGTCTCTGTTGAAAAAGATTTATAAACATTAAAGGTGCACTAAAACTCTCCCATTAAACTGTGGATTAGCCAAACTTGCTGGGTAATTCTCCACATTTTGCTTTGCATGAATTTTAGTGTATGCTATTAGGTACATGAAATTAACTACTATTACATCTTCCTGGTAGAGTATCACATTGTTATCCCATTTGTTATGAATATTTTATCTTAAGCTCAATTATATCTGATGTTAATCTTTCTATACTAGCTTTCTCTTGATCAGTATTTTCCAAAGTAGCCTCTTCCTAGCCCCTTTTTTAGATTTTGTTTATGTATAAAAAAGTCCCCTATACCAGGGTCATACAAACCAAGCAACCAATAAGCTCAGGAGCATACTATACCTTCTAAAGGTCTGAGTTAACCAATTTGTGTGCTTTATTTAACAACCTTTTCTTTGGGGGAGAAGAGTTCTCATTTTTTCTCCTTTCCTGTCTTTTTTTGAATAATTTTTATTATAAGGTTTCTTATCCTTTACTAAATGCTTGATATTATTTCTATTTTTGTCAGTAGTTATCTTTTGGTATTTTAATTTAAATACCAAAGCACATTTTTTTTTCCCTAAGAAAGGCCAAGTAAGGGTAGTCAGTGTTTCTATTCTCTCAAATTCTCAAATTGAGTGAAAACAATTTACAACTTTATTTTCACTAACCTCTCACTAAAAACTTAGCAATTCCTTCACTTATAAACAATAAACTATGGAATTATTTATAGTACCTGCTACTCTACCAGAAATCTGAGATATAATATTTGCACTTAAATTTCTTTGAAATTATAGTAATTAGAACCATAACCTGATCTTGTTAATGTGTTAACAGATAAGCTTATATTACCATATTACAGATATTTAAAAATGGGATAGCTATACTTTGAATTCCCTTTGTAATGTTATTTTATTTTGTGAATTTAAAAACATTATTTTGAGAAAGAATACATAAGTTTCACCAGTCTACCCAACATCAATGATATAAAAAAGGTTAAAAAAGAACCCCTGACATAATAAATATTAAAATATTTGAAGTAAATTTGTGCTCCAACTTAATTCTGTTGGCTGTTTTCCTTAGCACTATTTTTTTTTCATACATTATGAAATTTGGGGTTGCAGGTTTATTTTATAGAAGTTTTTGGGTTCTCCCTCCCCTCCTTTCTATTTTTGTGTTCCCATACCTGAGCCACCATTCCAGAATCAGTCTTAAATGTCCTTTCACCTATCTAAGCTCTTAGCCCTGTACAAGTTGTGGCAGTGGTTAATGGAAGTGTTTTTCAACCTCCTCTCTTGAGCAAAATTGTCTGAACCTAGTCCTTGTCTTTAAATCACCATGTTTGGACTCGACCCTCTATTTCCCAGGGATGAGGTGGCCTTTGCTGATTTTGGTAAGTTTCAAAGGAGACAAAAGAATTAAAAGGACTTCATTTCATCATCGTTAGCCAATTTTACAAAGAGAGCTCTTAGAATTGTTTATATTCCATAATTTTAGTTTCCCTCTTCTATCTAGATTTTTAAAAGCCATGTTTTTAATTTTACTAAGAATTTAAATTTTGTATTACATTCAGGAGTGAATGCTGATTTCCTTTTTACTCAAACACTTCAAAGTGTTTGTGTACTCTAGATAATCATATTCTTTTTGGTTTATTAACATGATAAATTATTTCCTAATATGTCTAAAAGAGCTTCATTTAATTATTGTATGTAATCTTTTGATCATATATTTAAGATTTTTGATCATATATTTAAGATTTTATGATCACACATAAAACTTGTCTTTATGTATATGCAAAGTTTTGGTATTACTATAATGACTTTAGTAAAGAACTAGGATAATTTCTTAAATCACCTTTTGATCTATGTAAATCCAAATTTATTACCTCTTTCTAGAATTTAGGAAATCTCCCCTTAGATATAGGGCTTACCTTGAATTTTTTCTGCATTTTAGTATTATACTTGGTTTTTAGTGTATTTTACTTTGTGAAATCACAAGGAAGCAACACGTGACCGAAACTAGATAGCAGTATTCCATGTAACCTCTTCTGTGCTGGCAAAAATTTCCAAGTTTTACATAACTGAGCTTGTTAACTTGCAAGTTTACTTTTTAGGTTAAAAGATGAAAATCCATATAAATTCTAGTTTTATGTTGGAAAAAATCCAATATTTGGTATAAATGTTATTTGTAAACACATTTATACTTAGTCATATTACAAATAATAGAATAAAGGCATATTGTTTAAATTCTGACACTGATATTGCAGAAAGATAAACCCCAATGGTGCATCCTACCAATCAGTCAGGCAAGAGAATCAAACTTTTCATGGAAGAGATTAACAGTTTCCAGATGTGCTGAGCTCTTGGGTTCCAAAAGATATAGCCTAGGGCACAGGTACTAAAAAGAAAACACACCATATGCCCGTTTATGGTCTCCACAGAAAAAAGGGGACAGACAACAATTATGATTCTTACGATAGACTCGTTTCCTCATTAAATAATAAATACTTTAAAAAAAGACAGAAAAAGAAGGCTGAATTTATAAGTCTTACTTTTAAAAATGTAAAATGAAGGAATTTGGGTCTATATATAATCTCCAAAGTCCCTCCCAAATCTACAATTCCACGATTCCTACTCACAAAATGTGAACATATCAAAGGATGGTGAAGATTCCTCTGAACTACACTGTCTTTGTGATGGGAATGGCATTCTTATTTGTCTCACTTCCAATTGCAGTTCTTTGTTCAGACATTTATTTTTCCCCTATTAGTAAACATTTTTTCTAATGGCCTTGGTATAATTTTCCTAAGAAACCAGTATCTAGTTCTCAATATTTTCTCTTCGGTATCTTATTCCCACATTGTTTTTATCTGCAAGTAATTCACTAAATGTTTTAAAATTTAATCTTAACCTACCTTATATATATCACATTTATCCCAAGTTGTTTCCCCTAGGAATGCCTTTCACTTTATATTCCTAATAAATGTTCTTTTGCTGCCAAGTTATTAAAAAGAAGATTTTTCTAGATATAATATTTGTTATCTGCTTATTTCAGGTTTTATACATACATACACACACATACACAGACACACACCTAGAATCATGTTTTAACTCAGTTAAGAAGGCTCTACTACTGAGACCAAAGCTATGGGCTAGATCTCCAAGTGGGTTAGTGAGTTTTGTTTATTTATTTGTCCCACTGCCCAAGACTGATGCTCATAAAACGTGCACTTTTTGCTAAAAAGTAGCTGAAAAGAATATAGATGGCTCATTGCTAATATATTAGTATCATCAGAAAATACTCAAAATACATGCCAAGTGGGCCATTATTCCTATTCTTAAGATGACACTGATAGCTATAATTTATTATAGTACATATTCTAAACAACCCTTTTTATATTACTGCATGTCTGCATGTTTAGTGATATTACTTGAAAACTGAATTTTATAAAAAAATTACGTAATATAGGCAGGCATAAGAATTACCTTATAGTAATAATTTCCCCTGGGTTTGCCCTTATGAACCAGCTACAGTTGATTTTGGCAGGATATTCAGAAGGCCAGCCTGGGCTTGTGATTATACCACTTGGAGCTCGAATTTGCTCTGGAGTCTCTCCACAAGCTGAAAGACAGATAGCCAAAGCAATATCAGCTATTTATTTTATGTTAGACATAGTACTACTGGGTAACTCAGTGTTTTTTAAAAAAATAAAAAACTTTAGATATCACATAACAGACAATAAAATACAGTACTGTCAACATTAAAAAGTCACTATTCTAATGATATATTTCAATTTCCTCCTGTTTAGACAAAGTACTTTATCCTAATTAAGTATAGCTCCCCTTATCTGAGGTTTCACTTTCCATAGTTTCAGTTACCTGAGGTCAACAGAGGTTTGAAAATATTAAGTGGAAAATTCCAGAAAATACAAATTCATCAAGTGAATTTGGACTGCCCACTATTCTGAGTACTGAAGAATTCTCTCTCCATCTTGCTGTGTCCCATTCTTTTGTAACAGCAGCATATCTGCACAGTAGATGCTACCCACACATTAGTCACTTGTGGTTATCAGAGCAACTGTCATAGTACTGAAGTGCTTATGTTCAAGTAACCCTTGTTTCATTGCATAATAGTCTCAAACAGCAAGAGCAATAATATTGACAATTTGAATATTTCAAAGAGAAACCGCAAAGTACTTCATGTAGGTAAAAGTTCTTAATAACAAAGGAAAAAAAATCATCTGCTGAGGTTGCATTAAGATCTACAGGAAGAATGAATCTTGCATCCATGAAATAGTGAAGGAAAAAGAAATTCATACTAGTTGTGCTATCACATCTCAAATTGCAAACGTTATGGCCACAGTGCATGTAAGTGCTTAGTTAAGAGAAAAAAAGGCACTGAATTTGATAGCCAACAGGTTTGGTATTATCTGTAGTTTCAGGCATTCACTGGGAGTTTTAGACCCTATCCCCATGGATAAGGAGGACTACTGTACACATTTAGGGCAGGTAATGTAATTTTCAAATTGGATCACTAAATAATACTACAAGAGTCAGGACTATCTGCTTAACCATAGAGATCAATTCATCCATCCACTCTTCTATCCTTTTCCAAAGCTCATCTTTTAAAATTATTTTACTTTAAACTACCTTTCCAATATTTACTCAACTACTTATTTTTTACTCTTAACATTTTTTTTATTAAATCATAACTGAGTACATTAATACATTTATGGGATACAATGTGCTGATTTTACATATAATTTGGAATGCTTACATCAAACTGGTTAACATAGTCTCCACCTCACTTACTTACTTGTTGTATTAAGACACTTATACTCTATTCTTAATAGATTTGACATGTACCCTTGCAACATGCACTATAGGTGAGGTCCCACGGATTACCTTCCCTCCGCCTGCCCCCCCTTCCCTCCTTCATTCTGGTCTATAGTTGTGTTTTATCTTTCTATGAAAGTATAGGTGATTATATATTGGTTTCATAATAATATTGAGTATATTGGATTTTTTTCTTCCATTTTTGAGATACTTTACTAAGAAGAATATGTTCCAGCTCCATCCAGGTAAACATAAAAGAGGTAAAGTCTCCATCTTTTTTACGGCTGCATAATATTCCATGTATACATATACCACAATTTATTAATCCATTCATGGGTCGATGGGCACTTGGGCTTCTTCCATGAGGTGGCAAATATGAACTGGGCTGTAATAAACATTCTGGTGCATATATCTTTGTTATAAAATGATTTTTGGTTATCTGAATATATACTTAGTAGAGGAATTGCAAGATTGAATGGCAGGTCTACATTTAGTTCCCTAAGTGTACTCCAAACTTCTTTTTTTCTTAGAGACAGAGTCTCACTGTATCACCCCTTCGTAGGTGCCGTGACGTGACGTCACACTGCTTGTAGCAACCTCCAACTCCTGGGCTTAGGCGATTCTCTTGCCTCAGCCTCCCAAGTAGCTGGAACTACAGGCGCCCGCTACACCTGGCTATTTTTTGGTTGCAGTTCAGCTGGGGCTGAGTTTCAACCCACCACCCTTGGTATACGGGGCCAGTACCCTAACCACTGAGCCAGAGGCGCCATCCTCTAAACTTCTTTCCAAAGGAACATATTAGCTTGCATTCCACCAGCAGTGCAGAAGTGTTTCCTTTTCTCCACATCCACACCAACATCTGTAGTTTTGGGATTTTGTTACATGGGCTACTCTTACTGAAGTTAGATGATAATTCAAAGTGGTTTTGATTTGTAATTCTCTGATGATTAAAGATGATGAGCATTTTTTCATGTGTCTGTAGGCCATACTACTTTGGTTAGATCCACAGGAGTATTACATAGCTTTTACTCTACTTTAAATAAACATAATACTATAATGGTGCATTATAGTTTTTATTAAGAAGTTAGTGGAGAATTCAATAAAGACAGGAAAACATTTAAAAGTACTGCAAAGTAGTTCTTCAATTTATTCCATTAATATTTCCAAACTTTATTATAGGACCATGAATGATTCTTAAATTATTTAAAAATAAAGTCTTGAAATATTCACTGATTAAAATAACATTATATGGGGCAGCGCCTGTGGCTCAAAGTAGTAGAGCGCCAGCCCTATATACCAGAGGTGGCAGGTTCAAACTCGGCTCTGGCCAAAAACTGCAAAAAAAGAAAAATAAATAAATAATGTTATGTTATTAGATATCTGAATATCACAGAAGAAAAGCTTTATGCATATAGAATAAATTAAAACTAATATCAACACTTCCCTGGATTCTTCTTCTGTATCTTGAACTCTCATTGTAACATAGTTAACATTATCCAAAATTTAGCTGATAATCTGACAATTTATTCTCCTCCAATTAAACATACAATGAATGTTTAAGCCTTCAGTAGAATTTAAAATCCTAGAACCTCTTGTTTAATACAATTTCAACAAATTAGATTACTTGATTTTTAAAGTAATAGCAGATTAGAAGCAGCAAGTAACAAGTGGAGAGAGCAGTGGCCAGTGGTACAGAGACAGTTACTGGAAGTGACAAGGCAATTTTCAGAAAAACAATAAAATCTACATATTGAATTCAAAAACATGAGCTCAGAATATATAGATTATTGCCTTTCTTCCAAAAGGTAAGACTATTACACAATATCAC
The DNA here is from genome assembly GCF_000181295.1 of Otolemur garnettii. Lineage (NCBI taxonomy): Eukaryota > Metazoa > Chordata > Mammalia > Primates > Galagidae > Otolemur > Otolemur garnettii. Next base: position 22,695,630 of record NW_003852399.1, on the reverse strand, counting down.
AATAATTAATAAATTAATATACATACCTATTTAAAAGAGTTGTTAAGTGAATAAATGAGTGTCAAAATGGTACGACATACATCCAACTTTTTAAGTTTCGTTATAGTTTAAATATCAGGTAACCTAATAGATAACCATATATCCCTATTACAACGCTAAAAATGACCCTTTTTTAAATTTAAGAAATAAAGCCTTGCTGTATTGCCCAGAGTGGAATATAGTGGCTATTCATTATTCACATTTGTGACCATAGTGCAGTACAGCCTTGAACTTCTGGATTCAAGTGATCCTCCTGACTCAGTCTCCTGAATAGCCATGACTAGAAGGGTGCTACTGCTCCTAACAATTTTTTTTTTTTTTGGTAAATGAGGTTATAGTCTGTTCAATTTAGGTTAAGAACGTTAGAAAGTATATTATGTAATTTAAACACTTTATACTTAATGATCAAAATAAAGCAAATTATATTTCTTAAAGTCAATTCTCATTTCTTTTTTTGCAGTTTTGGCTGGGGCTGGGCCTGAACCCGCCACCCCTGGTATACAGGGCTGGCACCCCACTCCTTGAGCCAAAGGTGCCACCCCAATTCTCGTTTCTATAGAGCGACATATTCCCTAAAGAAAACATATATTCAAGGATTTAAAAGTATGTTTTACTACAGAAAAATGTTCATGCTTAAAACAGATCTACCCTAGAGTTAGGGTGCATTTGCCAAGGGATCTTGTTTTGAATCACTTTCAGAACACAGAAACTCTTACCATAAAAATGACAGATACATCAAGAGCTCAGTATTCATCTCATTACCCAGCCACAGACAAGCTTTCAATTTTTTTTTTTTTTTGCTGCTAGTATTCCATTAAGCTACAATAGAAGTAAATTTTCCTTTAAAAATATTTTATTATTATTATTTTTTATTAAATGACAGCTGTGTACATCAATACAATCATGGGGTACAGTGTGGTGTTTTCATATACAATTTGAAATATTTTCATCAAACTGGTTAACACAGCCTTTATGTCATTTTCTTAGTTATTGTGCTAAGACGTTTATATTCTACTTTTAGAAAGATTCACTTGTACGCTTGAAAGATAAACCATAGAGGTGATCCCTCCAATCACTCTCCCTCCTCCCATCCACCCTCTCCTCCCCATATTCTTAGGCTATAATTAGGTTATAGCTTTCATATGAAAGCTATAAATTAGTTTCAATGATGTGTTAGAAAAAAGACTAAATTTATCCAAATATAATTTTAAGAGCTTATTAGTAATAAAGTGTCAAAGTTTTGCTTCTACTTTTCTGAGTCATCATCACAACAATTTAACGAAAAGATACCCTAAGTCAATTACAAGTTCTTCCTTTTCACTATCGCTTTCCAAAGCCTTCTGAAGTAATACGCTAAAGAAATTCTTAAGTTCATTAAAATATAAATCAACAGGCAAAAATACTCATTACCCATTCTCCAGAATATAGAAAATTGTTCCTTAAAAGATTCATCAACATTAAATAATACAAGTTTGAGTTAAACTATATTAAACTCAGAATTACTAATATAATACTGTACTAGCATATACATTATACATTAACTGATTTAACAGCAGTGAGATACAGCCAAAAACTAGATGGGAGCAATTTTTGACAAAGCAGAAAACTGCTAACCTTTAAATAAATGGATAGATTAATTATAGGCAAAAACTAGAAAGAATTTTATTAGATTTTTGTTTTATTAGGTTTTAAGAAAAAAATTCCAAATACATGAGAAACCCATAGGTGGTGCTCTTATACCAAAAACTGAAGTAAAATACTGGTATGATATTCAAAAATAAATTTTGTTAATATTTCATTTTCATACCACTGCCTGATGATAAGACATACCACCCATAAATGAGAAGGACTGCTTTAAAATTCAGTAGTTACATTTCTCATTCAATATGTACTTTTTAAAATATTATTTTAAAGTACTAATGATTCTCCCTAATCAAAAACAAAACCATAGTGTGATAAAGTTTCTCCCTTGATTTAGTTTTGCACATTTGCAACATGATTGAATTTGGAATTTTGTTCCAGATATAGCCAGTGGCTTTTTTACCAACACATTTCTTCTGCATATAGAGTACATTTGGTATGTAGATATAAATATACTTTAACACAACCATAACTTATTCCCCTCTATATCTAAGAATAAATTTCAAATGCCAAGAGCAACTATTAAAACAATTTTTTCCCTCCTTTCTGAATTATGAGTTTGCCTATAATCACTGGTAGGTCTAGAATCAGATGATCTAGGTGCTATCTATTCTATCTGCCACTTACTAGCTTGGGCACAGCGGACACTACTAAACGTTTTTGGGTATTAGTTTCCTTGTGTTTTAAAAGGAAACTAATCTCTAAGCCTATTTCAGCCCCCAATCACACACCGCTGTCCCTCATCACCACAATGTATTTCTATTTCTTTTTCTTTTTTTGAGACCGTCTTATTTTGTTGCCCTCAGTAGACTGCCGTGCCATCACAGCTCACAGCAACCTCAAACTCTTGGGCTCAAGCGATTCTCTTGCCTCAGCCTCTGGAGTAGCTGGGACTATAGGCAGCTGCCACAATACTGGCTTAGAGATGGGGACTTGCTCTTGCTCAAGCTGGTCTGGAACCAAGAGCTCAGGCAATCCACCTGCCTCAGTCTCCTAGAATGCTAGGGTAACAGGCACGAGCCGCTACGCCCAGCCCTCTATTTTATTTCTGATAGCTCATCAGAATGCCCTGGCAAATTTTTCATTTTCTTACCTTGCATTATTTTTTTTACTCACTGAAATAAGAATTCCATTTTTTTTTCCTCGAGACAGAGTCTCACTTTGTCACCCTTGGTAGAATGCTGTAGCACCAGAGCTCACAGCAGTCTCAAACTCTTGGGCTCAAGCCATTCTCTTGCCTCAGCTTCTCAAGTAGCTGGGACTACAGGTGCCTGCCACAATGCCCGGCTATTTTTAGAGGCGGGGTCTCGCTTTTGCTCAGGCTGGTCTCGAACCTATGAACTCAGGCAATCTGCCTGCCTCGGCCTCTCAGAGCAGAATTCCAATTCATAACTCACCCCCATAAGAAACCTGCTAGCAGGCAAAGGTCATTACTGACACTACTGACAAATCTAAGGGACCCTCAGGCTCCAAGATACTTGATCTTTCTGGACACTTGACACTTGTCGTTTATGCTTGAAGATATATTGCCTTGATTTTGTGGATGTCACTTCTTCTGGCGCTCCTCCTAACTCTGACTGTTCTGTGTTAGTTCTCTAGTACTAGAACCTCCCCTTGCTTAGCCAGCCCCTGATTTACTGGTTTTACAGCTCATTCCTAAGCCCTCTGCTCTTTCCACGCTCAATGGAAGATCTCATCTACTCCAACAATTTCAACTGTGATCTATAAGTCATGAACTTAAAATCTCTAACCCAGAGGCTTTGCATAGTTAAGTGCCCCAAGAACATTCTTACCTCAAATTTAACATGATCAGAACTGAGTGTTTCCCAAATCCCTCTCTTTATCCTACTTTCTGAATCTACATTGTCTTAGGCATCATTTGGCTAATGGAAGGCTCTTAGAGTAAAAAAGAAATTTACTTTAAGAATACCACAGGCAATCACAAGGACAGGAAATAAAGATAGGCCTCACAACAATTAAAACTGGAAATTTCAAAGTCAGAAACTGAGCCTGTCTTCATCACATTCTTAGGGAACCAAAGGCTGCTTTAGCTCCTATACATCTGCCCCAATCTCCTAATTGGCATCCTCTGAGTCCTCTAATTTTTTGTTATTTCAGTGCTTTCCCAGTCTCAATTCATCACAACACTTCAGTTCCTACACCTACCATCAACTATAATTTTTTGTTATTCATTTAACATCATACCTTTTAAAAAGATTTGAAGAGGCTTATTATAGCAATCAATTTGATAAAATTTAAGCATACATTTCTTCCTTTATAACTGGGGATTAAAACCATCTAGCACACAGGATGTTGCAAGGACTAAATACCATTATTTTGGTAAAGGACACAGTACATTGCTTGGGTTATATACTACGTAGTAAACTGTCAATGAGTACCACCATAGGATACACCAAATTAGAGCAGTCAGTAGTAATGTCTGGGACCTACCACAGCTGTGTCTGGGCTACATGGGAAAGAAGGCAGTGATTGTTCAGTAAGAGCTAGGCACCATTATGCTCTGCAAATAGTGAGAAATTCTATCACAGTTAACTGTTATCTTCTGACATGGGTAAAATCCAGATTAAGGATGGGGTTGGGATACATATTTACAAAACCTTCTTTTAGGGAATGAATCTTTTTGTTTCAAACTAAGATGTCTCTGTGGTTTTGCTGTTCTGAATCTCATCTTAAGAGATTTTAAATATACTCCCGATTTAGGATACATTAAACCTAACCTTTTACATTTATTCTACTCATATCTTTTCTATTGCTTATCATAATTATTCAAGCTATGGTCTGGTTAATTTTTAAGAATTAGTTTATATGTAATTGGCAAATAGAGCAATCGTGTGAGTATAATGCCAAATAATTTAAGATTTTATTCCCAGCATGCTAATGATGTGAAATAATCAGAGGTAGGAATTTTCACAGTTTTAAAAATACATAGGAAAAACCCTGTAGAAGAACCCTCCTTTATTGCAAAAAAGTAGTTACTTTTCTAGCTTAAAGAACTTCCTGGCTTTCGTCCATAAGAAACTATCTTGGGAAGCTACAAATGCACATGGAAATGTGAAGGCACAGCACCACGATGACCACAAAACAAAATCACACTTCAATTGATGGAGGACGTGACTGCAGTATATTTTTAGTTTTCATTAAATTGGTCTCTGTTAGATGCAAACATTTTTAATGGGGAAGAAAGAACCTGAGCATATGATTGCAGAATATAGACTGATTCTAATCACAAATGTCCACAGATAATTTGACTATGCTGTGTTTGGACTGATATTTTATTTGTCAGGGCTATATCTACAAAGTCACATAGTTATAAGTGCTCTGGCCCAGCATTTCAATTTTTATTTTTATTTGTTAAAGATATGGAGTCTTGCTTTTTCACCCAGGCTAGAGTGTAGTGCCATGATCATAGTTAACTGCAGCCTTAAACTCCTGGACTCAAATGATCCTCTCATCTCAGCCTCCCTAGTAGCTGGGATTACAGGCATAAACCACCGAGCCTGACTACTTTCCTCGCAAACTGTTATTTTAGCATGTGATTTTGCAAAACATGAGGTTTTCCAGGAACACATATATTGTGCTGGGGCAGAAATCATTTTATTTTACTCTCAGTTTGTTTTGCTTCCTTAATACATCTCTTAATTTGGAATACCAGTATATTTTGTTCTTGGAACACAAACATCTATAAAAGTCATCTATTTAATCTACTTTGGTCAGTAGCTTTAGATATTAACAAATGTTCAAGTATTCTGAATGATGATGATACACACCTCTACTTAAAGTTTCCCATAATTCTAAAAACGGAAATCCCCAAATTAAAGGGGTTCTACATGTTCATTCAAAAGATAGTAACCTTTAAACCTGGACAGCATCTTCTTTGTAGAATCATAGTAGTTAGTTAGGTTATCTGACCCAGTCCACAAAAGTCTATTTAAGTTGTATTGGACCTACTACATAGGTCTAAAACAAAAAATAAAAGATAATGACATTATTTAATTCTAGTAGTTAAGCTACACTAAAAGGCTAATTAAATATATATTGTTTTTGATTTATCATATATGCTGCCAATTGAGAAAGGAAGAATTAACTAAAGAATGAATAAATACAGATTCTCTGATGAAGTTCATAATAAAATTATGATATCAAGTTTCATGGTTTAAAATAAAGTAATTTTATTATACAGTTTAGGAACAATAGAAAAGTAACTTCCTGAGAAACATTCAAGACCTCATGTTTATTCTGATACTATTTTAATAATCCCACAGAAAAGCACAGACCTACGGTTTAAAAACTAGATTAATACAACACACTCACTATCCTTACAGCAATCCTTTAAAAAACTGCAGAGGAAAGGATCACTTCAAAATAATGTTAAATAAACTGCCCTGCAATTTGAGATTTCATGGTTTTTAAAGCCTGAAAAAAAAAGAACCAGGCAAAGATATTTATAATTAGAGCTGAACCACTTGTAAGAGAAAAAAAAAAAAGTGTAATTTCCTGTTCCACAGATGAACTGAGTTTCTTTTCAAAACTTAACAAGAGTTGACGCTTAATGAAGCTGAGACTAAAAGTGATATGAAATCTTTGTGCCTTTGAGGTTAATAAATCACAAAAGTGAAATACAAGTGAAAATCAGCTTTGTTCACTGATCACCTAACTTTATAAGACACATAAGAAGGGCACAAAAGAAGTAAAGAGAATTCACTCTGTCTTGGAAATCATAGTTTTGTAACAATGATGTATGTTTATTAAGTGAACTCAGGAAACATATTAACAGTTAATATGACCGTATACAAGACAATATAGTACTAAATAATATAGTACGTATCTAAAATAATTTTAAGGAAAGTGTCACATGTAAAGTTAAATATCTGATTATTATCAAACAAAAACAAAAGCCCACCAAATGCCTGTATTGTCTAAGTGTAGAACAGGGAGGGCTATACCATTATGAACAAAGGATTTCTTTCAGAAAACAGAAGTAGATGGAGTCAGCATAAAAAGCACATTCCAAACTAGTTAGAAGACTGCATAGATACTAGCCAAGCCAAGGTTGACCTACTACAAAAAGAAGTGATGTGATTCAAATATTTTGTAAAGGTTTTTGTGGGAAGAGAAACTGAGGAGGCTGAGATAAGCTAAAAAAGCAAACACAGAAGCTCTTCTTTTTATAAAATTATATTTTATGAAAGTTCCACTATGGAGCAAAATCGCATTCACTTTGTTCATGAGCAAAGGAAAGGATACAATTATAATTAAGAGTGGTCACTATTATTTGGTCATCTCATTTTTCAGAGTACTGTATAGAATGTCTCATAAATGTTATTAATTTCAATATAAGTGATGAGCATGGAAGTAAAGTTCACATTCCAAGTGTTGAAAACTAGAAAGAAGGGTTTGAGTTCAATGAAAATAAACATGCCTAATAAAACCCCATCTTCTCCAAAATAAAAATTAGTAAGTAAATGGTGTCTCTTCAGTGACCACATGGGCTAAAAGAATGATTCCGAAGTGAACAAATGAATCATGCAATACATGGAAAATATTGTGTCTTATTCAAATAATGAAAGGCACCAAAACATGGAAGAATTACATGTAGTTCTATGAGTAGCATGAAAATCAGATACCTATTGGCTCACTCTTAATTTAGAACAGTAGCAGCTTGAAACTTAAAGGCTCAGTACAGCACACAATGCTGAGGATGAGACTTCTGCTGCCAGTCAGAAGTTTATAGCTCATAAATCCAAGGCCTGTGAATATCATCAAAGTGAGGCCTGCATTCAAGCCTGTAGATTCACCAGTTGATATTATAAAATTTATAATTTTATGCTAACATTTATTGAGCTCTTACTACCTGTCAGGTACTTTTCCTTCTCTTGTCTTTTTTCATTTAATACTTACTACTATTATCTCTGTTTAACAGATAAGTGGGGAAATGTAGGTACAGAGAAATTAAGTAATTTTCCCAAGGTCACAAAAAACTAACAAGTGTCACAGATGGAAATGAACCTGGACAACAGGCTTCAAAAGCTGCACTCTTAACCACTGAAGGCAAACCACTAAGGAGCTCCCTATGACACCTGGAATAATTATGAGATGGGTGGAAGGGAGCTGCATCAGTAACATTTCAATGAGGACACAATTGGTCTATTTTGGAAAGCTTTGTTTTAAAGCTTAGTTCTAAAGACTAATTCCTATTTGCTATAAATCACTTAAGGCCTACAGAAAGGACTAAACTTTTTAGTCTCTTTGGAATGACAAGATTTTATACAGTATTCTAGAAGCTTTTTAATGATAAAGAGAATGTACATATAATTAATTAATCTGGGATAAGATGCTTAGGGCAAGGAGAATAGTAATAATGAGGGAATGAAGTGGAAACTAAGGGAGACATTTCAGAGGAAAGAGGAATGGACAGAGACGGGGAAAGCTGAGATGGCCAGGTGACGAATGAGAGGTGGTAGTGTCCTTACAGACTGTTAATACTAAATGGACAATCCGTTTGGAAATCATGCATATTGAATATAGAGTCTATGGGCTATAGAACAGAGGGCAAGTGACCAACTGAGTGTCAGAACCTGCCAGATGAATGAAGTACTAGAGCAGCCCTTTGTAGGACTGTCATGCATGACATAACTAAACCCTGCAACCTGAATGCCAAACATTAGAAATCCCTGGGCAGGGAGAAACAGCTTTAGTTCAAAAGTCCCCTTTATGCAACTTGCCCATACCTATTGTCTTTATTTCTTTGACCCTTTGTTGTCTAGACTCTTTGAATGGGCTTTCTGATCACGTGGTACCTGAGCTGAGCTCTGTCATAATGGAAATGTCAGATGTCTACATACGGAGGATGGACAGAGTTGAAAGGCCACAGAGATTGGATGTGAACAGTATTTCTTCAGCATTGCTCCAAATTTCATCTTTTTTTTTTTTCTTTAAAGATGTCAGAAAGCTGAAATTCTCCCTTTATGGAAATAATTACTACACTTGAACATAGGTTGAGTATCTCTTATCCAAAATGCTTGGGACCAGAGGTGTTTTGGATTTTATTTGAATTTTGGGATATTTGCATATTCATCCTGGTTGAGCATCCCTAATACAAATCTAAAATACTCAAAGAAATTGATCATTTCAGCATCAATATCAGTGCTCAAAAAGTTTCAGATTGTTTTCTAGAACATTTCAAATTTCAGAAGTTTGCATTAGGGATATTCAACGTGTGGAAATATTTACTAGATGAGAAACTTTTTGTTTTTGAGACAGAGCCTCAAGCTGTCCCCTTGGGTAAGGTGCCATGGCATCACAGCTCACAGCAACCTTCAACTCCTGGGCTCAAGCGAGTCTCCTGCCTCAGCCTCCCAAGTAGCTGGGACTACAGGTGTCCGCCACAAGGCCTGGCTATTTTTTTTTTTTTTGGTTGCAGCTGTCATTGTTGTTTGGCGGGCCTGGGCTGGATTCAAACCTGCCGCCTTAGGTGTATGTGGCTGGCACCTTAGCCACTTGAGCCACAGGCACTGAGCTGAGAAACTTAAATTATAATTTATTATTATTTTTTATATGTGCAATTATTTTTTTAATTAAATCATAGCAGTGTATATTAATACTATCATGGGGTACAGTGTACTGTTTCTGTATACAATGTGAAATACTTTCATCTAACTGGTTAACATAGCCTTCATGTCTTTTTCTTAGTTATTGTGTTAAGACATATTCTACAATTAGAGAGATTCATATGTACGCTTATAGGATGAACCATAGGCATGATCCCACCAATCACTCTCCCTCCACCCTTAAATTATAATTTAAAAGGCAATATCAGTGCAAGCAGAAAAAAATGATGTATAATCAATCACTCCCATTTAGGACCATCTCATTATTCTCAGGCCTATGTGTATTACCAGAAATCACATGTTCCTATGGCAAGTAGGAAATCTGCATCCATTTATAATCTGTATAAATATCCCTCTGCATTAGTAGAGATGCTTAAAGAATGAAAGAAGCTTGCATTCTACCTAACATTCTTTAAGGACCAAAATATTTTACTTGACTATCAGCGCTAATCAAGGAAGGTTTTCTTTGCTTTCTTGAAAGTCACTGATGTTCAGAACAAACAAAAAATAATTAAGGGTTGGGTGGTGCCTGTGGCTCAGTGAGTAGGGCGCTGGCCCCATATACTGAGGGTGGCAGGTTCAAACCCAGCCCCAGCCAAACTGCAACAAAAAATAGCAGGCACCCACCTGTTGTGGCGGGTGCCTGTGGTCCCAGCTACTTGAGAAGCTAAGGCAGGAGGATCGCCTGAGCCCAAGAGCTGGAGGTTGCTGTGAGCTGTGACACCATAGCACTCTATCCAGGGTGACAAAGTGAGACTCTGTCTCAAACAAACAAACAAAAAACACAAGGGTTACAGTAGATAAAGGCAGCAAAGTAAAACACAAAGTAAGAATATGGATAAAGAAAGAAAAAGAAAGAAAAAGGAGAAATAGAAAAACAAGGTCACAGCACAATATGAATAAAGGATAGCAAAAAACCTGAATATAGCTACCCCCAAATGGAACTATATAAAAACTCCCCCGCCTGAAATTTCTAAGTAGTAAAAATAATTTTGAATTTTGCTTACAAAGCATAAAACAACATGAATAGGGAAGATTCATGCCTTTCTACCTTTTTTAAGGGCTTAAGAGTGCATAAAAACTATTGAAATGGTATCTACATTTTCTAATTTTAAGCACTACAGAAGACTATAATGCTAAAGTCACTACTTTTATTTTTCCTGAGTGGGAAAAATTATGAATTTTTGAAGCTTACCATAACACTTGCTGGAAGCATAATAGAGGCAAGGCAGAAATGAGCCCCTGAGTGAACAAATTAGCCTTAGAGCTCGTGATTTCTTTCTGAGCTATCTATTGGCTTTGACATAATTTATAGCACTCTCACATCTTCCAGGAGTGTTCTAGTCATTGTCCTTTGTCAATAACATAATCCACAATGTGTTTAAGTGAGGGGTAAAGAACTATCATCTGCTTTGTTCTGGATACTGCATTTCTATTACTGTTTAAATCAAATCACTCCCTTACTCTTATTGGGCTATTGGTTAATTGACATCCAAGTACAGTTTACTCACTGTTTTTTGCACAATAGTCGAATAGTATATCCAACTCACATTCATTCCTTGGCAAAATTACAGATAATATGTTATCATACTTTGAAGAATTATTCTCAAAGTTACAGAGTGGAAAAGAAAATGTTAAATGTTTGAATGCAACTTGCTCTTTTATGCCTTCACTGGATCTGGCCCACTCAGTGGAGTGGATGCATCCTCAAACATCACTTCTACCATGTAAGTATCACACACTCTGCCACAATACAACCCAATCTATAGTTCTGGTACTCCCACGTACTATTCTAATGCTGAGTTCATTTATGGTCTATTATAATAGATTTGATTAACCCTGATCAAAAATCCTCGAGGTAAGTAATTCAAACTTCTTTTGGATTTTGGAATATGTGCAGATATACACTTACTGGTTGAGCATCCCAAATACAGAAATCCTAAGGAGCATTTCCTTGTGGTGCTGTACTATTGTTCAAAAAGTTTCTGATTTTGAAGCATTTCAAGTTTTTAGATTTCAGATTTGGGATGCTGAACCTATAAGATAAAAATAAAACATACAATAATCTTATTATAAAAATATAATTGTTGCTGGGCATAGTGGCTCAAATCTGTAATCCTAGTACTCCGGGAGGCCGAGGCGGGTAGCCTGCCTGAGTTCAGGAGTTCAAGACCAGCCTGAGCAAAAATGAGACCTCATTTCTAAAAATAGCCAGGCATTGTGGTGGGTGCCTACAGTCCCAGCTATTTGGGAGGCTGAGGCAAGAGGATCATTTGAGACCAAGAGTTTGAGGTTGCTGTGATCTATGATGCCATGGCACTCCACCGAGGGTGACAAAGTGAGACTCTGTGTCAAATAAACCCCTCCCACCACATGATTGTTCAATAAACATTTGACAATATATAAAATAAGTTATAATAATATAAAGATGCTTCATATAAAACATTATCAATAAAATTAAACCAGATAACATAAAATATGTAAATAATAATGCCACCATTACTTTGCTTTCTCGAACTTAAAGGGAACACTTGAAAAGCTTAAGTCCCTCCCAACTAAATTCTCTGAAAGCAGCAATAACTTTAAAAATTAATAGTATCCTACAGTAATTTTTTTTTAATGGACTCTGTCTTGTATTCCTTACTTTCTTCATCTGAAAGATAGTTTCTTGGGTTCATACTAAGTTCTATTTTTACATTCTGAAATCCTAAAAACCCTAATGTATTTATTATCAACTAAAATATAAGTTTTTTTCCTTTTCTTCATTTGAAACATGGGTAAAACACATTATTATAACATTGGGGAAAAGAACAGTGAAATTTTTTTTTTAGTAACTTTAGTAAGTGGTCCAGGTACTTGATTGAATAATTATAAAATATCAAAATTACACAGAAAATGTGCAAAGGACTATTTGGCCTGCTCTCATTCTTAGAACTTTTCTATATTTAAGAAATGCTGTAAACTTCTATCATCTACAGTTTAAGCTTTATTTACTATTTCCTTTCAAATTTTTTATGTGGAAGATCTTAAAAATTCTAGAATAATAAATGTTTTATCACTCTAGATGATCTTCCAGGGAAACTTCAAAACTCCTTGCTGTAATATTTAAGCTTAAAACTATAGTTAAAAACAAAAACCATTTTACTATATTACATATTACAAAATGTTGCTAACTAATCTGTAAGGAAATTAATTGCAATTAGAAAATGTCTCAATTAAAAAGGCCACAGCTAATTTATCAATTGTAAAAGGTAGATAGGATCAAAGGTGTGCTAGGCCTTTGAATACTACAATAGGAACCATAAAATGCAAATATACAAAAGCAAGAAACAGATGATTCTGACAGAAGAGAATCTGACCGCATAAAGAACAATACATAACACATCTGAAGCTGTTTTATATAGTCTGCTAGTTCAGTTAATATGAATAAGGATTAAGAAAGGAACTTCCTAAGTAAATATTCTCTTTCTCAGCTCTCAAAACATGTCAAGCTTTGCCTGACAAAAGATTCTAAGTGGAATGCAGAGTAGACTTAAGATCAAAGTAAACTCATGGAGAACATTCAGCCATTGTTAAAAGGTAGGAACATTTAGAAGCTGTGTCAGTGACAACTGGAAATAACATGTTAATCCTCATAAGTAAAAAAACCGTCTACCTGAGAAAGAAACAAGCTCCAACATCTCTTCCTTCCTATTAGCAAGCAGAAAATAATTTTTAAATTTTAGGCTACTTTTTGCCTAACTATAAAGAAAAGCCAATCTCATTCTTATATTCCTTGCAACGTTACAATACTCTAAGCTGTAAATCAAAATCAGAAGAAAACAGTTCATCTTTTTTTTTTTTTTAAACAATCTTGGGGAAATAAGTTTGGAACTTGAACAGAAGTATAAGGAGAAAAGTTAGATAAGAAAAACATGTAACTGCTCTCATACACTGCAGATAGCTGTGTAAACTGGCACATCTATTTTTGAAAGCACTCTGTCCAAAGGTTTCTAGAGTCATTATTTATGACCTTCGACACATTAATTGTACTTTTAGAACTTTATGCTAAGGAAAGACATAAAAAAGCTTAGATATACAGTTGACCTTTGAACAACACGGGTTTGAAATGTGAGGGCCCATTTATATGTGGATTCTTTTCATACTGGAAGAATTTTTGGAGATCTGCAATGATTTGAAAAACTTACCAATAAATCACATAGCCTAGAAATATAGAAAAAACTAAGAAAAAGTATGTCACTAATGCACAAAATATATGTAGATACTAGTCTATTTTATTATTACCACAAAATAAACACAAATCTACCATAAAAAGCTAAAATTTATCAAAACTTATGCATACAGACCTTACAGATTATACATGGTGCCATCTGCAGTCAAGAGAAATGTAAGCATGTAGCATTAAATCATAACTGCATAAAATTAACTGTAATGTACTACTGTAATAACTTCCTAGCCATCTCTTGTTGCTGTTGTGGTGAGCTCAAGTGTTACAAGCGTCCACTTAAAACTCCATGTGATCATCTCATGAGAGCAGTTCATCTCTCCAGCAAATTGCTATCACAGTGAAAGGTGATTTCATGTGGTTCTCACATATTTTCCATCATATTTACTGCATAGGACCCATACGAAATGCCACTAGATATGCTGGAAGCACACCCAAAAAGCAGAGAAAAGTCATGATATTACAAGAAAAAGCTAAATTGATTTGTATGTACTATTAGATGGAGGTCTGCAGCTGCAGCTGCCTACCATTCAGACAGACAATTCATCTTACACACAATGTAAATATAGGTATCAACAAATATAGGGTGGCCAGAAAGTTTGTGTGCAATTTAAAATAGTGTGCAATTTAAAACTGCACATGACTTTATGGCCAGCCTGTACAGTACAGTGCTATAAATGTATTTTCCCTTTCTTATGATTTTCTTAATAACATTTGCTTTTCTTTTGCCTTACTCTATTATAAGAATATAGTATATAATCCATGTGACACACAAAGTATATGTTAATCAACTGTCTTTGTTATTGATAAGGCTTCTAGTCAACAGTAGGCTATTAAGCAGTTAAGTGTAGAATCCTGATGGGACTTTTATGCAGGCATTAAAATAATTGATATAAAGACTAATGAAAAAAATGAGATGTAACATTACATCTAGAAAGGAGATAAAATTAGTTATAGTTCAAATGCATATACAACTATTTTTAAGGTATGTACAGAAAAGGCACATGTGAAATAAATTAACATGCTATTATTAATTAGACTACACTAAGATTGAGTGGCTTTTTATAATTTTTTTGTTTTCTCATTTTTCTGGATGTTTAATACAACTTGTATAGAATTTGTAAAAACAAAAACTTCATTTGGAAGTAATCAATAGTAGAGAGAACATAAACTATTTCTAGAATTATCCTGATTCAAATCAATATTGTAGATTATAACTAAGTTTAAAGTAGTTATATTAAAAAAATTTATTTGTTTAATGTGTTCAAAAGCCTTGTCATAAATCAACCTGACCTAAAATATGTTTTATTCCATGTAGCAGATGAGCAGTAATCTAGCTATTAAAAAAATTCAGACATTAAAATATTCATGAGACACCATAATTTAGACTCTTTGAAAAATCATTAAAATAGCCTTCCAATGCTTTAATGTAAACAATTAAATTACTTGGCAGTTTCTTTAATTTCATAATGATTTTTACATACTCTTAGATTTTTAAAAATGCCATTTGTCTTTTCTCCTTTTTCTAATTTATACATGAAGGGAGATTTAAAATTCTAGACCATGAAAAGTTTCCAATTAAAGAAAAAAAGCATTAAAAAAATCATATCCAAAAATTCTTTCCTTTTATATAATCACTAGATACATATTTATTTTTTTTCTTTCTTTACTTCCTCAGAATGAACACATACTTTTTTTTTTAATAATTTAATTGAAATTACTTATGTCAATCTACAGCATAAGAACCAGCAAAAGGCAAAGACATGTCTCTTGGCAAGAATTTGAAAAGAAGGATAAACTGTGTACAATATTAAAAATATAAAATTATCCCAAGCAGAAGAACCAAAAATATATTATCAATCAGAAATTAATAATTTCCAAAAAATTCATGAGTAAACAAAATTAAAAATTTAGTACTATTCCTAATTAATAACATAAGAAAAGTTAATATTAAGTCATATACTGCTCACAGGATATTCTAACTTAATACATGTAAGCTCAGTATTTGCCATAGGACTTAGTACCTTAATAGTACATGATAGATTCATGTTGCATATTTACTTCTGATATTAAATGATAGGTTAACTGAAAAAATAAAGTTTTACTCATTGCTTACTTCTAACCCTTCTAGGGACAAAGTCCGTATCAGGTGAATTTAATTCATTTATAGACAGGGTGACCACACATCCTGATTTGTCCAGGACAGCCCTGATTTTGTCAGTGGTGCCAGCATAATTAAAAATAGCATACTCTTTCACTTTCAAAGTGTCCTGATTTGGATAATAAATAACCTGATAACACTAACTGTAGAAAAGTTAAAATTCTTTCTAAAATTGTCAGTATACTTTCCAAAGTGCAAACAATGGCTAAGGAGGGCACTAAGCACTGGCAGACGGAGTAGCATCCGCTGTCAAAGGAGCAGTGAAGAAGAGGAATAGGTACCCCCACAGCATACCCGAGTGTCTCACCATATCTGTTGCTTGCTGGTCTCAAGGGAAAGCAAATCCTACATTTAGAGGTTTTTCCAAAGGCTAGTTTTCCACTCATATCAGTACTTAAGAGGCCCTAGTTTCTACAGGGGATATAAGGATTTCAGACAGCTTGTATCATATTAAACATTACATTCGTAGTGCCACGCTGGTCATAGGAAAAAATGCAAAGAATCTGTGTACACAAAAGCAGCTTTGAAGGCAGCATCCATTTATTTTTTCATAGTGTAATTAGAAAAGGTCAGACTAGGAAAAGTAATAAACTATTAATAAGGTTTCACTGACCTCTGAAATGGAGGTATAAATAAGTATAAATACATTTTATTAAGTATAAATACATTTAATTAAAACACACTTTTTTTATGGGGTAAACTATGTCACCACTCTATTTTAAAGTCCTAACCCTAATACTTCTTCAAAGTGCAGCTGTATTTGGAGAGAAAGGGTCTTTAAAAAGGCAGTTAAGTTAAAAAGAGGTCTGGTGGGTGGGCCCTAACACAATATGACTGATGTCCTTACAAAGAAGAGGAGAGTAGGACAACACACAGAGACATTCACCTATAAGTGAAGAGAGAGAACTCACAAGAATCCAACCCTACTTGACATCTTGTGATCAGAATTCTAGCCTCCAAAATGATGAGAAAATAAATTTCTGTTAAGTTAACCAGTGTATGGTACTTTGTTATGGTAGCCCCAGAAAATTAATGTACATTTCTAAATATATATTTGAAATTCAAAAGCAAGGAAAAAGGGCAATATCAATGTTCAACAGAAGACTAGTAGTCTAATTTCAAGCAAACAGATAAAAATAAGTAGAATCTAATCTTGATGAGCTGACATAAGGTTCAGAATTTAAGTACATACTGGATCTGTACAAATTTCCATAACTTCTCATATTCCATATTAATCTGCATAATTCAGCAAATCAATATTTTGCAGATGACCAATGTATATTATAAAATCATACATTATAAGAAAACCAATTGAAAGGGCAAGAAAAGCCAATTAGATTTTAATGTAAAAGAGTATACAAAAAGTTCACTGATATTTTTAGATTCCACATTGCCACTAACTACCACTTGTTGAGTTCTGGCTTAGTATTAAAGAATATTCACAGTTATATAAAAAAGTCTTTTAAAATACTCCTCTCTTTTCCAATTACACATCAGTGTGAGGTTGGAATGTCTTTACTTCTGTGAAATAAAACATCATGTTGCAAAAGAATGAACGCAGGAATAAATGTCAGAATCTGTCTTCAATGCAATCATTAAAGACTTTACAAAATTATCAAACAATGCTACCTTTTTTATTAACGTTTTATGTAATGAAAAATATTTTTCATAGAATTATAACATACTGATATAAACATACAATACATTCATTACTGTTTTTTTAAATTAAATCAGTAAGTTTTAAAACAAATTCCAAATTTTAATTTCTAATATAGTAAATATTGGTAGCTAAAGTCCACATAAACAAAAACTCTTGGAAATCTTCATATGGACTGAATTGTACATCCACCCCCAAACCCATATATGTTGAAGTCTTAAGTCCCTGGAGATAGAACCTCTAAGGTGGCAACAGGATAAATAAGGTCATAAGGCTGGGCCACTGATCCAACAGGAAGGATGTTCTTATGAGAGACACAGGCGACCTCTCTTTTTCTAGACACACTGCAGATGAAAGGCTGTGTAAGAATACAGCAAGAAGGTAGCCATCCATAAGCCAAGAAGAGAGGTCTCACCAAGAACTAACCCTGCCAACATCTTGATCTTGGACTTTTGGTATCCAGAAATGAGAGAAAATTAGTATGTTATTTATGCTACCCTATGTATTTTATTATAGCAGCCCAAGCAGATTAATAGTCCTTAATATTTTTTAAAAGCTTAAAAGGGTACCAAGACCAAAAATTTTAAAAACTACTCAATTTGGTTGTGAAAATTAAGATATATCTGTAAATAACCTTACTCCATAGTTTTAACTTGGAAAGGCAATCATAATTCTCATTAGCTAGTGAAAATGTATAGAAAAAATGAGGTCATCTTTAAAATACCCTTATTTTTACCAATATATAAAAGTGAATCAAATTATGAAAGAATTAATGTGGCTACTGAGGCACTTGCTTTTTGTTTTTAGGAAACCAGGCTTGTCAATGTGTTTGACTAGTGCATACTAACCCCGCAGGGGTCCTCAAACTTTTTAAACAGGGGGACAGTTCACTGTCTCTCAGACAGCTGGAGGGCCAGACTGCAGGCCCCAGGACGCGTTGGCTGCTAAGCAGGACAGGCAGCGGCGTCAGAAACACCCGGCGGGCCAGATAAATGTCCTCAGTGGGCTGAATGTGCCACAGTTTGAGGATACCTGCCTTAGAGTACTGTTAAGTCTATTAACTTTCTGACACAAAGTCATACACAAAAGAAAGGGCAAATCTTCCATTTTGCTTCACGTGAGGAAAAACCACCAGAATACAAGATGACACAAAGAATCAATTGATGAATTGATGAATACATTATTTATACATACACAAGTATGTTGCTGGAGGTGCTTTTAATAGCAAATAAACTATGCACTCAAGTACAACAGTTTTAAGTAGACTAGTACTCTAATCTAAAAATCAAGCAAAATGCTTAATTTCTAAGGCTATAATCCTACGGACAGCATTAAAATTATATTTTAATAAGTTTCATTTCATATAACTTTGTAAAGAAAGAGAATATTAATTTAACTTGGGCTAACTTTTCTCTTGTTTCAATGTTTGTATGAAAAAATAATTATGCAGTCCATTTGGAAGAGTATAATCAATCCATGGGCATGCAAGTATCAATTTTATCTTATGAGAAGTTCTCCATGTTCCAGTTACTTCATTCCTTATTACATGCTGCAAAAAGCAGTAATAATTTTTATAGCCAAATATCACTTCTTAAGATACCAGGTGGCTTTCAATATTTACCATATAAGTCATGCATGAAATTTAAACATTACAAAAAATGACTTACCAGTTGACACTCCTGAAATATGCACATTTTCAGAATGTTCTGCAAGACCACCATTTCCTAAAATTAAACATAATGAATAAACTAATTTCCAAGACAAAATTTATAAAAATTTTTCAGATCTTCCTTTTAAAAGAAAAATATAGAGCAACTTTTAATATTCAGAAACTTAATTAAAGTTTCTTATAATATAATCTTCAAAATATATTCAGATGTTTCAAATCATAATAGCAGGGAAAACAAAACAAAACATCTTACAAATCACAACAATGTAGCATTAAAATATAAAGGTCAAATAAAGATCTGATTAGCACCAGAAACAATTTTCCATCAATTAATAATCAAAATGAATATAGTACTACTCCCACAAAGAGAACATAGCTTTTTAAAATTAGCATTCTTCTAAGCGCATGTCCAATTATCATAATTACTATTAGGGCCACACATGTTGGTCCTCATAGTAAAAAAGAGTCTTTCATTGTTTTCTAAATATTTCAACCTTTTCTCACTGACAACTCTAATAGTCTTAAGGACAAAGATAGAATTATATCCTACATAGGTAGCTGCTAATATAAATAATTTTATTCCATAGACCTAGGAACATAGTAAAATTCAAATAAGTCTGACAAAATAAGTGTGGTTTAAAAAGACTTTCATTTAAAGTACTGATGACACTTCATTTCCTCAAATTAATACAGAGTCTCTTCAGGTATTCAAGCATTTTTATTTTTAAATTGCATTTTACTTTATAAATTATTTCCTCCTACTTCTGTTCTTTCTTGTATAAACTGTTCACTGTTACTTCTAAAGTTTTGTCTCTCTCTGCCCATTAGTTGGATCTCCCATCACAACACAGCTCAGGAACGCAGCAGACATGCGAATAATTCTCCTCGGAGTGGAGTGGAGAAGGAGGCTAGTTGGGAAAAGCTAAGGCAAAAGCAGAATTCTCTTTCGTGGTTGAAAGTAGAAAAAAAAGGCAAATGTTGTAATTTTGTTGTAATTTTCTTTTACAGCTATCACAGATCTATGACTGCTTGATTATTGTACAGCACCTCCCACTGCACTAAGCTGTAGAACAGGATCTGTATTTATTTGGCCTACCATTGTATGTACACTCCTGGAACAGAGGAGGTACTCAAATAGTTGATGGGTGAATAAATGAGGGATGTCATGATGATTAAAATGAAATCATGCCGGCTAAGCATTTGATATAGTGCCTGGCACACAGCACTGAACTGCTATTCATTTTTGTAACTGTGTAAAGTATATTATTGCTAAAGAATAAAATAATAATGATAAAAAAAATTTTTAGTTCAACCACAGACAGCCCTATCTTTCAAAATGAAATGTTGTTTCCCTCAACTAAGAATCATATAGAAGAAATGATTAAATAAGCATGTCAGCTGTATTAAGTACACAAAAAAATCTGACTATAGTTATTTTAAGTACTATGCATTAATACCCCATAAGGCAAAATTTCTTTTTCCCAGCAACATTAAGTGGTATGTACAGGGTGGCCACGCCAGCACACAGACTAGAAAGTACTAGAAAAACCCAACTCATTTATTTACATACTATCACAGATAACTTATAAAAATAGGTACCAGAAAGATATAAAATTGCAATAAAATACTTAATAAGGTTTGCCAAAGGTCAGTATGAAGTGCCTAAATCCTTGCTCCTCATACATAGAAGAGCAGTATTGGCTACCTTGGGAGTTCATCAGAAATGAAGAGACCCAGGCCCAACCCAGATTATTGAATCTGAATTTGCATTTCAACAAGATCCTCCTGTACTCCCTGTCATTTATATGTATATTGAAGTTTGAGAACACACTGATAAGGTTATGGCTTAAACTTTCTACTTCTATATTATATAACTACAAATTATATTTGAATAATGTGTGATGATAAGGTTTCCAATGTCCCAAAGTCAGCATACTAAATTATGCTCAGGAGAGTTTCAATGTTAGATTCTTTTCGTTTAAGAGAGGGGAGTGGCAGCTCACGTCTGTAATCCTAGCATTCTGGGAGGATCCCTTGAGCTCAGGAGTTCAAGACTAGCCTGACCAAGAGCAAGACCCTGCCTCTACTAGGGTCAATAGAAAATTAGCTGAGCAATGTGGCAGGCACCTGTAGTTCCAGCTACTCAGGAGGCTGAGGAAGGAGGATCACTTGAACCCGGGAGTTTGAGATCGCTGTGAGCTATGATAATGCCATGGAACTCTAGCAAGTGCAGCAAAGCAAGACTTTGTTTCAAAAAAAGAAAAAAAAATTAAAAAGAGAGAGAGAGAGAGAAACATGAGTCTCAATGTGTTGCCCAGACGAACTTAACTCCTGGGCTCAACTAATCCCACCATCTTAGCCTCTTGAGTAGGTGGAACTGCAAGCACACATTATGACACCCGGTTTAGATACATTTTATACATTAAATCTTTTTTCTAATTCAGTAAACAGAGCTAAGATAGGTTGAGGGAAAAAAGTAGCATAATATAGTACTGAAGATTGTGGATTCTTGATTAGATTTTCAGGATATTAATTCCAGCTCTATTACTTAGTTGCTGTGCAAATTAGGGCAAGTTACTTAATCTCTCTGCACCTAAAATGGAGACAATACCTACCTTATAAAGCTTAGTGGAGTTCTTTATAATACAAAAAAAAAAAAAGAATCTAAATCTATATCAACAGACAAACTAATAAATTGATAATCCTTATAAAAATATTGAATCAACTGAAGTAATTCTATATGTAATAACTTGGATAGATACATATTAAATTAAAAATGTTTCAGAATAGCACTAAAGTATAATCTAATTTTAATGTTAAAATTATATATGTATAATTTATAATATTCAGATGTTAAACATGTCACATATATATACAGGCATTTATATAAATATTGATGAGTCTAAAAGTATACACAAATAGTAGAGAAAAACCTCTGGAATTGGAATTAGAATGACTTGTTTTGTATGCTTGAAAAAATAAATTTCTGTGTTTTGGCCACTTAGTCTTTGGTCTTTTGTTACAATAATCCAAACAGTCTAAAAAACACACTTTTTCCAGATATGGTTAGACCAAGATACTTCTGAATCCTATGAAAGTGTACTGAGAATTCAGTATGTTGTTCTAAGAAAAGGCTCTGTAGTATCTAAGAAATGCCTAAAAAACAAACAAATAAAAACAACAAACCCTAGGAGATAAGATTACATTTTCTTGCTTTATTTAATGACTAGTATTCTAGAATTATTATGTCTATTCCTTTTTAATTGAAGCCATACATTATGGATTTTTATGAACTAGCCTGAATTTACTTGCCACTTAAAAATAATAGTATTGATTACTTATAATTATTACTATTTCATGAAAAGATACATTATAATTTTTAAACCACATTCTTAACAGACATTTGAAAGTTCAATGTTAGCTTTACATTTCCTATAGTATTATGTTTGTAAGATTTTATGTTTGAAATGTCTTAGAAATAAGGATATGATCACAATGAACTACTTAGTATATTACTTAAAGCACAAATACAATACTAAACAAACACAGCTTCTAGTATTCAGAGAATAAATCATATCCCTTAAAAAACAT
This sequence comes from Otolemur garnettii, assembly GCF_000181295.1. NCBI lineage: Eukaryota > Metazoa > Chordata > Mammalia > Primates > Galagidae > Otolemur > Otolemur garnettii. The sequence continues at coordinate 22,673,019 of NW_003852399.1, read as the reverse complement.
GCAAGGATCTTGACAAATCCAATTGCTGAGCATCTCAGTGAATGTTCATTCACGCAGATGAAAATTTTCTCTATCCTAAAATTAGCTTGAACCACCGATCTAAGAGTTTATGACATAGAAAAGAAACTCTAAGACCCCGTAGTTCACAAGAGAAAATATGAAAGTTTGAAGGGATTCAGAATTCCAGGGGAAAAAGCCAGAAGAAGTTCTACACTAATATTTTTACTGAAGCTTTATTGAAATGTATTTCCTATACCATTAACATTCACATTTTTAAATGGTGTAATTGGCGGTTTTTAGTATACTCAAGAAACCATACAACCAACCCTACTATCTACTGTCAGAACATTTACATCATGCTCAAAACAAAGTTTGTACCTCCTAGCTGTTATTTACCTTCCTGTCTTCCTTCAGCCCCCGCCAATAACTAATCTGGTTTCTGTCTCCCTGGATATATTCGCCTATTCTGACCAGTTCTAATACATGGAATTATACAACATGTGATCTTTTGTGTCTGTCATCTGTCACCTAGCACTATCTTCTCACGGTTACCCATGTTGGAGCACAACTTAGTACTTCCTTCCTTGTTACGACTGGATAACATTCCATTGTAGGAAAAGACTTCATTTTGTTTACCTGTTCACCTGTTGACAAGACATTTGGGTATTTTCCACTTTTTGTAAATAGTACTGCTAAAATATTTGTGCACAAGTTTTTGTGTAAATACATGTTTTCAATTCCCTTGAGTATATACTGAATACAGAGTGTCACAATAGTTGCCACATATAGGGAAAATGAGAAGTATTTATAAAAATGGGAAATACTACAAAATATTTATAAAATGTTCTCTATGTGTTGGCAACCTTTTCGTGAAGTACTGTAATGAATATTTTGTAAAGAAAGGTATAATTAGCTACAATTTTCCATTTTCCCTATGTATGGCAATTGTTGGGACACCCTGTAGAATAGAATTGGTGGGTCATATGGCAACCCTATGCTAAGCTTTCTGAGGAAATGCCAACCTGTTTTTCAAATTGCTATACCTTTTCACACCCCCACCAACAACTCGTAAGGGTTCACTTTCTCTACACACTTGCCAACATTTGTTATCGTCCATCTCTGTCATTTTAGCCATCCTAGTGGGTGTGAAATGATACATGTATCTAATTATTGTTCTGATTTGCATTTCTTTAATGAGTAAGGATGTGGTTCTTTTCAGATGCTTAATGGCCATTTGTTGTACATTCTTGGGAGAAATGTCCATTAAGATCCTTTGCCCATTTCTTAATTGTTGGATTATTTGTCTTTTTGTTGAGTTGTAAGAGTTCTTTATACATTGTGGATATTTCCTCCTGTTCTGGAGTTTGACTTTTCACTTTCTTGATGGTGTCCTTTGAAGTACACATGTCTCTGATTTTGAGATAGTCCAATTTATCCATTTTCCTCTTTTGATAGTTGTATTTTGGTCATACTTTATCAATAAACAGCTGACACTTGAACAATGCAGAGGTCTTGGGTGCTGATCCCCTGGCAGTCAAAACCTACCTATATGTTTTTTGACTCTCCCACACTTAACTAGTTATAGCCTACTGTTGACCAGAAGCCTTACTAATAATGCACACAGTTCATTAACATATATTCTGTGTGTTATGTGTATTAGACATTGTATTCTTACAATAAAGATAGCAAGAGGAAAGAAAACATCATTAAGAAGATCATAAGGAAGAGAAAATATATTTACTATCCTAAATGGAGGTAGATCATAATAAAGGTTTCATGTTCACCATCTTCACCCTGGGTGGAGGGGAAGTTGTTCTTGCTGTCTCAGTGGTGGTAGAGGTGGAAGAGACAAATGGACTCACACAGTTTAAATCTGTATTGTTTAAGAGTCAACTGTATTTACACATTGCTGGATTTGGTTTGCTGGTATTTTGTTACATGTATTTCGCATTTATATAAATAAGGGAAATTGATCTATTGATCTATGCTTTTCTCATTTTTGTTTCAGGATTAACATTGGCATCATAGAATAAGTTAGAAAATATTTGTGAAAGGTATCTATGTGTTTACAGAATCCGCACACACAAATATATACATACACACACTGGGTGCTATTACTTATGTATTTCCTTCTTGTTTAAGGAAATAAGCTTTTAAATCTAATACATATTTAAGTACAGGCATACCTTGTTTGACTGCACTTCAGGATATTGTTTTTTTTACAAACTAAAGGTTTGTGGAAACCAGTGTGAAACAAGTCTATTCACACTACTTTTCCAATCCCATGTCTTCACTCCAGGTCTCTGTGCCACATTTTGGTAATTCTTATAATATTTCAAACATTTTCATTATTATATTGGAAGTGGTTATCTGTGATAGCTGATGTTATTACTGTAACTGCTCTGCACTGCCATGAACTACACCCATATAAGATAGTAAACAATTGATAAATGCTGTGTGTTCTGACTACCACCGATACCACTACCAGATGTTCCCCATCTCTCTCCCTCTCCTTGGGCCTCTCTATTCCCTGAAACAACAATATTAAAGTTAGGCCAATTAATTACCCTACAACAGTCTGTAAGTGTTCATGTGAAAGAGTTACACATTTCTCATGTTGAAACAAAAGCTAGATATGATTAAGATTAGTGAGGAAGGTATGATAAAAGCTGAGATAAGCTAAAAAAGCTAGTCCTCTCTCTTGTGCCAATTAGCAAACCTGTGAATCCAAAGAAGAATTCTTAAAGAAATCTAAAGTGCTACTCCATGGAACACACAAGTGATAGAAAGGCAAAATAGCCTTACCTGATAATGAGAAAGTTTCAGTGTTCTGCATAAAAGCTAAAACTAGCCACAAGATTTCCAAAACCTAATCTGGAGCAGGGCCCTAACTCTCTTCACTTCTACGAAGGCTAAGAAAGAAAGTTGTAAAAGAAAAGACTGCAGCTAGAAGAGGTTGGTTCATGAAGTTTAAGGAAAGAATCCATCTCTACAACATGAAAATGTAGGGCAAAACAGCAAGTGCTGATACAGAACCTGCAGCAAGTTACCCAGAAGAGCTAACATCAATGATGGAGGCAGCTACACAACATAACAGATCTTCAGTACAGACAAAACAGCTTTCTGGAAGAAAATGCCATCAAGGACTTTCACAGCAAGAAAGAGAAAGTCAGTGCTTGGCTTCAAAGGACCAGCTGACTCTCTTGTTAGGGGCTAATAGTTGGTGTCTTTAAGTTGAAGCCAATGCTCATTTATCATTCCAAAAATCCTAAGCCCCTTAAGAATTAAGCTAAGTCTGCTCTACCAGAGGTCTATAAATGGAAAAAACAAAGCCTGTTTGATAGCACATCTGTTTACAGCATGGTTTACAGAGCATTTTAAGCTCACTGTTGAGACCTACTGCTTAGAAAAAGATTCCCTTTTAAAAATGAGCATGGGCTGAGGTGTAATTTATATGCAAAAATATTCATCAATTTCAAAGGCAAAGTTTATATTCTAACAAATATACACAGTCCTGCAACCACCACTACAAACAAGAACATTTCCATCACCCAAAAAAGCTCTCTGGTGCCCCTTCATAGTCAACACCCTTCTCATACCTTCAAAGCCAGACAACCACTGACCACAGTAAGTTAACATTTAATAAGCAGTATCCACTGTACTGAACTTGTGATGTATTATGAAATCTTCCTCCTAAAATTGTAAGAATAGATACCATCATCCTCATGTTATGAATAAGGAAATGACACAAGTGAAGTAACTCACCCAACTGAGAAGGACAGACCAAATCCAAACTTACCTAATTCCAACATTAAAAACTATGCAGTATTTACCTAAAAATACTGAATTTCTTGGTTTCCTTTGGAAAAAACATCAGTGTTTACACACATTTCTGTATGCACACCTTCTATCATCATTCTGAGACCGACACCAGGCCCTCTACATTCATTTGTGTTACCTTCCCCAGTCTTTGTAAATATTTGAAGTTGGTGTTATTTTGTGAAACCACTTATTTTAAAATTAAAAAACAAAAAACATGCAAAACAGCCAAGTTACACATTTACAAAATATGTAGAAGTATACATATTAAATTGCTAACATTACTTACCCACTCCCCTCACTCTCACCCCAAAATAGGGAGGAGAAGCAGACATGATTAGATTTGGTTCTTGATACATTTATATAATGTTCGTCTTGTTAAGGTATATATCAAATTTGTAATTAATGTGGACTGAAATATATTCCAGATGCTATCTTCTGAAAAAAATACTACATAAAATTCTATAGCTGTACAGATTGAAATTTCTCTTTAAAGCATTGTAATAAAAATATGATTCCAGGTGATGTCTTTTTCTTAATATTAGCAAACTGGTACAATAACTATCATTTAGTACAAATACAGTATTTTTAAGAAATGAAGTTTTACACTGTTGCTCAGGCTGGAGTGCAGTAGCATAATCAGAGCTCACAGCAGACTCAAACTCTTGGGCTCAGGGAATCCTCCTGCCTCAGCCTTTCAAGTTGCTGGGATCATAGGCACACACCACTGTGTCCAGTTAAACTGTTTCTTTAATTTTTGTAGAGACAAAAGTCTCCCTATGTTGCCTAGGCTAGCCTTGAACTTTTGGCTTCAGCCTCCCAAAGTGCGGAAAGTATAGGCGTGAGCCACCACACTCAGCCATCATTTAATATAAATATTAAAATATACTTGTTATCTTCTATAAAAACAGGTCACTTTAAACAATGTTCTTATACATGTGATTCAATGATAATAAGATAAATTTGTGGCAAATATGTGGCTACAGCCTTCCTATTCTTTCTGATATCACTAATGACCCTCATCTCTGCACAGACTAATGAAAACAATTATACAAACAGCATTGAATTTTGTATTCTAACAAAGATAAAGACAAATAATTTTAATATACGAGGCCGTAGAAAAACAGCCTTTTAAGGGAGAATTAGAAAGCAAAACTGAAAAATCAATCTAAGTTTTCAAAGTACATTTTTTAACATTTAAGATAAATTAGTACATTGTTAAAATCACAGTGAAATTTTGTAGAATTAAGATTTTCTTGACCTCAACCCCTGTTTTGTTTTTTTGGGGGGCAAATACCCTACTGTTGTCTTTTTCCTAGACTTACTGCTTATTAACTATGAGAGAACAAGTAGTTTGTTTCTGCCTCTAGTGATATCCATAATCAGAGAACATCGAGTTAGGGATGGCAAGTATTTCACTGATAAGGCAGATGGTTCTTAAGTTCATCAGAGGTTCTACGATGAGAGCACCAAGGATATACTAGGTCTATGCACACTCTGGATCCTGGAGTCATTCACTGGCCCTTTCCTTTGCTTCACCTTCAGAATTTTCCTCTCTTATGGTTGGTTCTTTTGTTTCCTCTTTAATATACAGGGTTGCCATAAAGTTTGTGTGCAATTTAAAATAGTGTGAACTTTATAGCTACTCTGTATATTCAGGTTTTTCTTGTCCATAAAAAAATAAAAACAAAACACTTTTTTTTTTTTTTTTTGACAGTGTATCTCCCTTTTTCTATCTTGGGCTTTCAATTCCCACCCAAAGTTTCTGAAAAAAAAAAAATCTATACAATCTATACTCATGAATGAAGCTTTCTTATCTTTATTATTTGCTCCTGAACTTCATGTAACTTATACTCCAGCACATTTCTGAAACTCACATAGCAAAAGTTACCAATGACCTACCTATAAAACACCATATTCTCAAAAACCTCAACTCTGAATTCAGTTTTCTGATAGTTGGAGAAAACCATATAACTATGAAGAACATTCATCTGGATACCCCAAACTATCGTATAATCTTTTAGTAAAGCCTTATTCAGCTCTATTGCCTACTCCCTTGAAAACTTTATCAGCCCTTCATTATTCTCTTCAAGTATCCAACCAACTTCCTCAACCATTATTCTTAGTAAATTACCTCCCTTGCCAACTATTCAGGGACCTTTTGGCATATTATCCTCTCCCTTTCTAGAAACTATTTTTTCAACATACAAGTTTTGTTACCAGGGTCTCCCTCTGCTGTCCAGGCTGGAGTACCATGGCACAACCATCACTCACTGAATCCTTGAACTCTTAGGTTTAAGCGATTCTCCCACCTCCTCCTCCCAAAGTGCTGGGATTACAGGTGTCAGCCATTACACTCAGTCGTCAACATATATGTTTAGTGGCTCATATATGTTGAGCGATATATGGATATGTGGATAGCTTTTAAATTTCTACTCCTAATCAAAACCTTGGTCCTGACGTGCGTGCAAAGTTTTACTTGATTCCCAAGAGTCCCTGAGCATTTATTTTTTGTCAGTCACTGTGGTTGGTACTTTTCATACACTATTTTATGGCACCCCTATAAAGTAGATATTATTCCAATTTTACACACAGAGAAACTAAGACTTGCTCAACACCACACAACTAGGATTCAGGCAGATTTATCCAGCTCAAAGCCCATAATAATGGAAGTTAACATGAGAATATACTTTGTATAGATGATAGCCTAAGGAATTTCTATGCTCCAGTACATTTAAACTTTATAATTATGTTATCAAGCAGTTGTGATTGCTTTTTCACCCTAAAGATTGTTTTTTAACTTCCTATTGTACAGTTTTGCCTTAATATTTATCTCAGACTCATTATGTGCAAGACTGAACTCCTTTCATCTACTTTCAGTCTGCACTTCCTCTTATTCATGTACTCCTTTACTTTGATGAATGACACCAACATCTCCCAGTTGTCCAAGGAGAAACCTAGAAATCATTCCAGATTCTTCCTTTCCTTCCCACACTGTATGTTCTCTTAATTCTCTCCAATCGTATTTCCTTATTTCATGTCTTTGACATTTCTTTTCTGTCTTACTACATTAAATACAAGCTCCACCAGGACATAAGCACAGAATAGTATCTAGTTCTTATTAGACAGTTGATGAATATTTGCTGAATGTATAAATTAATCAATTAGGTTGCAAACCAGTTTTCCAACTTTTGGTCTTGCAGCTCTTTGATCATTTATTTGCCTTGCTCTCTTGTGAATCCTCTCTCATTCTCCACATTACTACTAGAACTTTTTAAAGGGCATATCTGATATTAATCTTCAGCATATAAAACTGAAACTGGTTCAACTCCTATACGTAAGAGTCTCTAAGGCTACCATATTCTGGCTCTTCCTGTCTCATCATCCTTAACTTTTGCTATTCTGTGCCTGCTTTTACCATATACATATATACTCCGGCTTAAGCACTGCTTCAGTTCATGTAGTTTCCAAAATACTGATGCTATCTGGAGCAGTCTAGTTCATTGGCACTCATCACTCCCCTAACTCATTCAACCCAGCTCAGGAAATATATTTCTACCCATCTCAGAATGAGTTAGGGTCCTCCTTGATGTTCCCAAGGTGTTCATATATTGATTCGTGAACATACTATGACCATAGTCTTCATCATCTTTTGGAACTATTAAATTAACTGCCAGTTGCCCACGCCAACTTTTGAGGGCCTTATAGGCAAAGAAAGCTCCCTTTCATTTTCTTTCCTTCTTTTTCACTCTTTCTTCTTGCCTTACTATTCCCCAGCAATGATCTCCCAGTTTCTGACAAAATGAGATCTCAGTAAATGTAGATTAATGAAACGACAGTATCAGATTTTGAAATTAGGTATAAAACATCCTCTGCATAATTAACAATTTGGTTTTATATGTTATAATTTGTTAGGAGAGCAAGAGGTGAGAATGAAAAGGATAAACTAAAGTATGGAGAGGAAGATAGGCATTCTTCTAGTAGTGGGTGAAGCTACAAAGGCAGAGATTTCAGATCCAAATGTTTTCTTGGATTAAAGGCTTTGGAAAGTTATTTTTTATCACTCCTCTTCAAACTGTAAAGTATTTGGTAAATGACTGTTTAAAGCTCTTGAACAGCCTTCAGTCTAGAACATAAGGGTTCTGTGTTGGCTCTAGAACTTATTGGGAAGGAGAGGACACCAAGAAAAATGCATGATGTTTTTACTAGTTTTGGTCTTCAGTGACTTCTGAATTCTTAACAGCTCACAGCCCACCAATCTAATAACTGTTTAAATAATAATTTTTTTTTCTCTCAGCAAATACATAGTTTTTCAGTTACCTCTGCTGAAGCTCATGTCATAACTTACCTGCCTCTTTCATGGAACCTTAACATAGTGTAATACAGTTATCCTATCAACCTGGCATTTTCCTGTTAGAAGTACCACAGATGAACTTGGGAATTATTTTTTTTCACAAATTATTAAAAATTATCCAATGTAAATATCTTTACCTATGCTATAAAATTATGTTTCCTGAAGTGAAAGAAGAGAAAAAATATGTAACTAGGTGTTAGTTGCTATAGTATGTACTTCCACAGATTTTAATTTACCTAGCCATTAGAATATTTAAAATAGATATTGTCTCTAGTTTAAACATGAAGAAATTAAACTTAAAAACTAGTAAAAACTTGCTCAATGACACAGCTAAGAAATAGAATATTCAAACTTATATCTGTTTTATTATAAAGACCATTAATTAATTCACTGTACCTTCCTAAATGTAAATGGGTCTTATTTTGGCTAATAATTTCCTCATTTATAAAACACTTTCCTAATGCATATCCTTTAATTTTAAGCAATCCCAGGAGCAGCTGATATTCCCCCTTTGAGGCCCAGTAAGTTGAAAAGCAATAATTAAACTGACAGGACTAAATCTCATAGCTTCTGAGGAAGAAAATCAAAGTATTAAATACTAGGCTCTTCTGCTACCAAGACAAGAAGATCAGCTCCATCCTTGATAAATGTCCTTCCGTTAATCATGTCTTCCTACAGTGGAATAGGAGAACACCAAGGGTGTGCTTACATTGACAAAGAAACCAAGGAACTAAGGCATTTTAAAAAGATAAGTTTGTAAGTTGTCAAAAGAAACCCAGAAGGCAATACTATAATCTACTATAGATAGTATATGGTAGAAAGTATGTGAGCCTTGAAATCAGAGTGTCATGAGTGTGACTCCTGCCTTTGCTACATTTTTTTTCTTTTTGTAAAGTATGTTAAAGTAAATATCACAAATCATTTCACCTCTATGTATTTCAATACGTGTCTCTAAAATATAGACATTCTATACTTATCTATAATGTTATTATTTAAAATGAACAGTAAATTCTGATATCCTTTAATATAGCCAGGCCATCATCAGATTTTCCTTACTGACTCATAAACGTCTTTATGCAATTTGCTTCTCTGAAGCAGAATCCAAACAAAGCCTCTATGTTTCATTTGGTTGGTGTGCTTAAGTGATACTCTCATTTCCGTACTGCTGACTTGTTACGGAAACCAGATCAGTTGTCCTGGAAAAGCCCCATATTCTGTGGTATCGTTTCCTTTTGGTGTCACTTTGTTCATCTGGCTCAAGGGTTGGCAAGTCTTTTCTGGAGAAGGACAGATGGTAAATATTTTCAGCTTTATGGGTTCCTGTTGCAACTACCCAACTCTGTCACTGTAGTACAAAAGCAGCCACAGACAATACGTAAACGAATCAGAGTTGAAACTCAGGTTGGATATGACTGGCAACCCCGGCTATAGAAATTTGATTTAACATAGGTTCAACATTTTTGGCTGGAAAACTTCAGAGCTTATGTTGTATATTTTATATTTATCACAGCAGGAGGCACACACTATCTGTTTGCCTGTTCTCCTTTTCAGAAAATTCAGATTAATCAACAGGTTAATTTAAGACACACTGATTTCTCCATTGAGGAGTCCTCATATGACCATACTGATGCTTTCAACCACTGACAATCATAGCCTATATAAATAATTTTATTAGAAGTAGCAAAATAATAGTTTCATCCTATCATTACTTTTATATTAATTAAAATTCTGCAAAGAAATTTCCCTCCCAATATTGTTATATGCTTACCCTGAAACAGTTTGTACAGAAAAAGGGAGGATAAATTCTTTCCTCACAATTGCTTATTTTTAAAGTATGGAGTTAGTGTCCCAATATATTTCCACTGTAAGCACCCAGCATATCATTGTCATTATAGTTGGGGTGTGTGCTTATAATAATATTTCTTATTGTAAATCTATCATTATAAACACAGAGTTCTTTAAATTCAGTGCATTTCACCCAAGTGTCTTCAGTACTCTTGTTTGCTGTTCAGGTCCTCTTACCTTTGGCCTCTTTGTATCAGCCCCTGTGTCCTTTCACCATGATACTTATCTTTGGTAGCATCTTTGCCTTTGGATACAGCAGCATCTTTTGGTTCATCTTTTGTATTTTCTGCACTAGACTGGAATCAGACTGGAATCAGTCATTCATCCCATGACCTGTGGATCTTTCTAGTGAAGAATGGTATTTAGAGACCTAACAATGGTTCTAGTAGTGCTCAATGCTGTTGTGCTATCACTGCAACATTTCATCAGGAGAGTTTAAAAGGATATATAATTTTAAATTCTATGGGCAAAAACTTAAAGTAGTATAATTTCTTCTAGGAAAAAAATCCTGGTTCTAACTATGAGACTTTAAGAAAATAATTTCCTCTGTAGTTTCCTATAAAATATAGGCAAAATAGAGTCCAACTCATAGTTTTGATATAAAGATTAAATCAGTTAATATATATGCAAACCATCAGAGCAATCATTAACATATGGCAAACATTCAATAAAAATAAGGTATTATTTTAATTTTTATCAGATCTTTAAAAATACTCCAACCTTTGACACAGTAATTCTACTTTTATGAATCATAAAGAAAATAATAAAAATTCAAACAAAAATAAAGGCATGTTAATTGCAGCATTATTTATAAATGTAAACAAAATAGTAAACAATTAAACCACCTAATGCTCAACAGTAGAAAACATTTATGAAGAAAAAGTGATTTGGAAAAATGCCAAGGATATGTAAAATAATACCAGTAGATCCATTAGCAAAGATTACAATTCCTACATCACAGTCAAGTATGAATGTATGTTTCAGTGAACCATATTTTTACTTTTATGTCATTATTGAACATTTGATAAAACAATTTGATTTGTATATATTTAATAAATTGGGAAGTAGCATTTATTTGCATTTCTTTGACTACTTTTGAAGTTAATCTTTGTTTCTAATTTGTTTAGCCATCCAGTTACTGTTTCTATAAACTGTCTTTTGTCCAGGTATCTACTGAGGAAGAAAATTAACATTTAATGTAGAAAGTATTTGAATAAGTTATTTAATAGCCTGATAACAAACCTTGAGGGTAAGTAGTGTAAAATCCAATAAGCTAGCTTCTTGCCATTTAGAAATCTCAATTAATAGCAAACTGAAATTAACTTAGAAAACATTAATGATCTGGCATCTCTGGGTCATCTATTAGCATCACAAGCAGATGAGCTCTAGCAATAATTTTAGGAAAGTAAATGTATCAGGAATTAATCAGCTTGCTTATGAGCTGCACTGAGTTAGAAGGGGGTCTCTAAGTAAAAGTACAAAGAAGCAGTACATGGCCAGGGGTAACAGCACAGCATTTAGAGCCATGCTATATGGGTTCAAATTGTAGGTCTTCCATTTACTACATGATTTTGGCTAAGATTCTTAACTTCTCTGTGCCTCAGTTTCCTTATCTGTAAAATGGAAATAGTATCCAGGGTGACAGGATTTGTTATAAGTAAATGAGTTTATCTGTGTATATAATCTATACAGTCAGAATGTCTCTGCCACCTCAAAATCCCTATGTTGAAATCCTAAAACATTAAGCTTACAGTATTAAGAGGTGGGGCCAGCTTGGCGCCTGTGGCTCAAGTGCCAGCCACATACACCTGAGCTGGCGGGTTCAAATCCAGCCTGTGCCCGCCAAACAACAATGATGGCTGCAAACAAAAAATAGCCAGGCTCTGTGGCAGGAGTCTGTAGTCCCAGCTACTTGGGAGGCGGAGAGGCAGGAGAATCGCTTGAGCCCAGAAGGTAGAGATTGCTGTGAGCTATGAAGTCACCACACTCTACCAAGGGCGACAGTTTGAGGGTATATCTCAAAAAAAAAAAAAAAAAAGGTGGGGCCTTTAAACCTTATGAGGTGATTAGGTCATGTGGATCCTGCCCTCAGAAAGGGGATTAGTGTTCTTATAGAAGAGACCCCCAAAGAGGTTGCCCTTTCAACCATGTGAGGACCCAGCTAGAAGGTACTGTCTGTGAACCAAAAAGGAGCTTTCATCGGAGTGACTCTGCCAGTGGCTTGATCTTGGACTTCTCAGACTCAAGAACTGTGAGAAATAAACTGTTGTTTATAAGCTACCTAGTTTATGACACATTCTTATAACAGCCCAAATGGACTTAGATACGTATATAAAACATGCATACAACACAAACACACAATGATAAGAATGTTGTCTGACTCATGTAGCTATGAATACTATTATGTAAGTGTTTGCTATTATTACAAGAATGAGTTTACACATCATCTCCTCCTTGCCTCCTGCTACTTTAAACATACTATGAAGCTTGCTATTCAAATGCTGTATTGTACTGTAACTACTATCTCTATAATTTTGATGGTCAAGGTATATTTTTTTAAAAAGTGCTCTAGATGATATTCCAGAAATAATACTTTTTAAAAAAAGTATAACAATGAGAAATCAATATTGATCACATACATCACAGGAGTTTCCAACCTCTTACAACAAAGCTTCTCAAATTTAAATATAAAATAAATCACAGAGGATCTTGTTAAACTGGAGGTTCCAGTTAAACATCTGGAGCTGGGACTGAGATTCACATTTCTAACAACCTCCCAGGTGGTGCCAATGCAGTTAGTTCCACAAGAGGCCTGAATACCAAGGATTTAGAGTTCATAAGCAAGTTTAAAGAAGTTCTGTATCTGGAACAGTGGTTTTCAATCTTCCTAAGACCACGGTCCTTTAATACAGTTCCTGTGGGTCACCACCCACAGGTTGAGAACCACTGATTTTATATTACATATAAAATTTTTTGTGAAGGTGCATTACTTCCAAGGAAAAGGCCTATAGTTCTTACCATATTCTCAGGGATGAGGATGAGAGTAGGGAATAGAGCAGGGAGGGAATCTTTGGAGAAAGTAACAAATTAGACATAAATCATCTCCTACAGCTAACTGATACAGCAAAACTGTCATTATAAAAAAAAAATTTGTAAATAGACATAGACAAATTATAACTCAGAAGACTATCTTTATAGAATAAAAAGATAAGAATATAAAAGCTTAAGAGAAAAAAAAGCCAAGATATCTAATATTTGCTTCATAAAAGTTTTAATAGGAGGGAATTTATAGGATAAGAAGAATATATATGCACTTACATATATAAATTATTGATATTGCCCCTTCAACCATGTGAGGACCCAGCTAGAAGGTGCTGTGAACCAAAAGGGAGATTTCATCAGACAATGAAATCAATAATATATATGTAGGTGCATATATATTCCTCTATATTGGTATGTACACATCAATAGTATATATGTATGTGCATATACATTCCTAAGATACAGGTATTTCAGAAAAAATAGTATGTTCAGATGAAATGGCCCTTCAAATAGCAAACCGTAATAATGATAGAAATACATACATAGATAAATACTAGGGAAAACTATAAACTCCAAATGAGAAAGGAATTTGCAAGTTTCTAAAAGAGCAAACATACAAAAACAAAAGGGTAACTTAAAAGTTACATGATGATAAAGTAACGTACACAGAATTCTGAAAGAAATTATTGGAGCCTGGAATTCTATATCTAGCCTAATCATTATTCAAGTGTGAGGACATAATTTTCAGATGGTATTCATACAACCCATACACATTTCTTGGTAAAGGAAGGGAAGGAAAAAAACATAATTCAAGAATGTAGTTCAGCAAAATAAAATTTTATCATATTAAAGATTTCAAACAAATTGACATAGGACAAAAAAAATCAACAGAGAGAGAGAAAGAAGAAAATTTAAGGAGTCAAAATAATTATTGAGAATGGGATGCAAACTTTAATGCAATGGGTTTTGGTAAGTACTTTAACTTTTTTTTTTTTTTTTTGCTTTATAGCATAAAATTTCAAATGTGAATAAAAGAGAAAGGATAGTTTAATAGCTTCTCAAGTATAACTCTCCCACTTCCAGCTTCAAGGATAATAAAATGCTTACTACAATTGTTTTAAAGGTGATTACAAATAAAAACAAGGATGTCTACTCTGGCCACTTCTACTAAACATTGTACTGGAGGTTTTAGTCTAGGAAATTTGGTAAGGAAAAAAACCCAAAACATTTCAATTGGGAGGAAAGAAGCAAAACTACCTCTGTTTGCAGATATGACCTTGCACATGTAATTAAAATATCCTAAGATACTTGTAAAAACAAAAACTTAGAGACCCCTACCTCACACCATATATAAAAAACAGGTCAAAATGGATCAGAGATCTAAATTTAAGACCTAAACTACAAAACTCTTATAAAAGAAAAAGCAGGAGTAAATCTTCATGATCTTAGATTAGGAAATGAATTTGTAGATATGATACCAAAAGCATAAGCAACAAAAGAAAAAATAGGTAAAGTGGACTGCCTCAAAAGTGAAAGCACTTGGGTCTCAAAGAATGCTATTAAGAAAGTGAAAAGACAAAACTAAAGAATAGGATATTTGCAAATCACATATCAAATTAAAGAGTTGATATCCACACTGTGTTAAGAACTCTAACAATAATGAAAAGACAAATAATCTAGCGAATTAAGAATTGAGCAAAAGGGCAGTGTGTGTGGCTCAGTGGGTAGGGCGCCGGCCCCATATACTAAGGGTGGTGGGTTCAAGTTCGGCCTGGCCAAACTGCAACAAAAAAATAGCCGGATGTTGTGGCAGGCACCTGTAGTCCCATTTGCTCAGGAGGCTGAGGCAAGAGAATCGCCTAAGCCCAGGAGTCGGAGGTTGCTGTGAGCTATGTGATGCCACAGCACTCTACCAAGGGTGATAGAGTGAGACTCTGTTTCTACAAAAAAGAAAAGAATTGAGCAAAAGATTTATATAAGACATTTTTCCAAAGAATAAACACAAATAACCAATAAACATATAAGAACCTCAACATTATTACTCCTTAAGGCAGGGGTCCTCAAACTTTTTAAACAGGGGGCCAATTCACTATCTCTCAGACCATTGGAGGGTTGGACTGTGGGCCCTGGGACAAGTCGGCGGCTAAGCAGGACAGGCAGCGGCAGCAAAAACACCTGGTGGGCTGGATAAATGTCCTAGGTGGGCTGTATGTGGCCCGCGGGCCCTAGTTTGAGGATGCCTGCCTTAAGGAAGGGCAAACCAAAACCTTGAGAAGCCATTTCACACACATTACGATGGCTATAATAAAAGACAGACAATAAAGTGTGGGCAAGGGTATGCAGAAACTGCAACCCTCACACATTGCTGGGGGAAACGTAAAATAGTACTGCCATTTGGAAATCAGTTAGGAGTTCCTCAAGGGTAAATAAATGTAGAGTTATCATAAGAGTCAGCAATTCTACTCCTCTAACAGAACAGAAAATATATGTCCAGACAAAAACTTGGACATAAATATCCATAGCAGCATCATTCACAATAGCAAAAAGTGAAGACTACTCAAATGTCTATCAACTAATGGACAAACAAAATGTGGTATACCCATATGATGGATTACCTGGCCAATATCAAAGAATGAAGTACTGAATCTTGTTACCATATGAAATGAACCATGAGGTCACATAACGTATAATTTCACTTATACGAAATGTCTAGAATAGGCAGATTCATAGTGACAGAAAGTTGATTTGTGGTTGCCAGAGACCAAAGGGAAGGAAGAATGGGTTAGTGATTGTTAATAGTTACAGGATTTCCTTTTAGGACAATGCAAACATTCTGGAACCAGAGAGAGGTGATGGTTGCATAATTCTTAAACTATTAAAAACAACTGATTATACACATTAAAAGGTTGAAGTTCATTATATAAAACTGTTATTTTTTTAAAGCATAATATAACATGACTAAGTGGTTTATCCTGAGAAAGAAAGGCTAAATATCTAAAAAATCAATGTAACTCATTATACTAACAGTCTAAAAGAAAAAATCAAATAACAGTAGGTGCAGAATTAAAAATTTTTCAAAATATAATATCCACTCATGATAAAACTCTCACTGAACCTCCGAACAGAAAAAAACTTCCTCAATTTGATAAAAGGCATCTACAAAAACCCTATAGGCAATATACTTAATGCTGGAAATGGAATTCTTCCTCCCATGATGGAAAACAAAGGAAGCTATCTCACCACTCTTATTCCATGAACTACTGAAAGTCTTAGACAATAAAATAAGGCAAAACAAATAAACAAACAAACAAACCAACACCTCACAAACAAAATAAAAGGCAAAGTTTGGAAAGACAACAATAACACTGTTTGTATTTACAGAGATGACAGAGTTATGTAGAAAACTAGAAGAAAGTCTACACAAATTCTCTTGGAACTAATAAGTGAAGTTAGGTTGCAGAATACAAAATTAACACACAAAAGTCAATCAATTTCATATATATAAGCAAAGAACAATTAAAAATCAAAACTTTACAGTAATACTTTCAATAGTTATCACAAATGAAATACATACAAATCTAATAAAACATATATAGGATCTATGTGTTGAAAATTAAAAACACTGGCTCGGCACCTGTGGCTCAAGTGGCTAAGGTGCCAACCACATACACCTAAGGTGGTGGGTTTGAATCCAGCCTGGGCCCGCCAAACAACGATGGCTGC
>NW_003852399.1:22641881-22656216 GCF_000181295.1 Otolemur garnettii | reverse complement strand
TGAGCTGTGATGCCATAGCACTCTTCTCAGGGTGATATAGTGAGACTCTGTCTCAAGAAAAAGTTGGAGGTTGCTGTGAGCTATGATGCCACAGCACTCTACCCAGGGGGACAACTTGAGGCTCTGTCTCAAAAAAAAAAAAAAGAAAATTAAAAACACTAACAAAAGAAATAAATGGCCCAAATAAATGGAGAAACCCTGTATTCATGAATTAGAAAACTCAACATAGTAAAGATACCAATTCTTCCCAAAGTGATCCATAAATTTAACATAATGCCAATCAGAATCCCAGCAGGATATTTTATTTCATTTTATTGTTTGAGGCAGAGTCTTACTCTGTCACCCAGGGTAGAGTGAGGTGGCATCATCCACAGCTCACAGCAACCTCAAATTCCTGGGCTTCAGTGACCCTCTTGACTCAGCTTCTGATTAGCTAGGCCTATAGCACCCATCACCAGGCCTGGCTAGTTTTTCTATTTTTAGTAGAGAATGGGGTCTCTCTCTTGCTCAGGCTGGTCTTGAACTCCCAAGCTTAAGCAATCCACCTTCCTCAGCCGCCCAGAGTGCTAGGATTACAGATAGGAGCCACTGTGCTTGGCCCAGCAGGATACTTTATAGATAAAGAATGACAAACTGATTTTAAAATTTATATTAGAGAAAAGGAATTAGAGCAATTAAGACAATTTTGACAGAGATTGAAGGTATTACATTACCCAGCTTTAGGACTATTTACAGTAATCAAGACAGTATGGTAATGGCAAAGTGACACACACAGAACAGAACAGAATAGAGTCCAGAAATAGATTCATACAAATACAGCCACTTGATCTTTGACAAAGGTGCAAAGACAGCTCAATGGAGAAAGGAAAATCTTTTCAACAAATTGGTATTGCAATAATTGGCTACTCATGCAAAATGGAGACTTTTTTCAACCACCCAGCTTATAAAACAACAAATCAAAATGAATCTTAGATCTAAATGTACAACATAAAACTCTAAAACTTTTAGAGGAAAAAAAACCTTTTGTGATGTGGAGTTAGGTGAACAATTTTTGGAAATGACACCAAAAATACAATTCCTAAAATACAGAACTGATAGCTGAACCCGTCAAATTTAAAAACTTTTGCTTTGCCAAAGGCACTGTCTAGACAATGTAAAGAAAAGCTACAGATTTGGAGAAAAAAAATATATGTATAAGAACTCTGAAAACTTAACAGTAAAAAACCAATCCAATTAAAAATGGGTAACAGACTGAAACGCTTCATACAAGATGGCAAAAAGTATATGAAAAGATGTTCAACAGCATTAACCATTAAAAACTGCAAATTTAAATCAAATAATCTACCATTACACGCCTTTGAGAATGACAAAAATAAAAATATTGACAATACCAAATCCTGGAGAAAGTGCATATTACTAGTATTTATCCTCAAGAAATACAAACTTAACATCTACACAAGAACTTGCACACAAATGTTTATAGAAGCTTTATGTGTAATAGCCCCAAACTGAAAATAACTCTAATGTTCAACAGATGACATGATAAACTGTGGTACATCTATACAATGGCAAGAAATAAAACTACTGATACATGCAAGAATGTGAATGAATCTCAAAGACATCATGCTGAGTAAAAGCAGCCAGCCTCAAATGGTTCCATTTTACATCACATTCTTAAGACAAAACTATGGGGTAGCACCTGTGGCTCAAAGGAGTAGGCTGCCAGCCCCACATACCAGAGGTGGCAGGTTCAAACCTGGCCTCCGCCAAAAATTGCAAAAAAAAAAGGACAAAACTATGGTCATAAACACTTCTGTGATTATCAAGAATTATGGGTGGGGTGAGGGTGGGTGTAACAAATAGCAAAAAGGCAGTTTTGGGAGTGACAGAACTGTTCTGTATTCTGATTTTGGTGGTAGCCACATGAATGTGCATGTGTTAACATTCAGATAATTTTACACCAAAAGGAAAAAGAGTCAATTTTATTGTATTTGAAATACAAAATTTTAAATGTAAACAACTAAGCAAACACATTAAAACCTAGAAAAACAACAAAAGAAACAAAAGAATTAAATTGAAAGAGATTAATAAAATGGAAAGCAAGGAAATCAGCACATCATAAAACCAAGAACTGGTTCTCTGAAAAGAACACCTAAAATAGAGAAGCCTATGACAAGTCTGTTCAAGAAATGAATGACAGAAAAATGGACAGACAAATGTGTATTAGGAATGACTATGGGGATATAGTCACAGATGTAGAAAATATATATTTTTTTTTGGCTGGGGCTGGGTTTGAACCTGCCACCTCCAGCATATGGGGCCAGCGCCCTACTCCTTTCAGCCACAGGTGCCACTCAGGTCACTTAATATTTTTAAGAGAGTATTATTCATCATTTTAAAGCAAATGTGAAAATACAAATGAAATAACATTCTAGAAAATATAAATTAATATAAAGTATCAAAACTGAGTTAAAGAGGAAGAAATTAAAAAAAAATTGAAGTTATTTCCTTAAAGACATTGTGCAAATACTGTATGTTGCTGTGTATAATGCATACTTTTTTGCTCAAATTTCTGAGGGAAAAATAAGGATGTGCATTATAAATGTGTAGTACTAATTCTGTATCTATATAAATGTTTTAAATTATTTTATTTATGCTTTTCCATAAAAATGTAACTCTAGAAAGCAGTAACAATATCCATATGCAAAATAATACCCTGGAAATACAGTAATCTCACCCCTCCATCACTAGGCAGTCACCACAGCTTCAGAAGCCTCCAATCCACCCAATTGATCATGCCAAACACCATTACCACCACCATCTGGGAAATGGGCCCAGCACTGATGGCAACTGGTAGTTAGCATTGGGACCTTGGTGAAAGGAAGGCAGAAGTGGCACCTGCTTCTCTTGTGAGAGGTGCAAAGTATGAAGCCAATGGCTGTAGAGAAGTTGGTTGTGAGCCCAGGTGGCAAATGAGAGTGGTCCAGATGACATCAGTGCTCAACATCCCCCAAGTGTCCCCTCCCAGCCCACCGTCATCCCCATATCCTCTCATTTCCTATTCCCACTCATTCTGTCGGTAGGCATGTGGCCATGGCTTCCACTGAGAACTCTGGTGGGCCTACTTCCCAGGAAGCAGGTGTAAGGGGCCAGGGCTGGCCCTGCCTATTCTGGGCTGCTGACGGTAGATCGCTGCCCTTTCTGGGCTGCTTCATCTCCTGTGCAGCTGGCCCCATTCTGAGGACACTGCACTGAGGAGAAAGATTCCTGAAATGGGGTATGGAGACCTAGGTTTTGGGACCCACTTCTACTAGTACGCCACAGTTGTGACCCTGGGCCTCAGTTCCTATGAAGTTTCTGCCAGAGGGTACCTGGCAATGAAGCATGAAAGCTCAGTGGTACCTGTGACCACAGATTGTAATTTAGAGTGTATGACTTGTCTAAACCCCCAAGGTATTGAATTGGTATAGTTGCCCAGCTTTGCCAGTAGAGAGAATCATTTAAGATGCTTGTTAACAGAAAGGATACTCAGGTCTTTCTCCTGGAGAGTTGATTTAGTATATTTGGGTGTAGTTCAGGAGTCTCATTTTAACTAGTCCCCTTGGTAATTTGTAGTATTTGCAATTTGGGGAGAAAGATGCTGGCATTATTCTTAGTGCCCAGGGTCTCAATGGCTCAAAGACACCACTGTCTAGTCACTAAACAGAAATGTAAATGCAGAAACTTCAGTGGGGTACCATTAGGGAAGGCTTCCTCCTCAGCACAATGTCCCAGGAGCCTCAGAATGGGACCAGCTGCATGAGAAATGAGGCAGCCTGGAAAAGGCAGGGATCTACCACCAGGAGCCCAGGCAGGCAGGGCCAGCCCCGGCCACTCACATGAGCTTTAACATCCAGGGTTTTCAGCAGAGTGGCCTGTGGCCACATTCCTACCAATGGACATGGAAATAGGAAATGAGAGGATGTGGGGCTGAGGGCGGGCCTGGAGAGGACAGGTGGGAGAGATCAGGTGCTCAGGTTGTCTGGCCTATTCTCACCTGCTACCTAGACTCACTCCCAGCTTCTCCACAGTAGTTGGATCTGGGCCTCACGCTTCTCACAAGAGAAGGTGGTGGTGCCATAGTGTGGCCACTGCTGCCCTCCTTTAAATAATTAAAATGAAAGATACTTTTCCTGAAAGTTTGGGCCAAAAATGTGGGTGTGCATTATACACAGGTGAATACTATACATTGCAAAATACATTTATATTTTTAGACAGTTATAACAATAAAATTATAAAAAGCAAAAATAAATCACATGTTCTAATTCTAATTATCTCTAACCCATCTACACATACCAATCAAATCAAACACTCATCCCCTTATTGTAATGTGATAAAAAAAAAAGTAATGTGGAGTTGCATCCAATGTAAATTTAATTTATGCAATTTTTTCTATACTCACTTGTATTTTTTAATATAGCCATTAAACCACAGTGATCTACTCTAGCAGCACCAATAGTAGCAATTCCCCTTAATCTCCTACCCTTTGTATCTGGGTGAAACTCTTGTGTATAAGTGATCATATTAGTAATACGGCTAGGTCACACGGCTTTTACACATTACTGGAGACGCATTTTGACTAACTCTACAGCTGCTATAATACTTCTTAAGCAAACTAGTTTGGCCTTAATGTGTCATCTCCAACAAAGTGGATGTACCCCACTGACAGAAAACAAGAGTCCTACCCCCTGACTTGACCTTAACCTTCATCTAGCAGCTCCATTTTACTCCCCACAGCTCCTGCTTTCAGATGTGAGTTATACTACTCATAGGACCAAAACAACTCCACTAACTGGCTTTTACCCTAAGGTCCTTTCCTAAGAAGAGATCTATTTTTTAAAGGTTCACTTCTATTATCCTGCTTAGTTTGACCACACTACCTACAGTTCGTAAGTAAGCATCTCTCTTTTGCTAGTCTCAGAAAGCAAAATGATCCTAACTGGACCACTAAAAACCTTTTATATTGTTCCTGAACACTGAAGTCAACAGCAACACAAGATTACAAGTGCATCTAAAAGAAAGGACTAACAGATATGAAAACCATCCAGAGAGGGGACATTAGGTTGTAGGAGAGAAAGAAAGATTGACTGATCTCATAAACACAAATGCAAAATCCAAAAACTAGTCGTAAATGTATTCCAGCAGATTAAAATATCATTAGCAACTTGGTATGGCTTATTTATGAATGTCATAGTTTAATATTAGGAATCATATAAATATAATTATTCCACTTATGGATAAATTACATCATTTATTCGACAAGTATTATTTGGCATTAGACTAAGTATGTTTTAATCACATAACTCTGGCCTCATAATAACTTGCAAAAATGTTTAAAAAAATGCCATTTGTCTCACTAAATTATTTTTTGTTTTGGAAAATATAATTATTTGTCATTTTACACATTTTAAATGTAGGTTATTTATGGTAACATGTAGTGGGCTTCTTACTATCATTTTATATATGCATGTTAAATTTGACAATTTCTCAATTTTAATTTCTAATACTATTTAAAATCACATGTATCTCCTATATAAAAACCATTCTTTGAATTCCTCAATTAATGTAGTCGGATATTAAAAAGTTTGAGAACTGCTGCTGAATAGAATTCCCTTATGTGAACTTATCATAATTCATTCATCTCTTCTATGACTGGTGGAAATATGGATTGTTTCTAGTCTGGGACTATAACAAATAAAGATGCTATGAATATTCTTGTACATATCTTTTGGTATATAATATGTAGCCACCTCTGCTTAGCTCATATCTAGGACTAGAACTGCTGGGCCACAGAGCATGTTTCAACTTTAATAGACACTGTTTCCCAAAGTGGCTGCTGAAAATTTGAAATGTGGTTTGACATGTGATGAAACTGAGATGGGCTTAGTATAAAATTTATACTGGATTTAGAAGAGCTAGTATGACAAACATAAAACAAAACATCTCATTAAAAATTATGTTCTAGTGATTACATGTTGGAATATTTTTTCAGATATATTGGATTAAATATAATTTCACTTGTTTCTTCTTTTTTTCTTTCTCTTTTGAGACAGAATCGCACTATGTCCCCCTCAATAAAGTGCCGTGATGTCACAGCTCACAGCAATCTCAAACTCTTGGGCTTAAGCAATTCTCTTGCCTCAGTCTGCTAAATAGCTGAGACGACAGGAGCTGGCCATGACACCCAGCTATTTTTTTTGTTGTAGTTGTCATTGTTGTTTGGCAGGCCTCAGCCGGGTTGGAACCTGCCAGCCCTGGTGTATGTGGCCAGTGAGTTACAGGCACCAAGCAAGGGGCACCTAGTTTTAAGAAACCAGGAAAGACTCCCTTAAGGAGGCAGCATCTAAAGCAGCAGTTCTCAACCTATGGGTGGCAACCCACAGGAACTGTATTAAAGGGCCTGGCATTAGAAAGGTTGAGAACCACTGAAAGGAAAGCCAAAGGTCAAGCAAGAGTTAGCCGTATGAAGACAGCAGTGGAGGAAGAAAGACAAAGTTGGGCAGAGGGAACAGTGTGCACTGGAATAATTTTACATTTACGTGATTCCTAATATTAAACTATGGCATTCATAAATAAGCCGGGAGACACACACAAAAAAGCGTTCGGTATGGCTGAAATAAGCTATAGGGGAAAGAAAGGGCAGCAGTGAAGGGAAATGACAAGAGACAAGGCAGAAACGTAAAAAATAGTTTGTGAAGGCTCCAGCTAGTTACATTTGTATTTGTAAGAATATGGAACTACAGTTGGATTTTACACAAGAAAGTTACACAATCAGATCTGTACTTTAGTAAAAAGTGAGATTTATTCACTCTGAAGAGAAATAAGAATATCAAATCTGTACTTTGGAAACGTTACTGTGGCTGCTGCTATACATATGTGATTGAATAGGGACAAAACCAGAGTCAAGATAAGGTGGGGGCTGTTACACAGATGTGGAGAAAAAATAATGGGCTTCTCCTTGAAAAGAATAGCAGTAGAGAGGCAGGAACCTTAGGCAAGATTACTACTCTCAAGCTTCAGTCTCTTCTAATAATACCCATCTCATACAGAGTTATTTTGGGGATTGATCACAGCATTTAGTAAAAGTGTTCCACATTCTACTAGTGAAAGGTTTTAGTGTGATGAGAACAAGCAATTATAATTTCAAGAAACTAAATTCTATCTCAGAATACACCAAATACAAAGGTTAATTTTATATTTTCTCCAACATACATAAAATCTAAAAGATACTTTAATAATAAAATTAAGATATTTATATTTGAAAAGTTAAATTTCAACTACTGACACCTTACTGTGCTCCACTTAATCCTCCACTTAACACTGATCTTCTTTTCTCTCTTTACAAGTTCCTGTCTGTTCTTGTCATGTTATACAACTATTCACCACATTATCCCTTCTTGCACTGTGTGTTCTGACCCTTCTCTATTCTAGTAAAAGATTATCATCATTTTGATTTCACTATAAACTGAAATGTAAGGTAGGTATCAAGATAGTATCATTCAGTGATAAGAACATGAGCATAAAACAATTTCACATTTTTGCCAAACTGATACTAGCAGGACAGAGAGTTATAAAATATTTAAGAGGAAAACTACAGAGAATTATTCTGGTAGTTTTACTTTGAAGTTTTGTAATCTGCTGGAGTTATTTCTGTAAAAAAGCTACACAATTGAGAAAAGGGGTAAAAGCTCAATTTTTCCCAATATGTTCTAAAATTCACTAATCTTTCAATCTATTCTTGACTCATCCAAAGACAAAGCAATCTCTATTGATCACTTAACTTGGGGAAATAGGTATTTGAAGTCTAGCTTTTGTCTACCCTTTGTTTCTTGCCTAAAATATTCTCAAAACTGTTGAAAGTTATGTTCTATTCTTATTTCAATGACAAAATGACTGTCCTTGGAATTGATCTTCTTTTCTCTCTTTATAAGTTCTTGTCCACTCTTGTCATGTTATACAACTATTCACCACATTATCCCTTCTTGCACTGTGTGTCCTGACCCTACTCTACTCTAGACTAAGTAACAGAAAATTAACTTTCTAAGGGTCCAAATTACTGAAATTGAGGGAAAAGAAATCACTCTCAACTAATTCCTCCTCTTCACTGATGATCTCATGTCATATTACTTTGAGAAAATAGGAACAATCAGATTTCATCTCCTTTTTATCCCAATACCTATAGACCTAAACACCATTATTTTCCTCTTGCCTACCTATGACGAGAGGAAGTACACCTTTTTTGCCCTCCACCTTATACCCAGATTGTGTTCTTCTATTTCCACTTCTACTAAGGTGGTCCAACCTTCCCTAGATCTCACCTGATTATCCCATTGCTACTCTTGACCAATTCATGACAATAATCAACACAGTGGTAAAAGTAAAGGTTTCAAAACATAAATCACACTGTATCACTTAGAGATACACTTACAATAAAACCCAAACTGTTTACCATAAATTCTTTTTTTCTCAAAATATTGCTTTATTAAGAAGTTTCATTGATCTCTTGTGAAATGAGAACTATAAGGACAATATAGTAAGTCTGTAATATAGTTGTATGTATTAAAATTTAAAAGGCCTTCCTTTACACTGAAATTATTTGCCTTTCCTATTTTAGGCATCAAAATATCCTTTTTGTATTAAATAACCATAAATTCTAAAGCCTTGAATTCCTATATATCACTTTAACCTCACCTTGTTGCCCTCCCCTATGACCACTATGCTGATTTCACAGATTCATTTATCTATCCGCAACACACCAGCTATCAATATTTCGTATCATCTCTTTCCCGATTCTAGGCCTTTCATGTGTTGCTGTTCCCAGCTTTTTTTTTTTTTTTTTTTTGAGACGGAGCCTCAAGCTGTCCCCCTGGGTAGAGTGCCATGGCATCACAGCTCACAGCAACCTACAACTCCTGGGCTCAAGCGAGTCTCCTGCCTCAGCCTCCCAAGTAGCTGGGACTACAAGTGTCCGCCACAACCCCTGGCCATTTTTTTTGGTTGCAGCCATCATTGTTGTTTGGCAGGCCCGGGCTGGGGATTCGAACCCACCACCTTAGTTGTATGTGGCTGGCGCCTTAGCTGCTTGAGCCACAGGCGCCGAGCCGCTGTTCCCAGCTTTAACACAATTATTTACCCATGAGGTCTTATAAAATGTCCCTCCTCAAAGAAGTGTCCCCCTAATTATTAACTATCTCTCCCTCTTGTTTGTTTTGTTAGAGCACTTATCACAATTTATTCACTAGACTTTAAGCTTCAGAAGGGCAGAAACTGTCCATAAAGTTGTATCTAACAGTGACAGAGTAACAAGTACTCAACAAATCTTTGCTAATGAAATAATAAGTGAAAAAACAGGATTAGCTTGTAATCATGACTGTGCTATTCCCTAGTGGTTTGTTAAGTTACAACATCTCTGAGCTTTAATTTTCTCTTTCGTTAAAAAAAAAAAGAATAAATATTTTATAGGACTAAATTGGACCTACTAAAGAATAATGAAGATCAAATAAATGCTATAAATTTATTTAATAAATCTTAGTTTCCTTCCTTCCTTTCTATAGCTTAGTCAGTGAGAATTCCCTAAGTCAGTATAGAATGAAATTATCTTATTTGAATCTACTTAAAAAGAAGAGACATTGATGATATGCAACTGAACAAATACATAGGTAACTTATATTTGCAGAATCTAATCCTAAATTTTGGAAAATGGGAATGAGTAGTGCACATCTACTGCCCACCTCTCTCAAAAAGGAGAGAGCAGATAGAAAAGGGCAAACAGAAAGGAAGGTAACCTTAGAAATTAGAGATCAGCAATTCAGTTCTAATTCCTAAATTTAGAACAACCTTCCTTTACCTATAAGGACTCTAAAGCAAGAATAGGATTAATACTCATTCTACAATTCTAAAAGCAAAACATTTTCTATGTACTTAGATCTGTATAAATCTCATCTATATTTAATATATTTTTTGCTTAACCTTCATTCTTTGAATTGTAATATCACCAGTAAAATACAAAAACAAAAACAAAAACAAAAATTAACAGATCAGAAACACAAAAGGGCTCCTTCTTGCCTTATTTTTTTTAATAACCTTTAAATTGTCTAACCACAAATGTAAATCTTAAGAAATCTTAACATTTTCTTTAACTTCTGCTCAGCCTACTTTTTCAGCCTAACATCCATTTTATGTTCTTCATATGAGATTTTACTTTCTAGGAATCTTCTAAATCATTTACCATACATTATTCAAATCTCCTTCATACTTTTTCTAGAATATAGCTATTATTTTAAAAGTCATCATTTAATACTTTCTGACTGATAACCACCTAGAATTTTGTAGAATATACGGCCTACCTTTTATATTCTCCCAAGGATATGGATATAATTTAGATTTTGAACTCAAGGAAGTGTTTGTGTTAAGGAATTAACTCAGTTTGATTCAACATATTTTATGTAATCAAGCTCGACTTTTTCAGAAGTAGTTGGTATCTGGTTTAGAGGGTTTTTTCCATGTTCCAGTTACTTCTACAATGTTTTAAATATGAAACTTCTCGTCTACCTTTAAACTGGAAATTTATAAAGCCACTTAGTGTTCCATAAAATTCATGGAGAAAGATTCATCCGTTAGACACATGCAAGAACATCTAGAATAGTACTGTGCACAGTAAAGACTCTTAACTGTAATAAGCTAAAAACCAGTTTTAAAATGAGTTTTATCTCAAATCAGTCATAACAGTTTAGGAAGAGTTAGTTCTTAGTGCTACCAAACACTCTGGCAGCAAGTAACCAAATACTAACCATCTTCAGTTCTTCAAGACTATTACAAAATGATATACAAATACAACAAACATTTTAAATTATATTTAAAGCTTTCATCAACATTACAATTTTCAAACTAAGGGCCATAATCTATTAGAGCCGCGGTTCTCAACCTTCCTAATGCTGTGAACTTTTAATACAGTTCCTGTGGGTCGTGACCCACAGGTTGAGAACCGCTGTATTACAGGGTCCAAAATTAATTTAATGACTCCAAATCAGCAAACAACAAAAAAAAGAAGGATAAGAGGCAAGAAAAATAAATAGAATAGAAAATGTGTGAGTGCACCACAGGTAGATAGGGTTATCATTTCAGGAACTTTGTTCTCCATGTAGACAGTAACAAAGCAATGTGCATTTTAAGGGTGAGATTGAGAGAAAAGAAAACAACAAAAAAACACTGACCTGGAAGACAAACGGAAGTGGAAGAGATAAAGCAACAAACTATCAGAATTACTAAATTGTGGTCTGGGAGGTGAGCAAAACTAACAACTTGTATTAACTAGGAGACAAAGGTTTTGAAAACATCCATAAAGTCAGACATTCCTAAATGCTTCTCCTCTTCACAGTAGGCCTAGGGTTAGCAAAGTTTGTGCTCACTACCACTAATGTTCTCACCCCTTCAAACTTCCAAAGAAGGCAGAGGGCAATCTTTACTTTCTCCTAACTCTTAGGCACATTTAATACAGTTAAGCTATAGCAATCTCTAAAAGAGAATTAGTGATCCTCGAACCGTTACTTCTAGAAAACATTAACTGGATTATGTAGCACATTTCAGAATTTCAAATAAGACTCTGTTATTCAGAAAAGTAACTTGGAACTATACCAGTCATATCACAGTCCACTAAAATAGTCATGTGAAGAGTACAAACACCAAAATAAAGATTTTTTTTTAAAAAAAAGGTGTACCAAATGTTTCAAAGGTTCAAAGCAAACCTTGGAGCCATTTAATTTCACAGTTAATAGGTAAGACAGAGTCACTCTGTGAGGAATTAGTATTGGAATTCTCTAAATACTGACCAATCTGCTTCTCTATGTTAAGAGTGATTCTGAATATTCAGCTCCTTTCACAGAGCTTTCTGATTATTTTTGAAGACATTAAAAAAAAATACTATTTGACTGTGAAGTGCACAAGTTTCATAAATCACAGCTAGTATCTGTTCCAAGAAGCTCAAGGTGATAGCCATTTCTCAGGATTGATCCACTACACATTACAACTACCACATACGTATGTTACCCAAATTCCACTACTGTTAGAGAACGACATTCCTCTATACTATTGTTATAGCTTTTTTTCACTAATATAAACCCACATATGATTAGAAAGGCAGAATAGCACCAAAAAATGCATCTGTAAAGAGGATTTCCCCAGTTACAAGATAAAGAGTTTCTTTAATCTCTACTAACGTAGTTTAAGGTTCTGCCTGGCTCACTGCCTTCTTTTTCTTATACTTTGAAACTTGCTGTGACTTGAGACATCAACCTACGGCATAATCACCTGCTAGTTTTATAATATGGGGCCACAGTGATCAAAAAAGGAGTTCCAATCTTTGCTTACTAACAATTCCTCAATGAACACAAATTCCAAAAAGATAAACGTTTCCTAAGCACCTACCAGAAAGCCACTCTGTGTACAAGTACAAAAGAATGTACCAAGGCAAATTACAGGGTTCACAACCTTTTATCCTTAGAGGCAAAAAGACTTTTAGATCCAACACTAATGACATAGGTTTTAATGAAAGAAGAGCCCATTTATTTATCTACTTTGATCAGACATCACAGATATTCAATTCTGATTAGAGGACAAAGGTGGACAATCCTAGTCACCCAAATTAGAGATGCTTCTCACTTTCTTTTCTTTTCTGGGCCATTACACAAAACCTAGAGTAGAATTATACCCTCCTTCAGGCTAGAAGAAACAACATAATAGCTTATTGATCTCTCGCGTAGACCCAAACCCACAAGTCATCAGGCAAGCAGGGATCACAGCCACTTGATGCAACTAACAATCAAAAGTCATGTGCTGGGTTTTACAGTTGCAAACAAGCACACCATTGCCAAGTACCACATCAAGAACGGACCAAACCACTTTTCCCCCCCTAAACAAACAAAAATGATAATACACTAATCAGGTAAGGGAGTAACACATCCTGAATTACATAAAACACTACTATTTCTTGGTTGTCGGTAAATGCCACTGTAAGTTCACTTAATTCTTCATTTAGTGACATTTGTCAGGTTTTAAAAACTACCACCACGTTCAATCTCACAGATAAACGCTTTTAAAAGAGATAATACTTGCTGATGAATTACATGTTGACTGAACTCTGCCACCACCACCACCGTTATACTAGTTGAATCAGTGTTTGTAGCAAATGACTTAGACTTTTTATAAGTAAAATTTACTGAAGAATGATAACTTCTAATTATTTTCTCCCAGAGAAATCAAAGCAATACTCCAAAAAGGAAAGGTTAACTGCGTTCTCTGAAATATCTATTCAATGTGTCTAACTGATGAACTAAGAACAGTAAAGTCAGAAAAGGAACTCAATTCTCTCAAGAGATAACTGTTCTTTCCAACTAATTCCATTTAGTTCTTGTTCTGACCCCAACGCAATATAAAGCTTAACCCTCATACGTTGTCTTCAGCCTTCTTTTTACGTGAAACGAGTTATTTCTAACCTGCTCCACGGGATCGAATGAAGCAACAGTGACAACCCCAGCTGACGACGATGCGGGAAATGACAACTGAAGTAGGAGTCAGGGCAGACACTAAGAGGGAGAGACTGAGGTGGGGCTGGAAACTATTTTCTGGCCTCCTCCCGCGTGCTGCTCCGGGGACCCAACAGGACCCTACCCGCCCGGAATCAACACAGCCGGCCCCGAGGTGGAGGGGTGGGGGAAAGGAGCGGGTGCTTTCTCACGGAGTCGGGTAGGGGAGGGACTCGTGGCGTGGGAATTTCACTGGGGCGAGAACTTCCTAACCCCAAAGGGTAGGGGGTGGCAGGACCGTCCCGGCAGCGGCGGAGGCGACCTCCCCTTCTTTCTCACACAGCCATACATCTTTGTGTGTGTGGATTGTACCAGGGGCTACAAGTCGTCGAGAAGCCGGCCTCTGGGGCCCTGGAGCCCAGCTGGGGAAGTCCGCCCGCCAACCCCTCGCTCCATCAGGGGCTCTCCAGTACCCGGGGGTCCAGAGGTGGACGAATAGATGACAGCATCTCCGAGGAGGGACAGCACTTCTGCGGCATCCACCCCTAGTCAGGTCTTTGTCCCGCCAGCCGCCAGGGTCCCCCCCCGCCGGGTCTCCAGGGGAACCCCTGTCCTGGAGGCCTCGGGTCGCCCCAGTTTTGTTCAGTCAGCGGGGCGCGAGGACGCGGACACTTACCGTACACCTCAGCGAGGAAAAGCAAGAGGAACGCAGACCTCCACCGCGGAGACTCTTTTGTGCTCCAGCGACGGGCCATAACCACGGCAGATGGAGGGAG
>NW_003852399.1:22564678-22641705 GCF_000181295.1 Otolemur garnettii | reverse complement strand
CCGCTCGCCGGGTCCCACCTCCGGCCGCGCCAGAGCCCCAGGCGGGGCTGCCCTCCCGGGGCAAGGGCAGGCCGCGCGCGTACCGGCGCTGAGGCGACAGGGTGGCAAATGCAGCACTCTGACCTAGCGCCGCACAGGCTAGCCGGGGCCACCACCCGCCAGACTGAGCGCGCGCTCATCCGTGCGATCGGCAATCCCCTGGCCCGCCTTCCTCAGTTCCCGCCCCGCGCTCCGCTGGACTTTCCCAGTCTCCGGGCCGATTTCCCCAAGACTGGAGCCCGGAGAGCAAGGCAGTGCCAATCGATGAGCGAGCGCTCGAACGCCGGCCGCTGGATTCCCGGGGGCTGGAGAGCCGGGCGGGTGGAGAAGCTCGCTCGCAGTCCGAGGCCTCGGCGTTGGCCCCTGGGTGCAGTGAGGGCGAAGTGGGCGGCTGAAGTTGGCTACGAGTAGAGAAGAGTGGGTGGTTGGAGTGGAGAACTTGAGAGTTCTTCCCTCTGCCCGGACCCCACGTGCCTCCACTTGAGATGGGCGCGGAGCTCAGGGCGGCGGTGGTCACAAGTTCGTGTGGCCCACCCCGGCTGAAGGGCAGTAGCGGGGCCGGGTGAGCGCCCACGCTCAAGGTGTCTGGAATGAGTTGGGCGAGGTTGGAATGCGGAGCTCTCGCAGTCTGGCGTGGAAGCCACGGGAGGTCGTTTGACATCTCCAGCGAGAGATGCAGGGTGCACCCGGCTGGGATGCTTAGCTTGAGCCGACCTTGGTGGTCGAGGAGAGGATGGAGTGATCATCCCGACTCCCCGATGGACTTAAACTTCTTACCCCGCTCCCAACAAGTGTGACCCCGCCTTCCCTTAGTCCCCGTAACACTTTTCTAAATCCATCTATAGTGACACTGGCACGTCAGACCTTCCGCCGTGTTTTCCATTTAAAGTGCTTGTGTACAGTGTCTTCCGTCTTAGATTTATCGTTGTCCTTTACTAGCACTTTCTAGGCTATTCTTTGAAAACCTACAATGCGCTATGCTGTCCTGTTGGCATAGGTTCTCTCTTTTTAATTCCTAACAACTTTATGAGATGTATATTATTGCCCATATTTTATAGGTAAGAAACGGTATACCAAGTAAATATTTTGAAATAGTTTTTCTCATTCCAAGATAAAGGCAGTTTCCCCTATATCACAACGAACTGTCTAGCACAATGATTAGTGCATAGTAAGGGATAAATATATTTGAAGGCGTACATTTGGGGGAATACATTAGGTTTCCTTCTAGGTATTCCAACACATAAAAGGAAAAAAATGTATTAACAGATACTACAAGTATCTAATAATTAACTAATCTTGTTTGTATCATCTGGAATGAAAGTAACCAGAACTCTAAAAATGTTTTCTTGGTTCTAGCACTCTTGAGCTCAGAGTTCAAGACCAGGCTGAGCAAGAGTGAGATAGCCATCTCTATTAGAAATAGAAAAAAATTGCCTGGGCTCTGTGGTGGCTGCCTGTAATCCCAGGCACTCGGGAGGCTGAGGCAGGAGGATCGTCTGAACCCAGGAATTTAAAGTTGCTGTGTGCTAAGCTGATGCTATAGGTACTCTAGCCTGGGCAACAAAGTAAGACTCTGTGTTAAATAAATAAATAAAATAAAATAAAATAAAATAAGTAGCATCAGAATTCTTCACTAAACCACTTGCAGTTGTCTCTGCTAGTTTTAGGATTCTAACCTCCATTTATTTCTTGTGACCTCTTTCTGTAAAGACTGCCATAACTGCTGTGTTGAGGACAGGCTACCAGCAAAGTGAAGAAAATTGACTGGATCTGTCCACAACATCCTCCTCGGTCTACTTTTCATACCATTCAAAGAGCCCTATCCCCAACACAAGACACACAATGCCCTCAGCAGTCACAGACTCTCACACCCTTCCCACTCCTACACTTGCTTGTCCACCTAGATCTTTCTTCTCAGGCTTACCTGGTTCTCAAACTTTTGGCTATCTGGGTCCCTTTAACACTTACAAATTTGGTAAGGACTCCAAAGAGCTTTTGTTTATGTGAGTTGTATCTATAGACAGATATTTACCACTTAGAAGTTAAAATAAAATTTTAAAATATTTGTAAATTCATTTTAAATTAAAAAGATACGAGTTTATATAACTCTACTTTCCAGAACAAAAATTTAGTGAGAAGAATGATATTGTTTTCCATCTTGGTAAATCTCCCTAATGTCTGGCTTAATAGAAGACAGCTGGATTCTCATAACTGCTTCTGCATCCAATATGTTGCAATATGTTGTTTTGGTTGAATTATGTGAAGAAAATCCAGACTTGCACAGATATATAAATTGGCAAAGGAACGACCTCATGTACCTTCCTGAAATAGTCTCAGCAACACCCTCACCAACCCCCTCCACCAGACAAAAATTTGAGAACTGTTGATCTAGGTGTCTATCTTAATGCCTTCAAAGCCTACATATTTTGTTTCTCATTAGAAAGGATCTAACAGGTATTCAGTGTTCACTAATGAAGGATATTTATGTTTTATGAGGGGACATTTTTATTTACACAAAAAATTCTAATTGATTGGTAAGCAACACAGCACAGAATAGAACTCAATGGTAGTTAAACATTTTTGTTACCTAATCTACCTAGTTGGCTATTTAGGCTAATCAATCAAATAGCTCATACATGAGAAAGCACTTTGAAATCCATAAAAAACCTATAACTATAAAGTGATTAGTGATTAGTGATTAGTATTGGTTGTTCCATTACAGTTGGACTAGTAATTCTGGCTGGTCAGTGTTCTGATCTACACCTTATAAAACATAAGAGACCCATATGGTTCTTAATCTGCATCCCCCGGATCCACAGATGAGCTTCAAATGGTCTCATAAGCCTTCTGAAATTGTGTGAAAGTTTTGTTGTCATGTATTTTTTATTTTTATTTTTGTAGGATTTATTGGTAGGTGCAAATGAGGCTGAGCACAGTAGACGCCCTCATGAGTGAATACAGGGCCTGTCATTTGTCTAAGCGGCCTCAACTGGGGATATATTTGACCCTGTAGACATCTAGGATGACCTGCTTCTCAGCCACCATATCTTCAAATTCATCTGCACTAAACTTGGTAAACTCCTACTTCTTTGAGATGTTACTCTTCTGGTAGTAGCCAGGGAACTTGAACTTGGCCCTGTTTAAGGCCTCAATCACATGCTCCTGTTCTGTAGTTTGATGTGGATGGACATGATGACTTGGTCAATAGGAATCCTGGCCACAGTGTCCTGGGGCTTTCCAAAGGCACCACAATAACGGTTTGGAGCCTAGGACCTTCAACCAGGAGGTGCGGTCTTCCTTGAGCATGGAGTCCGCTAGCTGCTGCAGATGAGCATCCTTCACACCCACCAGCAAGATGGTGGCAGTGTCCAGGCCAGGCAGCTTGTCCAGTGGCCTCAACACTGACATCCCAGTCGCAGGCCAAACCGCCACTCCTGGGGTGTGCACTAGCTATTATCATGTATTTTTATAGGGAGAATATTTGTTATTTTAAGCAGATTCTTTTGTGTGCATGTTTGTTACTTTTAAAAATGATTTCAGATTAATAGGAGTGTACAAATGTTTACATTGTTTTCAACTCTAAGGTAAAGTTCAAGTGGTAGTTGAGCCTTTTTCTTAAGAGATTGTGTCAACCATGTTTTTTTAAAGTTTGAAAAAAATTGAATGAGGCAACCATTTGAGTTGCTTCTTAATCCTTTTCCAAGAGGTTCTGGAACTTCTCAAGTAGATGTAATTGGGAGGGGAGAAGTACATGGACTGCTTCTTTTTTCCCTAGATATATTTTGAAAAGGGCCGTAATCTTCCACTTTATGGAAACATGCCCTTAAATAATAAGTCCTTTTGTTAGGTTTTAAACTTTTCTTCTTTGTTTGGTTATCACAGATAATAGTTTAATTTTTACTCTTGTCATCAATAAAGTTTGTACCATCCCATTGTCAACTCTGTTCCGTTTAGTAGCATTTCAGAATCTCATCAACACTGTGAGGTTAGAATGAGAATTTAAGTTTACTCTGAGTGTCGTCTTTTTTTAAAAGAAAATTGATGATAGTGGGTTACTTGGCATGCTTCCAAACAAATCTTGTGCCTTCCCCTCAAAGAAATATTCTCTTCTAGAAAGAGAAAACGAACTTGAATAAACATAAATAACAAGAGGGGAAAGAAAAACTTTTCTTAAAAAAAGATTGCTGTTAAATAAATGAGATTTCCTTACAAGTAAATTCTAATTTCCACTGGAGCTGAATAATATAGGATTCTAAATGAGAACCATCAATCTTGGCAGCTTCTATACCAGTTCACTAGTGCATTTATTGTGGTTATTATTTATTATATTCGATCCTCTGACAGCACATCCAGCATTGTACTACATAGTCAAATACATAATCCTGGCTGTAAATTAAATAGCCCCAATTCACACAGATTTAGTTTTGCCCTCATAAACTCAACTTCTTAATTGTGAAACCGGACCATAGAATGTGTATGAACTCAGTTGCCCCCACCAAGAAAAAAGTGAAGGGAGAGTTAACTGTAGACAGTGGTATTTATAAAGAGATGCTCTGAGCATTTTTCTTGTTGTTTAACTGTTAAGTTCCAAAATGCACATAACTTTGTGTTTCAGTTCTTACCATGACTGATTGAGGATATAAACTGAAAACACATGTAAGATGAAATTTCATCCCCTGTCCCCATGAGTCCATCAGAAGTGAATTTGGTAACTGTGATGGCAGCCTAATGGCTCTTTGTAGGGAAATATTGCTAATTTCAGGCTTATGTAATTTGTTTGTGCTCTGCAAAATCCAAAATGGATTTGAATTTCCCCATTTGGCAAATACAGTCATCCCTCAGTGTGGAGGGTATACATGCGGGATTGGTTGCAGACCCCTCACCATATATTAAAATCAGGGCATCCTTTAGTCCAGCCAGCCCTGAGGAACCTGAGTATATAAATGGCCCACTGTATACACAGTTTGGCACCCCACAAGTAATGAATCCAAGCACGTGTTCAGTGGCATCCCCATGTTTTTCAAGGGTTAACTTCAGCAGATAAAGGCAAAGGTGTTTAGAATTTAATAGTGCTGGCTTTGATCTAAGTAAATGACCTTGGTAAGTAACTTAACTTCTTATACCTCATATTCCCGCCTATAAAAATGGAGAAAAACAGGAGACTCCTTTATCTACATGCCTGAAGTGAGATAACAATAATTGCTAAAATGTATTGAATGCCTATGGTATACTATGCATTCAGACCTCAAATAATCCTAAGAAAATGATGCTATTATTATCCCCATTTTTCAAATGAACAAACAGGCACAGGGCAGTTCAGTAATTTTCTCAAGATCACACAGATATTAATAGTAAACAGCCAGCATTTAAACTCAGGCAGTCTGACTCTGGAGCATGGACTCATTCATTCTACTATGTTGTATATAAAGCACTTGATACAATGCCAGGCACCCAATATGTGCTCAATAAGTGACAGTTATGTTATTAAAAATATAAGCAATATAAGTAAAACAGCTTGCTGATTTATTTATTTATTTAGAGACAGAGTCTCACTCTGTTGCCCCATGCAAGAGTGCCACAGTGTCTGCCTAGCTCATAGCAACCTCAAACTGCTTGGTTCAAGAGATCCTTCTGCCTCGGCCTCCTGAGTAGCTGGGATTACAGGCACCCAGCACAGTGCCCAGCTAATTTTTTTCTATTTTTGTAGAGACAGGTCCCACTCTTGTTGAGGCTGGTCTGGAACTTCTGAGCTTAAGGAATCCTCCCACCTCAGCCTCCCAGAGGGCTAGGGTTATAGGCATGAGCCACCCCACCTGGCTTGCAAAACACTTATTATTCTTTGCTATTATGCAATTTAAAATAAAATCTATATA
This sequence comes from Otolemur garnettii, assembly GCF_000181295.1. Lineage (NCBI taxonomy): Eukaryota > Metazoa > Chordata > Mammalia > Primates > Galagidae > Otolemur > Otolemur garnettii. The sequence continues at coordinate 22,635,793 of NW_003852399.1, read as the reverse complement.
GTTACATTTCTTTTTGTTTTCCAGGAGTAAATCATACTACCCCTCTCAGATTTATTTTTTAAAAGTTTTCTGTCCTTGAGTTTTAGAAAAGAGTGTCAATTAGATGAGGCATAAGTCTGGCTTTTTGCCCCTTGTAATTTTTTTCAGTGATGAGAGGAGGCAGTATTTACAATGTCCTCTGAAGATCAGAGGACCCTAGTTTGGTGATCTCCTTAATCTTCAGGAAAGATATATGACAGATTTTTTTTCTGATTTGTAAGAATATATCAAACCCTATAAAATGGCTCAGTCTATGAAAATACAAGTCATTTCTACTCACAAATAGATTATTCCAGTTTCATCATGAAAAGAATATTTTCCTTAGAAATCCCAGGCAGGTTTGCATTTTGAATACACACCAGCTGTGATGGACAAGAACAATCTGAACCTTCTGATTCCTGAAGTCCGTTGCCTCCATTGCATAGCACATGATATTAAAGAAATTACATCAAAAGTATTTCAGGGCAGTGCCTGTGGCTCAAGGAGTAGGGCACCAGCCCCATATGCTGGACGTGGTGGGTTAAAACCAAGCCCCGACCAAAAACTGCAGGAAAAAAAAAGTATTTCAACATAAAAATGTTATTTTTGTTCTCAATAAAGTGAACTAAGTGAAGAAAAGTTAAGTACTTAGAAGTTTATGTTGGTTCTGGTTACCAAGGCACATTAGTCACCATAACTTTTCCCCCCATGTGATTATTATTATCTCTGCTTAAATATAGACACTCCCGAGATGGTAATCTCAATTTATAAATACTCTTAAATGTTAAATTTCATAAAATAATTCTAGCTTTTAAAAGCTTGACTCAAGGGCAATTAATGGCAGTTAACAGGTAGACAAGTGTGATTTGGAGGCTGTCGCAGCTGGCCGGTAAACAGGAAAGGAAGAGGCTAGTCCTAGAGCCGCTGTGCTGATTGTGCTCCTTCTGGATTAGAACCAGAAGTTCTAACCTTCAGTTCTCCAGAGACCAGGATATACTGGCATGAGGTTCCTCTGGGCACTTTACCATTTTTCATTGCCTCACATAGGCAGAAGCAGAGAGCCAAGGCTGCCTACAGTGCACACTTACTCTTCCCGACTTCCACCCCAACTTCCTATTCAGTAGATGATGTCTTTCAAGAAGTCTGTTCTCACAGCATCTTCTGCCCTCATCAGAATTAACTGATTTCCTCCACATGCTCCTTCTAGTACAGGCATCAGAGCTGTTCTGGCAAGTCACTTCTAGGACATTCTGCGGACCTCTGAAATAACAACAGGAAGAGTTGAGTCATGGACCTCTCTCTGAAGATGGGGAAGTACTCTGAATTCACTGATCCCACTGATGGCCCATGGACTGGTGCATTTGTAAATGTGGAGAGCAGCATTAGGGTATTTGGGTGCTCTATCTTTGTTGAGGAATAAATAAGGAAAATGAGAAAGAGCAGGCTCCAGGTAAATGGGGACTTTTGTCTGGTTTCTTCAATGCCATGTCCTCAGCACCTGTAAGAGTACCTGTTGCCAAATAGACGCTTGGTAAACTTGCCCTGACATTAGTGCCAAGTGGAGACAGTGAAGACTTCTAGTTGCCAGCTTTGGAGCCCAGGCTCAAAGGGAGAAAAATCTTCTATGCTTGTTCTTAGGAAGAGCCAATACACCTAGCTGCAGGCTGAGACACACATATTCGTATGTATTGAGAGTCAAGATACTGAGTTATGAGTTTTTAATGATTCTGGTATCAAAACCATAGTTTTCCATAACTTTATTGTCAATATTTAATATTTCCACTATGCTAAGTTCAATGTGCTGTGCTTTTTGTGGCCTCACCTGGCCTTATATTGTAAGTTTGGACACTACTTATTTTATTGACTATTAAAATAAGCAGGACTTTTGAGTCTCTCACTCAGCAGAAACTCTCAGAAAAAAGGCTTTCAAAACATTCTTCTTTAGAAAGGTGTGAAGTTACACTTTGCTTCAGGTCTATAGACAGATATCAGCTCCATTGTGTATAACATTAAGCTACTCTTTAGCATCAGTGGTAGAGGTGATGAAATTAATGCCCAGTGTGAAGTCAAGATCAGAGAAGAGTGCTCACTTTGGCAGTACATATACTAAAATTGGAACGATACAGAGAAGATTAGCCTGGCCCCTGTGCAAGGATGACACACAAATTCATAAAGTGTTCCATATTTTTACATGAGAAAATGCTCATCATCTTTAATCATCAGAGAACTGCAAATCAAAACCACTTTGTATCATCTAACTTCAGTAAGAGTAGCCCACATAACAAAATCCCAAAACTACAGATGTTGGTGCAGTTGTGGAGAAAAGGGAACGCTTCTGCACTGCTGGTGGGAATGCAAGCTAATATGTTCCTTTTGGAAAGAAGTTTGGAGAACACTCAGGGATCTAAAAGTAGACTGCCATTTGATTCTGCAATTCCTCTACTAGGTGTATATCCAAAAGACCAAAAATCACTTTGCAACAAACATATTTGCACTGGATTGTTCATTGCAGCTCAGTTCATAATTGCCAAGTCATGGAAGAAGCCAAGTGCCCATTGACCCATGAATAGATTAATAAAAATTGTGGTATATGTATACCATGGAATACTATGCAGCCTTAAAAAAGATGAAAACTTTACCTCTTTTATGTTTACATGCATGAAGCTGGAACATCTTCGTAGTAAAGTATCCCAAGAATGGAAGAGAAAGTATCCAATGTACTCAGTACTTTTATGAAACCAATTTATAATCACTCACACTTTCTTATGAAAGATAGATCACAACTATAGTCCAGGATGAAGGAAACAAGTGGAGGGGGATGGGAGAGGAGAGGGGAGGTTTGACAGAGGGAGGGCAAATGGTGGGACCATTATGGAGCGTATTGCAAGGGTACAAGTCAAATCTATCACATATAGAACACAAATGTCTTAACACAATAATCAAGTAAATGAGGTGAGAGCTATATTAGTTTGATGTAAGCATTCAAAATTGTATTAAAAAAATCAACATATTGTACCTCACAAACGCATAAATGTGTTCATGATCTATGTGTATATGACTTAATAAAAGGAAAAAAAATAAAAAAATATTACAAGAAAAACAAAAAGATCAGAGAACAGAGAAGCCCACCTGGATAGCCAGACACTTGTAGTACAAATTCAAGATGTGTTCAATGTTTTATGAATTCTTGTTTCATAGTCACTATCATATTAAAATGTTAAGTACGAAGAGCACCTCCCACCTTAAAACTCCAAGGTGAATTGTTTGTTATTCATCATTTGCCATTATCAATATTGTCTTTTCTCCCTTAATGTGTATTTGCTTGAGTTTATTATTCAGCAAAATAAAATCAATTGCTATACTTTCGAACCCTTGAAATGTGATAAGGATTGTAGACAATGTAGAAATTCGTATTACCTGACTCCATCACTTAATGATGGTGGTTCTGCTTTGTGAGGGTAGTCACTGCAAAGGCAGTGGAGCTGATGAGCTTGTGGGAAACAGATATTGCAATAAATATAAGCAACATTTATTCCCTCAACAAATATGTGCTACTACATGCTGGTCATTCTTCACGTGCTAGGACTACTCAGTAAACAAATATGATTTTAATAAATATAAGCTATACCAGAAACACGGGGGAAAACCACTTGATTTGAGAAGTGAGGGATAAGTAGGAAATTGTAAGAGGTAATGGGAAAGCATTCCAGGCAGAAGAACATTAAGTGGAGATAGGAGAGAAGAATAGAATGTGTTCTGGGAATGCAAAGTAGTTTGGTATTGCTGATTCAAAAGTTAGGGGTGGGGAGGGAGATAATAAGATTGAAATAAAATCAGAAATTACATCATTAAAAATTATAAATGACATGCAAATAAGTGTAGTTTTATTTTATATAATGCAAGAGATGGGGAGCCCTAGAAGAATTTTGAGCAATGCAGTCATGCTCTATCTTTGATGGAGCCTGGGATGGGAGAGAGAGGACATATGGAGACCAGTCAGAAGGAGGCTACAGACAGAGATGAGATGAGTGGAGTGATGCCTCATATCGGTAGGATCTAAGATTGCCAGATTTCTAGTTTGAGCATCTGGATGCTGGTATCTTTGCCAATCATGGGGAATATGGGAAAGGGGGTGAGGTAGGCAGAACAGAGAAAATAATGAGTACAACTTGGAGTCAGCACATTTAGGCAGAGAAGTGGGATAGGCAGCCAGATATACTGTGTATTCCAGAGAAGAAAAATGGGCTCAAGATAGAACCTAATTATTGGCATGGATAAATTGGCTTTTGGAGAATGTAAGAACCATCAGTATTTCAAGGGGTTGTGGTGGTAGAGGAAAAGGAACCAACCATCAAGGGAGAATGTGAAGGAACAGCCAGTGGATAGGAAAAGATGCAGAAAAGTTTGGTTTCACAGACATCAACTGAAGAATATTTTAAGAAGAGAGGAAATGCAAAGTGTGTCAGTGCCCAAGAGAGCTCAAGTTATGAAAGGCCAAGATATGAAGAGGAACTCTCAGAATTTTCCACAAGGATGTCAAATGTGCATATCTGAAGGCTTCTCAGAAATCTCTCTGGCCTTTAATTTAGATCAAAACTGAATTATTGATGATCTTTTTCTCATTTCTTCTAGCATTTTGCCGTTTCCCCCTCAGTTTGCTATGTTACAGCATTATCTTTCTCTCATCTAACTTTAAGAATGTCCAGGATGGTCCCTGGACACAACATAGACGTACATAAAGTCTGTCTCCACCACTGACTGGCCTCTTTTTTATTTCCCCTCTCTCCTCCTCAGTCTCACTTACATTCCCTTCCTTGGACTTCAGACTTCCAACACGTTGACTTTATCTCAGCTTCACCAGTCTTCCTGCAGAAAGGATTCTCAGCAAAAAACTTTATAAAGGAATCCATCTTGAAGCCAAATATGGTTTCTTTTCTTTCTTTCTTTCTTTCTTTTTTTTTTTTGTTGTTGCAGTTTTTGGCTGGGGCTAGGTTTGAACCCACCACCTCCAGTATATGAGGTTGGCACTCTACACTTTGAGCCCCAGACATGGCCCCCAAATATGATTTCTTTTCTAGAGTTCTATAATTTAACAGGTTGTGAGTGGAAGTTTCAGGGTGGAATTTCAGTGGGTGGGGGAGAGACTTGGGGTCAGTAGGCTTCCCTAGTGCCCTTTATTGCAAAGCAATCTCTGCCTCAGGTAGGAGAAGAGTCAGCGCAAGAATGTCTAATTTTTCCTCCTAGAGCCATACTAAACCTTTGGAAGACTTAAAGGTCACAAACATTTATTATATCTGTAATGTTCTTTTTGGAAATTATATTTTTGGCTGATAGTATTTCAATGTACTTAGTTGCTAACATAATAGCCAAAAAACACGTATCTTTTATCTTGTTTAATGTCAATTACTCTGTCACCATTTTGCTTGGTGCTATTGGAGTAATTTCGAAAGTGGTTTGGGACAGACAAGTTCAGCCCTACAGGCCATATAGATCTATGTCTTCTGAATCAGCTGTTTCCTATTACATTTTTAAAGCAATATTAATGACTGACTTCTGTACAGCCAAGTACTTTTATCATGCTTTTAATTTAATTCAGTTGTTTAGAAAAGGAAAAAAATTTTCGTTAATCATTTTTTTTATTACTATAGCTGTGTACATTAATGTAATCACAGGGTACAATGTGCTGGTTTTATATACAATTTGAAATGCTTTCATCAAACTGGTTAACAGAGCCTTCATGGCATTTTCTTACTTATTGTGTTAAGACATTTATATTCTACACCTAGTAAATTTCACACATACCCTTGTAAGATGCATCATAGGGGTGGTCCCTCCACCCATCTTCCCCCCTCCCCTCCCCTCCCTCTCTCTTTTTCCCTTCTTCTTGGGCTATAATTGGGTTATAGCTTTCATAAGAAAGCTATAAATTGGTTTCATAGTAAGACTGAGTACATTGGATACTTTTTCTTCCATTCTTGAGATACTTTGCTAAGAAGGATATGTTCCAGCTCCATCCATGTAAACATAAAAGAGGTAAAGTCTCCATCTTTCTTTAAGGCTGCATAATATTCCATGGTGTACATATACCACAATTTATTGATCCATTCACGGGATGGGCACTTGGGCTTCTTCCATGACTTAACAATTATGAGTTGGGCTGCAATAAACATTCCGGTTCATATGTCTTTGTTATAATGTGATTTTTGGTCTTCTGGCTATATACCTAGTAGAGGAATTGTAGGATAGAATGGCAGGTCTATTTTTAGATTTCTAAGTGTTCTCCAAGCATCTTTCCAGAAGGAATGTATAGGTTTGCATTCCCACCAGCAATGTAGAAGTGTTCCCTTATCTACACATCCACACCAACATGTTTGGTTTTGGGATTTTGTGTTGTGGGCTAATTTTACTGGAGTTAGATGATATCTCAAAGTAGTTTTGATTTGCATTTCTCCAATGATTAAGGATGATGAGCATTTTTTCTTTCTTTTTTTTTTTTTTATAAATTTTATTTTATTTATTTTAATTCTTTTTGTTTTTCTTTATTTGGGTGGGTTTGAACCCCTCACCTCTGGCATACGGGGCTGGCGCCCTACCCTTTTGAGCCACAGGCACTGCCTGAAGGCTGCATGGATTTTTTTTTTTTCAGTTATTGGCCAGGGCTGGGTTTGAACCCACCACCTCTGGCATATGGGGCCAATGCCCTACTCTTTTGAGCATTTTTTCACGTGTCTGTAGGCCATGTGCCTGTCTTCTTCAGAGAAGTTTCTCTTCAAGTCCTTTGCCCACCCTGAGATGGGATCACTTATTCTTTTCTTGCTAATACATTTGAGTTCTCTGTGGATTCTGGTTATTAAACCTTTGTTGGAGACATCATGTACAAATATCTTCTCCTGTTCTAAGGGCTATCTGCTTGCTTTACTTACTGTGTTCTTGGCTGTGCAGAAGTTTTTTGGTTTGATGAGGTCCCAGTAGTGTATTTTTGATGTTGCTTCAATTGCCTGGGATGTTAACAAATGGAAAAACATACCATGTTCATGGCTGGGAAGAATCAACATTGTTAAAATGTCCATACTACCCAAAGCAATATATAATTTTAATGCAATCCCTATTAAAGCTCCATGGTCATACTTTAAAGATCTCATAAAAATAATACCTCATTATATATGGAATCAGAAAAAACCTCAAATAGCCAAGACATTATTACTCAGAAATAAAAATAAAGTTGGAGGAATTATGCTACCAGACCTCAGACTATACTATAAATCGATAGTGATCAAAACAGCATGGTACTGGCACAAAAACAGAGGTAGACGTATGGAACAGAATGGAGAACCAAGATGTGAACCCAGCTACTTAGTTATTTGATCTTTGACAAGCCAGTTAAAAACATTGAGTGGGGGAAAAGATTCCCTATTTAACAAATGGTGCTGAGTGAACTGGCTGGCGACCTGTAGAAGACTGAAACTGGACTCACACTTCTCACCGTTAACTAAGATAGACTCTCACTAGATTAAAGATTTAAACTTAAGACATGAAACTATAAAAATACTAGAAGAAAGTGCAGGAAAAACTCTTGAAGAAATCGGCCTGGGCGAATATTTTATGAGAAGGACCTCCCGGGGCAAATGAAGCATCATTAATCATTTTTTTAAGATTCAGTTGATGCATGCAATAGGTACAGATATCATATTTCCTAAAATAATCTCTGCTGAAGTTCTCTGATTGGAAAAAAAGAATAGTCCAATGAGTGAAAAATGTTATTTGTTATGAACTTTTTTTTGTTAATTAAATCATAGCTGTGTACATTAATACAGTCATGGGGTACAGTGTGGTGGAGGGAGGGTGATTGGTGGGATCACGCTTTTGGTTCATCTTATAAGGGTACGTGTGAATCTTTCTAAATGTAGAATATAAATGTCTTAACACAATAACCAAGAAAATGACATGAAGGCTATGTTATGAACTTTGTTTTTAAAACTAATGATAAATGACAAGAGAATTTGCCTATTCTAATACACAATGGAAAGCTATATTAATTTTGCTCAGTGTAAATGTGTTCTGCTTCCATTGATATGTTTGTATCTCATGTAAATTATTTATGCTTTTAATCCTTTATTTACATTTAAGCCTCAGGGAACAAGATTCCTAATAAATGCATTGTGTAAAAATATTATTTTACCAAAAGAGAGGAGGAAGCATATAAGCCCAAAGAGATCCTAACCAGCAATGGCACATTACTAGAGGCAGCTCTGGATCCTGACCAGGAAGCTCAGTCACAAGCACTGAGGGGCAGGTAGCAGGAGATTAACAGTGTTTTTCATTTAAGTTAAATTTGTGTTATGTAAGAAATGCAGAAGGAAAATCTTTAGCACATCCCTTAACTGTCTCACTAGAATAAATTGGATGAACTGATAATAACTATAGTATTTAAGGAAAAGTACTCTCTAAGAAATAGAAGCATTATTCCAAAGGAATGATGAGAAATTTATCATAAGAAAAGAGAGCTGAGCAGATATGTAGGAGTAGTAATAATCTACTCAGGACCTGGTGTGATTTTATTTTCTCTGAGGTGCTGTCAAGGATCATTAAGTAGAAGAGGCATTTATAGAATCATAAGATTGTCAGAGCTGAAAGGGTCATCTCTAGTCCAATCTTCTAATTTTACAGGTGAGAAAACCCATACCCACTTTTACAAGGGCAGTAATACTCTTTGAATTCTGCTGGGAGATAGAACTTCTGGGGGAAATGGAGACCTAGAAGGAAGCATAAGGAGATGGGGAAAAAAAGATGGACTGATTTTCAGAAAGGAATCCCAAGTCATGGAAAAAGCATGCTATATGAAGGGTTGAGGTTCAAGGAATATCCCAACAGATGGGTAGTACACAGCCGTAACAGGGAGGCCAGTCAATTGGGACTTGAAATCCATGTAGGTAGTGGGCCCTGAATAACTGGGACCTTACTTATTCATCTTCAACCCAGAGGCAAGTGTTCTGTCCCCATAAAGAAGAGAAGTCTAATAAGAGTAAGGCAAGGCATCAATACCAGAAAGAATGGGATGCCAGTTAGGCTAAAAACAGGTAATCAGCATTGAACTAGATTGGATAGTTAAGATGGGTGTTATAGTTTTACAGCAAGAAAGATTCCTAGTTCTGGGCACAGTGTCGAGCTCATAGACACAAAGTAGAAAAATGGTATGTTCCAAGATACTAGGATAGAACCCCTATATTTCTTTTAAGAAAAGAAGTTCTTCTAAGAAACACTAGTATGTGGAAATTCAGTGGTTCCAGCTATGAGAGAAGAGGGCTTCAAGTCTCATGAAAATAGAATCAGTCACTACTAACATCCTAGACCCAACTCCATTAAAAACAATTTTTGTGCATTATTAGATTACTTTTCAGGTTTAATAGATATCTTAGTTCATTCAGTCTACTATATCAAAAATACTATAAACTGAGTGGCATATGAACAATTTATCTTTCACAGTTCTGAAGACTGGTAAATCCAAGATTAAGATGAGCAAATTTAGAGTCTGGTGAGGGGCCGCTTCCTGGTTAATAAAAAACTGACTTTTTGTTGTATTCTTCTAGGGTAGAAAGGGGCAAAGGAGGTCTCTGAGGTCTCTTTCATATGGTACTAATACTATACATGAGAGCTCTTCCCTCAAGACCTAATTATTTCCTACTGGCCTCACCTCCAAATGACATCTCATGGGTGTTAAGATTTATCATATAAATTTTGGGGAGGACATAAACACTCAGTTTATGGCAATAGATGAACCTAATCCAGGGATTTTACTCTAACAATTCTGAAATATAGCTTATATTAATTATTATAGCAATATGAAGATGAAGAAGTAGAAGAAAATTTGCTCTCTCCTTCCTTATTAATATTAATTGTTCTCATGTATGAATTTAATAATATAAATTTAAATTGTGTTCCTTACTTTTTTCCCAGCAAAAAAGAGAAAAATGAAGAATAATGAAATTATAACTGGACTATTGTACCAAATTTTAGAAAATGTGTGCTTTTTGGAAATCAATGATAATTTCAAAATTTACTGAGACCCTACCATGGGAAAGAGCTTTGGACTGAAGGTTATTATGGTATGACATTTCATGTTACATGTCAACTTCACTAGGCTATGTGGTGCCCAGTAGTTTGGTCAGACACCAGTATAGATGTTGCTATGGGGGTATTTTTGAATATAATTAATATTTAAATCAGTAGATTTTGAGTAAAGCAGATAACCTCTAATAACACAGTGGGTCCTTTTCCAATTTACTTAAAGACCTTAAGAATAAAGAATGAGGTTTCATGAAGAACGAATTCTCCTCAAAAGCATAATATAGAAACTACCTGAGTTTTCATCCTGCTGTCCTGGAGAATGTGGACTCAAGACTGCTGCAATAACTCTTGCTTGAATTTCCAGACTGCTAACCTGCTCTACAAATTTTAGACTTTCCCTCTTGTATAATTGTATGAGACAATTCTTTAAAATAAATCTCTGTATAGCTATATATTTATCATCCATCTATCTATGCTATCAGTTCTGTTTTGCAGGAGAACTCTGACTAATACCCCTAACCTATTCTCACACTGAAAATTAACAAAATGCAGAAAAAACCTTCAGTATCTCAAGTAGCTTGATCTGATGAGGTCAGTAGCATTTGGATATCTTCTTCAAGTGTTATCAGGAAAACAACACATCACAATACATTGTATTTCAATTTCTCATGCCAAGACTTGATTAGTTTTGTCTAACTTTGAATCACAATAAATCTTTCAACTACTGAATCTCTGCCATTTTTCCTTTCAGGAGCTTTTTAAGCCAAGTTTTAGTGGGAACATGTGAAAATATCTGTGAGGCCATGGCAGATAGAGAAATCTGAGAATTTGAAGGGCACTTTGATGAGCAGCCTAGATCATTATGAATAAATCATTGCCAAGCGTTTAGTTAAAAAATAGTGTCAAGTCAAGCAATTAATTTATTATTTGTAATTAATTGCAAAACATTTAATAAAACCATAGGTTTAAAAAAATATTTTCCATTCATATTTTTATGTTTCTTAAATTTAATGTGAACTAAGAGGATTTCTGAACTCCCTTATTAGTTTTAGGTACAGAAAGTTAAATAATTTGAGCAGTGGTTTATTCTCAACCAATAGCCATAGTGAATTTTTAAAAACATGTCAAATAACTTCATACCTACTCAAAAGTATCTAAGGACTTCCTAAGCCACTCTGAGAAAAACTGAAGTCCTCTCAAACTGTGTTAACCACTACTTAATCTGCATCTTCCTCTATGTGCCCTGGTTATTGCTTTGACCTCATGTCTCACCATAGTTTTCTTAAGGGGAGAGAGAGGGAAAGGGTAGGAGAGGCGATGGAGGTGGTGGGTAGGGAGAGTAGGGTGGTGGGTGGAGGGAAGATATTTTAAGGAGTTAGCTTATGCAATAATGGGGGTTGGCAAGTCTGAAATCTGCAGGGCAGGATGGCAGGCTGGAGATTCAGGGAAGAGTTGATATTGAACCTCAAGTTCAAGGTAGGAATTCATTCTTCTTCACAGGGAATTTTCAATCTTTGCTGTTAAGGCTTTTGGCTGATTAGATGTGGCCCACCTACAGACATGGGGTCATTTGCTTTACTCAAAGCCTACTGTTTTAAGTGTTAATCTCATTTAAGAAACATTAATACATCCAGAGTAACATCTAGACTGGTGTTTGACTAAATATCTGGGTATCATGACTTAGTCAAGTAGACACATAAAATTAACCATCACAGTGGTATTATCTAAAGAAATGAGATCCAAAGTTAAGGGAAAATGGAAAGGAGGATAGAGGAGAATGGTGGGAAGTCCCAGTGAGGAGCAAGGGGGACATTGACTCCAAATACAATCTGATTTCATGCTGGGTCAATTGGCTAATTAATTAGAGAGTTTTATCAATCTTTACATAAGAATGCAATTGGTTCCAGAATCAAGAATCAAAGTAACCAGGTAGATATTACATGATCATCAATTGTTAGGGCAAGTTAGGGTACAGTAATAGCTCAGGTCATTGACACTTCAGCTGTGTATGTTGAATTTACTTATTTGATAGTTATGACACCTTGTTTCATTTCTCCTCATACCACATAATAAAATACTAAATAAGCTGTGCATTGTATTAGAACAAAGGTATTCTCAATGCTTAGGTTTATTCAATATATATTTGTATATTTTCCTAATTTCCTGTTTTTAAATTATGAAAATAGTTTTAGAAAAATGTCATGTGATAGTGAATACTAGCAAACAACTAGTTACTAGTGGTGGATGAATAAGTGAAGGAGATGTCATTACAAGTTCCATTTTATAAATAAACAAACAGATCCAGAGATCAAAGATTTGTTCATGTCTGCAAAGCTGGTAAGTGGCAAATTTGGTCCTTATAGGTCTTCTGATTCCAAATTTTATGGCTTTAATAAGTGTAATATAAAATTATTTTTAAAAAAGTAGAGTTCTTAATGGCTGTTGAAAGATATAATAGCCATGTAATAAGAACCCTAAGCACTTACCGTGTCTAAAACTTAAATGAAGTGAATGCAAGTAAGGGATGCAGAGGAAATACATTAAAAATACTACATAATCATTTCACATCATGAAGGATTACTATGGACCATTGAGAAAAAACAATAAAAAACAGTCCAACCAAGCATGCAGAAATCAGAAATTGAATTGCTCTTTAGAAACAAGTATAACTAGCAATTGTAAAGATATTTTTAATCTATGCATTAAGTACTAGATATAACCTCTGAACTCTGCATCTTTCTCTTTCCCTTTTCACCATTTTAATAGTCAAATCATTTTGGTCATTTTTTCAACATTTGAAATGTGAGCATTGACGACTTTGTCAATATAATGTTATGAAGTTTATAACTCAAATTTGAGAATGTAAAAAAATCCACTTCTAAACTCCAAATTCCTCCTTTCCATTTTCTTTTTAGGAGAGGGGGTGACTGTTTACTACTGACAATAAGTGTCAGCAATAGCAGAATTATCTTCAGCAGAACTTGATCTCAGTCCTGATTATCTGACTGATGAGTCACTCTTTGTAATGACGATGGTCTAGACGGCAGGAACTCTGGACTCCTTCAATCATGTGTCCTGTTGGATGACGGTAAAATCTGAGACAGACAAAGGAAAAATAACAAAGAAATTTATACTCTTACGGAAGGTCAGATTTTAAGATTCTTTAAATTTTATAAACAACAGAATAAAAGGAGAGATTATTAGTCTGGTGAAACATGAATGCAGTTACCCATCTGGAGAAATCTGCATTGGTAAATTTAATGTTGGGAATTATTGAATGACTCTATAAGCCATAGAGTATTTTTTAAAATCTTTGTCCCTCAACTTCTACATGAAATCAACTATTTAAAGTTAAAAACCAAACATAGCAAAAATAAAGTCTTTCCTGTTGTGCTTTTCTAAGCTTCCTTGAGATATACGTACGTAACTTGGGTGAATATGACAACATTATAAAATATGTTTTGTTTCTTATCTGCTTCTTATCCGGGAATCTTAATTTTTAGTAAGATTATTCATCTCATAAAGATGAGACTTCTTTGCTTTTTGCATACACTAAGAAAATACATTTCACATGTGATTTTTGGTGTCTATAGGAAGCAAAGCATAGCTGCAACTGCATTAGCTTGTTACTGGGACAGGTGTTGGGATTGATCCATTCTGAATACTTAACAATTGAAGAAATAATAATATTTAAGAAACTCTGGGGAAAAGAAGAACCTCTGCTGAGATATTATACCCCAACTTTAGGAATGCGAGGAAGACTAGTGTTGAAATTCTAAGAGGTAAAGGCCCGTTGGAAGAAGAGAAGCCTGGTGTATCTAGAGAGAGCACTGAAAGAGCAAAATGGAGTCACCATAGCATGAGGACCATGTTTGAAATAACAGTGCTGTTATTTAAGTGGACTGGAGAAAAGGTGAGCACACCAGACAAGTCTGCACAAAGATTCACAATGGAATGAATCACCTAGGAAAAGTCATAATTGTAACTTATCAACAGCTTTTAAAAGTTCTTAAGAAAGGTCAGCATAGTGGAGTGCCTGGATTTGAAGTGTACACGATGTTTCTTCGGGTGGTGAAATGCTGAAGCAATTACAATCTCAGGAAAGAAAAAAAGGGGCTCATGAACTTGCAGGGTCAAGTGTAAGGCAGTAATAATAGTAGGAACAGTAACCACATTATACATGTGAGGCACCAAGACAGGTGTTTTATGCACTCTAGCCCTGGCCCCCAGTACTCCTAATGGTTCAGGTACTTGGCCCTCAAACACAGGCTTTGGAGTCCTACAGTACCATCGCTGTTGTGACATCACAACTGTCTGTTCCTGGGGGCTAGGCCAACTCCTGATACGTCCTGCCTCTGATTCTGACAGGTCTACTCTCTCCCATCTCTATTTCTGAAGTTCTACTCAGTGTATACCCCTTAAGGTCAGGCAATCTTTAATTTCAAGGGGCCAGATCTGAGGCTGGATTTCATCAGCAAATAATTTGTTGTAAATCTTGATCTCAGAGCTCTGGAACTAGGGAACTCAGTTTTTTCTCTGTTCTTATGCTTTCTGCCAAATTTCAGTGAATTCTTCCTTACCGAGGTATGGTCTTCTTTTGCTTTTAGGGAGCTCATATGTCCTAGAACTAACTCTGAAAAAGAACTAAAGTTCAGGGTAAAACATAGGTCAGATCCAGACAGTCAAATGATTCAGGAAGGAAGAGAAAATTAAGTAAGGGAAGGTCAGGAGTGCTGGGATGACATCTTCAGTAGGACTCCAGCATGGGTTTGGATCTAGACCAAGGATGCCATTGAAAACACAAGGTACTGATACAAAATAGTGCATGCAGCTCCTGCTCTTTGGCCTGCACACTTACGCATCAGCAGCACACAGATGGCTCAAGGCCTGCAGTTGTGTAACTGCAGCCTGCGGGAACATTCAGAAGTCAGCAGGGGCACTCCGTTTCCACAGGGGGCAGGAGCGGAGAGGCTGTAGTTAATGGAAAGGTCTTCCCAGATCATGCAGCAAATCTCCAGGCAAACATGAAAACCCACGCCGTCTATCTGCCATAGAAAATATTATCCAATGAATATTTAATATTTCATTATTGGTACAGTTAGGATTATAGTTTAAAAGCAGAACCAGATTTTGAGGTAGAGGTGAGTGTTGATGTGGTGAATTTTTAATGCACTGTTTTATTACCATCTTTAGACAAGAGGACTGTCTTTAGCAATGGCATTTTTATTCTTTTGACACTCTCAGGGCTATTCACTCATTCAGCAAGCTTATGTTGTCGATTATCTGCTGCATGCTGTGTTTGTGCTAGGAGTGGAAAGACAAAAAAGTTTCAGTTCCTGACATCAAAGAATCTTAAATAGAGCAAAGGGAACTTAGAATATAGTAGAATTATTTTTAGATGCAGTGCAATGTTTGGGGCAGCATGACAGGTGTCAGTATTCTATGTGAGTCATCAATTTTATGGGGTAGGGAGGGTCAAGAAGTCATCACATTATCTTTGAAATGCACCTGAAAAATGTGTAAAGGCTCTGTGAGTAAACAAGGACTAAGATACTCAGGCCAAGGGATGTGGGTGGAGCAGACACAAAACCATGAGAAATGGTACATAGACAAAGAACCTCAGTTTGAGAAAAAAACATTCTGAACATAACATGGTGCATGGATTGAAGGAATGTTAGATTAGAAGCAGATGGAGCCTGGGAATACTGTTTCTATGGGATTGAATAAGGCAGTAGCCAGAGGGCTGAAGACAAGAAAACAGATTGGAAAAGTTATCTTGAAAAAGGAGAACCAAGAGGACTTGGTTGTGGATTGCAATAAAGAAAGGAGGAACCTAAGATGTTTTCCAGGTTCTGGCCTACATGACTAGGTAGATGGCAGGCCAGTCACTAAGATGGGAAAACTCAGAGGAGCAGCAAACATAGAGTAGAGATAGGAGCTAGTTTTGAGCTATTTATAAGTAATTCAGGCAGTAACATAAGTACTGTGGATTACAGAAGAGAGGTTGGACCTATAGGCATGTATTTGGGTGTTACTGGCATGCAAGTATGGATGAAGTTACAAGAAAGGATAAGATCACATAGGAGAATGATGATATTAAAAAGAAACAGGGGAGAATGCTTTATGAGGAGGACCCTCCAGGCAATTGAAGCAACACCAAAAATACATTCCTGGGATCTGATCAAACTAAAAAGCTTCTCCACAGCCAAGAACACAGTAAGTAAAGCAAGCAAACAGCTCTCAGAATAGGAGAGGATATTTGCAGGTTATGCTTCTGACGAAGGTTTGATAAGCAGAATTGACAGAGAACTCAAACTTATTAATAAGAAAAGAACAAGTAATCCCATTTCACTGTGGGCAAAGGACTTGAACAGAAGCTTCTCTGATGATAGGCGCATGGCCTACAGACACATGAAAAAATGCTCATCATCTTTAATCATCAGAGAAATGCAAATCAAACCACTTTAAGATATCATCTGACTCCCATAAGAGTGACTCATGTAACAAAATCCCAAAACTACAGATGTTGGTTGTGGATGTAGAGAAAAGGGAATACTTCTGCACTGCTGGTGGGAGTGCAAGCTAATACATCGCTTTTGGAAAGAAGGATGGAGAATACTCAGGGATCTAAAAGTAGATCTGCCGTTTGACCCTGCAATTCCTCTGTTAGGTGTGTATCCAAAAGACCAAAAATCACTTTATAACAAAAACATTTGCACCAGATTGTTCATTGCAGCTCAATTCATAATAGCCAAGTCATGGAAGAAGCCCAAGTGCCCATCGACCCATGAATGGATTAATAAATTGTGGTATATGTACACCAAGAAATATTATGTAGCCTTAAAAAAGATGGAAACTTTACTTGTTTTATGTTTACATGGATGGAGCTGGAACATATCCTACTTAGTAAAGTATCTCAAGAATGGAAGATTAAAATATCCAGTGTACTCAGTACTATTATGAAACCAATTTATAATCACTCACACTTTCATAAGAAGAATAGATCACAACTATGGCCCAAGATGAAGGAGGGAGAAAGGGGGTTGGGAGGGGGGAGGAAGGTTAGATCGAGGGAGGGTGAATGGTGAGATCACACCTATGGTGCGTAATGCAAGGGTACATGTCAGATCTATTAGTATAGAGCATAAATGTCTTAACACAATAATTAAGTAAACGAGATGAGGTCTATATTAACCAGTGTGATGTAAGCATTCCTAATTCTATATGAAATCAGCACACTGTACCCCATCAATGCATTAATGTATACATGATCTATGTGTTTATGATTTAATAAAAAAAAGTATCAATATTCTACAACAAGGAAAAAAATTAAAAAGAAACAGGGACATTATCCCTGGCAGTTATTAACATTAAAGGACCAGGGAAGAGGGAGGGAGCTCTGACAAATAAACCTAGAGAAAATGACAATATTAGTCGCACGGGACCCAAGCAGCCATAATCAAAGGAAGAATTGTTCCAAGCAGAGAGATGTCAGTATGGTCAGGTGATGCAGAGAGTTCAAGATTTTGAAAAAAAAAAGAGACCAGTGGGTTAGGAAATCAAAAGTGACCTTTGGCAGAGTAGACTCAGGAGGGCAGTAAGAGCAGAATCTTGATGGCAGTTCACTGAAGAGGCAGTAAGGGCAGAAAGACTGGTGTGTGAAGGAGCTTGCTGAGAAGAGACGCAGAGAGCTGTTGGAGAATTAAAAGCCAATGAGTGTACATTTTGAAACAGGAAGCTGAGCATGTTTAGGCTTCTGAGAAGGAGCCTGCGGAGAGAGCAAGATTAAATACAGTAGAAAGAGGAAGCAACCTTTGAAGCGAGGAACCTGAGGATATGCGGAAAATTGATTCAGGAATGTAGGTAGAGAGGTTAGCTCAGAAGAAAAGAATGCTCCTTTCTTTGAGGCTTGGGGGCAGGTGAGATTCAGCACAGCATAGTCCTCCAAGCACGCTCCAAAGCATCCTTCGAAGCACCCTGGTCCACATTACGCTTAGAATAGACTGAGCCATTCGAATGTTTTCTTTAGGTTTTCATTCTTCCTCTGATATTTAATCAACCATGGGCACTTGTTTATTAGTTATGTTTTCATGTTTTTGATTTTTTTTTTTTGAAGATGCAGTCTTTCTGGCACAAGCATTTGCAAATTAAGGGTTATTAAATCTACAAGCGCTAAGAAACCCTGATTGCCAGCCTTAATTACCAGCTTTAATTCTCTCAATGTGTGAATGTTGGTGTCACAAGGCAAATTCCAAATGTCTGCTTATAAGAGTTCTGACATAGTATTTAAGAACTACAAAAACAGAAGCCACTGTTCTTGGATAATATGCACTGAGATTTTCCTAAAAATTAAACCATTGGTTTCTGGTTACCTATATTCTGTCTCTCCTTTTATTCCTTCCCCTTTCCCCCTTTCTCTCCCTTCCTACTTCCAGCTCCTTGTCTTCCTTCCAGTGCCACCACGTGTCGGGTCCTGTGCTCGGTGCTGGAAACACAGCGATGGACAATCGGATATGGCTCCTGCCCTCCCGAAGCTTACATTCTAGAGGAGGAGATGGAGAGATGGAGAATAAATACGTCAGCCCAATACAAACAAAACCATTATAATTTGTGTTATAAAGTGCTATAAAATAAATAAAGGTTTCTCTGTGATAGTAGGTGAGGTATGTATAGGGGCAGAATTTTTTAATAAGATGTCCAGGGAATGCTTTTCTGAGGAACATTTACTACCCACCAAAAGCTGGGGAAGTAACCAGGCAAAGCATTAAGGCAAGTGTGATCCTGGAAGAGGTAATAAGAGAGTCTGACGGGGTCTAGGAATTAGACAGAAAAAAGTCATGCTTAGTCTTTCGGGTGCAGTTTCAATACCATCTCTGGAGGCCTCTGCCATGGTTTGCTGTTGTAATTTTCATCCCATTGTGTTGTCACTATAGAATGTGCCAGTTGTTATTTCAAAGTAAATGAAATGAAGTTGAAGGGAGGGATTCCTGTGGTTTCTATCCTGCCTTACTCTCAAGACAAAAACTTTTGCTAACCCCGTCTGAAGGCAGCAAGTCCCTTCTCAGGGTTTCACTGCAGTTGTTGTTTACTCGTCTCCTTCATTTGTTGTACGTGAGCTTCTTAAGGGCAAGGTCGGCATCATTAATTTTTGTATTCCCAGCACTTGACGCATAGAAGACACAAGTAGATGTAGAATAAACACCATTTAACTGCATAAATAGGTGATCCCCAAGGATTTGCTTTGTTCAAGTGTAGCAAGAGACGAAAGAAGGAGGCAAGTACATCAGCTAATTCTAGTAAGCAACAGCGTGTGGTTATATTTTTAAAGACTGAGCAAGATGCTTAATAATATGTAGAAGTGAGTGGTTTCTCATAAGAGTTGACGTTTACTGTTGACCTAGTTTTTATTGAAGTGCACTGTGTGGTTTTAGGGCTCGCCTGTCAGGTACAGCTCAGCAGTTTTAAAGACATGACAAAGAGTCCTGTAAAAGACTCTGGGTCTGCTCAGCTTACTGTGACAAGAATTTATTTTCTTAATTATCTGTTTTATTTTTCTTTTAAGAAAACAAATGTCACTTAGCAAGTTTGTATGAATGTGTGTGTTTGTGCATGTGTGCGTATGTTTGTGGGGGATGCTAGCAATAATTTTATTTACTAAAAAGCTGCAGTTCCTGGACTTGCTTGTTTCTTAATTGTCAAAATAAAAAGTTACTCTAATAGCATAGAAACCAAATAGACTTAAAAGAGTATTTTTAAAAGTCATTCTTCAGCAATATTAATAATAGCTACAATTTGTACGTACTTATTATAGATCTGTCACTATACTTTCTGTTGTGGAGTGAACTCTAGATAAAGATCTTTTAAAAGAATATGAAACTCTTTTAAAACAAGTTTTAGAAAATTATGGTTAGATTAAAAATGCAAAGAGGCATTTCAAAAACAAAAGTAGTTGAATGGTGATGAGGTAGGCCTACCATGTTTGAAAACAAATTTTAAAATGCAGTGTTGAAAACTCGATATTGATACAATTAGAGAGTTGGATTACAGAAACATAACATAGATCAGAAACAGATACCACTATATATGGTAATTTAACATATAATAAAAGAGGCATTATAAAGCAATAGAGAACACATTGATTATTCAATAGTGTAACAACTGGCATTGTGAACACAATACATTTGATAATTTGGTGCTTTAAACTGTGTTATACACAAAAGTAAATTTCAGGCAGAAAACAGGTTAAATATACTGAAGCCATGTACAGTCTAAAAGAATGGAATTTACTCTTTATGGCTTCCTTCTAGAAAAGGGGGGAACATACTTTCTAAGTTTAGAAACAAAAGAAGAAAGCACTAAGGAAAAGATTAATATTTCGTCTTATTTGTGTAGATTAAAGTTTTGCACAGTCCCTTAAAAAAAGCCCAGAAATCTAAATCCTACCTAATTAAACTGGAGGACAATAAAAGATAAAATATTTTTACCAAATTTAAGAAACAAAAGTCTGATATGTTTACTCCAGGAAAATACATCCAAATCTCTTTAAAAAATAAACTTTGCAGGTGGCACCTGTGGCTCGGTGGGTAGGGTGCCGGCCCCATATACTGAGGGTGGCGGATTCAAACCCGGCCCCTGCTGAACTGCAACAACAACAACAGAAACATAGCTGGCATTGTGGTGGGCACACACAGGAGGCTGAGGCAAGAGAATCACCTAAACCCAGGAGTTGAAAGTTGCTGTGAGCAGTGTGATGCCACAGCACTCTACTGAGGGTGATAAAGTGAGACTCTGTCTCTACAAAAACAAAAAACAAAAAACAAAAAACTTTGCACACAAAGGAAAGAAGTAAATCAGATAAACAAGAATGGCAAAATATTTATTTTCATTAGCAATCAAAGAAATGTAAATTAAAACAAGATTTTAAAACTTTTACATATCAAAACAGCATACATTCAAATTAGTGAATGTATTTATGAATGCAGAGGTTTTGGTGAATAAATACTCTCTTACGTTATCGGTGTTTATATAAATTATTTTGACATCAATTTAGTAATCTCCTTTAAGCCTAAAAAAATGGTCATGGATTTTAAATCACAATTTCACTTCTAGGAATCCAAAAGAATTAATGGTAAAACAGAACTAAAACCATCATTATGGGAAAAGATGTATAACAGGATTTGCTTCAGTTTTCTGTGGCTACTATAAGAAATTACCACAAACTTGATGGCTTAAAACAACAGTAATTTATTCTCTCCCAATTTTGGAGGCCAGAAGTCCAAAATCAATATCACTGGGCTGAAATCAAGGCCTAACAGGGCTGTGCCATCTGGAGTCTCTAGGGGAGATCTAATCTCCTCTTCCCACTCCTACAGGCTGCTGGCATTTCTTGGCTTGTGGCTGCACCACTCCAGTTGCTACCTCTGTGGTCACAAGGCTTTCTTCTCTTCCATCTGTAGTCAATCTCCATCTTGCTTCTCTTTCATAA
This sequence comes from Otolemur garnettii, assembly GCF_000181295.1. Taxonomy (NCBI): domain Eukaryota; kingdom Metazoa; phylum Chordata; class Mammalia; order Primates; family Galagidae; genus Otolemur; species Otolemur garnettii. The sequence continues at coordinate 22,614,225 of NW_003852399.1, read as the reverse complement.
GGACATTTTTAATTGCCTTCAGAGCTCATCTGGATAATCCAGGATAAATTCTGCATTTCAAGATCCTTAATTGAATCACCTCTACAAAGACCTCTTTTTCCTGCAAGGTTCTAGGGATTAAGATTAGATATCTTTAGAGGACATATTTCAGTCTACCACAGTTACCATGCATTAATCTCCCCCACATATTTATTCAAGATACTTTATGAAGCACGGAGGGTGTAACAGTTGTAAAGGGCATCATACCTACCCTCAGAGCTTATGGTTTGATGGGAAAGCCAGATAATGAATCAATAATCGTAGTTCACAATAACTAGAAGCTCACAGCACTCAGGGACCTGGTTTATGTGTATTTGCAATGTGATAAGTAGAAGTTGACTAAAGGACGGCATGGAAAAGAAGACAGCCAACTGCTCTGAATTTTAGTTCTCCTCTCTGATTTTATGGATCTTTGTTCACTGTTGTGTCTATACACAGGCTGTTACCTCTCAGGGAACACCCTGCTGCCTCCTTCTGACCCGTCAGGTTTTAGCCTGCAGAAAGAGGTCTCTCTGTGCAGGAAAGCAGGTTTGCCTGCTCATAACTCCACTGATCTGTTAGTTGTATGAGATCGTGATGTATGCGTGTCTCCGTCACTATTGCAGTCTTACCTTCTTCTCTCCTAACAGAGTACCTGGCACACAGTTCATGTCAATAAGTATTGTCGAGTGAGTGAGTGGAGGGAAAACATGAGGACAACGGCTGGAGAAATTGCAGTTGTACACGATTCACTTGCCACGCCCCCTCTTTGCATTGAACTTCTATTAAACCCCTCGGCATAGCTCAATATCTGCTCTCACTTCTCCCCCACAGCTGCAGCATCCTCACTAGAACACTTTGCAAACTTCACTATTATAGGAGGTACTGCCTTGTGTCATGATGATGTGTTTTCTACCCCACCCCCTTCTAACCTCTTCAGTAGGATGGCAGTGTCACAAAGCGGGTATCACATTTTCAGGTTTGAAGTTTCTTTGTATTCCTATCATTGAGAGTAATTTGTGCATCAATTAACAGCGAATGCAAATGACTTAATTCTTTTGTCTTTTTCTTTCATACTACATGTGAGCATTTTAGAATATGGGGTAGGAAGAAGAGAAGAGTGATGTCAATATTAGGGCAAGCCAGCAGCACTGGGGACCATCAGTGCCTGTAACCTTACAGTTCACAGAACTGCTTTATTCAGCTACGTGAATTCAGTCAAAATGGTTACCCCATTTAAATGTAACTCTCAATATGTTATAAGCAATAGATGGACTTGGCTAGGGTTGTTCAAAGCAGGGAAGAGAGGGATAGCTTGCCTTTTAGTAGGAAGTAACAGGCATTAACCTTTTTGAGCTACCTGGATCCATTTGATAATTTGCTCTTAGTAAATTGCTCAAATAGAACCTCAGTGGCCTAGAAAGTTAGCACATCTGCCTAAAAGTAAGCAATTTACTCTCCTCTCACTTATTGGATTAGTCCTTAATGGCCTCTTTAAATCTTAATGACTCCCTCCGAATGTGGAACGATGTAGTCTTTTATAGTAGTCTAACTAAGCATTTCAAATCAAATCACATATATTTATTGAGCTCCGCACAAAGCGTGGTGCATAGCTGTGGGGCATACAAAGATGAATAAGACATGTTGCCATCATCAGGGAAGATCCTCTTGTACTGGGTACACAAGACAGGTGCATGATAAATTAAATACTAATACATGGTTTAAATAATGATTTGAGGGACTTGCTGAAAAGACTTTATGAAGCAGTAAATGATTAATTGGCAGATTAATTATTCAGACTACCTACAGTAGGCATTCCATAGAGCCAGGAGAACCCTTCAGGTTTGTAGAAGGAAGAATTTGAGTTAGTATTTCAAGAACATATGGTAAAGGAGAAGAAACCTGTGTTATCTGGGGACGTGAGTAGGAATGACTTGTTACCTGGTGGGCAGGTAACACTATCAGGAAGCAGTAAGTGGTAGGTTAAGCACGAGGAGCAGACAGGCTAATTGCTGGGAGGGAGTTCAGTCTGAAACACAGCATCTAGAGCAGTGGTTCTCAACCTTCCTGATGCCGGGACCCTTTAATACAGTCGACCCGCAGGTTGAGAACCGCTGATCTAGAGGGAAATTAACGGCTGATAGTAAAGGCAAAGGTCTGGGCAAGAAGTCAGTATTAAAAGATCCAGCATAAAGGAGAAAGGTGTCAAAATGATCGATCGTTCATAAGGAATAGTGAATTATAGCAATAGTGACAGTAGTAACAGCATCAACAGTTTTTGAGTGCTTGCTAAGTGCTAGACACTCATATATTATTTCATTTCATGTGTTATTCTCCCAATCCTCACTAATTTATAGATTAGGTACTGTTACATTTTCCATTTTATAGATAAAGACATTCAGATATCAATCCCCTAGTATGTGATACCTACCTGTCAAATGCCATAAGAAAGTTCTGTCCATAAGTGGTACCAGTATCTTGGCAAAGGCTGTCTTGTCAAGCTACATAGCCCACAAGAACCTGAGAATTAGACAGGAGTTCTTAGACGAAGCGTTGATTCGCAAGGGCCTTTAAGCTGGCATGAATCACCCATTCACCATGTACTCAGCAGCCCATAAATTTAAGCTGCAGCCACTCAGTGACGTTTGTGCCATTTGGCTTTACTCAGACTCTGTTTCTGCCTGCTCTATCATTCCAGATCCGAGACTTCATGATTCTGCCTCTCTCTTCTGCACTGTCTTTGGACTTGCTTTTCCCCCTTTTAAAGCTTGATACTCACCTGTGGACTTTGACTTGTCTGTTGTTTTGATTCCTGGCTGGACTGTCTCTAGGGTGAAGTTCTACTTTGCATTACAACCCCCAAACCCAGTCTTGTGGATCCAACACTGTCCCAATATTCCACAGGGCTCCTCTTCACTGTTCTAATTAGGGATAGGATGAGTCAGTATACAGGTGGGTTCAAACATGAACAGAATTTGGCCCATTCCTGGAAATCAATGAGTTTGATTGGGTCAGAATTCTTCAGGGCAACAGAGAAATATGATCCTGGTATTATCCTTTGGGATTAAGAAAGGGAGGGACTCTTATTTCAAAATAGTTAAAATGTACCATTTCTAGAAGTGATATTTATATAATGTGAAGATAATTGTAAAAGCAGTACAGCAATGTGTTCTAGATGGTCTAACTCTGGGCTATGTCTGTGAACTGCAATAATACATGGGGTCTATATTATGTAGATTTCCTTCCCAATTTCGAGGCATATATACAACCTTAGGATATCTTAAATTAGTGTCTCTTAAGGGATGAATTATTAGGCTCTCAGGCTCAGATGTATAAAATGAAAATTCCCAGGTCATGCCCCACATCTACTAGATCAGACAGTCCAAAATTTGGAGTAGTAGGTTTTCCATTCATGTCTTTAGTGATTTTTACCCACACCAAATTTTTAATGAGAGGGACACCAAGAATAATACAGCTATGCAACCAGGTCTCACAGAAACCTGTAAGGACTTTTGTGATTCAGTATGATCTCAGTGCTAGTTTCTATCTCTTTAGTGGTATTGTTATCCATTATAGTATCCCACCAGGGTAATGGCTCTGCTTTTTTATTCTCAGTTGCCACCTCTTCAGGCCTCACAGCTACCATTCTCTGCTCCCTCATTACCTCCTGAGTTTTGCTTACTCATGGTTTCTCCTACATTACAACTTCTGCTGCCTCATGGATTATGCCTCCTGCCTTTTCTCTGGATTTCTGTCTGCTTTGCCTTTCCTCCCAGCAGGTGAGTTTATTGTTGTCTGGATGGAAGTTGGTGCATAAGTTGGTTTTTAATCAAAGAGTTGTAGATCCTGGGACAAGATAATGCTCACAGTTATTATTTGTTTTTATTTTCTATCCTCACGAATAATTTTAATATTTGCAGGGTTATGGAAACAATAAAACTGTAATTTATAGATCCCAAACCATGTAGTTAAAATCACATAGTCTATGTTTCCCCTGTGCTTCCCTCTACCTCCCTCCCCATGAAAGAGAACTGATTTCTTTCGCTGGTCACTTTCCAAAGAACAGTAGCCCTGCTGGCAGAGATCTTACGCCATTTCCTTAGCCACTGGCCAGGTTTGAGTCAAGTACCTTCTCTGGTCTAGTTTACTGTGGTCAGAGGAGTAAGGTCACACAGTCAGCTCTCCTTAAAAAAAAGGAACTATGAATCAGTCAGGAACTTAAAATACCCTTCTCCAATTGTGGCCACATTAGTATTTGGTGATTTGAGGCTTTTGGAGTAGGCTATTGTAAAATAAAGGCTGATATGTTATTGCCCGCCTCAATATTTGGATTCACCTGGGATGGCTCTGGACGTGCACAGAGCTCCTACTACACTGAATATTTGTCACGATGGCCGTAGGTACAAAGATAGGGATGAACACATTCTAAGAGTACCACTACCACTTCTCTGTTCCAGAGAGGTTGATGTACAATAAAGATTCGCAGACCTTTATTTGAAGTGCTAGCTGAAAACAAGACATTAAGTCAGTATATATACATAACATCATAGGCCTACAGTGTCCTCAGACTAGAGAATCAATTACATGCTGGGTTCCTTGAGAAGCTATGCATTATTATTTATAGCAGGCATGCCAATTGATTATTATGGGCTGCACTTTAAAGAACAAGAAGCCTAGATTTACAGGCACCTGTTTTCTCACAGTGGATATGAAATGCTAGTATTCACTGTGTTCATGAGACAGGAAAAATTATTCGACATGTGTCATGATGGTCATATTACAGGCAAATCTAAATGAATGATTTTTTCCTGAACACTAGCTGCTCATATTCTACAGATCATGAAACTTCTATTCAAGAAGTATTCCTCCTTGCAAAGAGGAGCTTCAAAGTTTATATTCTGTGGAGTCTTCTACTAGCATTAATGTGAATATTTACTGTATAGAGGCAGTTCCTGACCGTTCATGCAACAAATATTTATCAAGAATCTACTCTGTTCCAGATACTAACCTGATCATGGTCAAGACAAAGTCCTTGCCCTCATGGAACTTATCTTCTAGTGGCACAACATGGAAATGAATAGGATGATTTCAGAGAGTGAGAAGGGTTTGAAGAAAATAAATCAGTGTAATGGACTAAAGACTAAGGAATGATGGAGTGGGAAACTTTAACTAGGATGTTCAGAAAATGATGCTCAAAGGAAACCTGAAAAGGAGCAAGTAGGGCGGGGCACGGTGGCTCATGTGCATAATCCAAACAGTCTGGGAGGCCGAGGCAGGGAGATAGCTTCAGCCCAGGAGTTTGACACAAGCATGAGCAAGAGCAAGACCCTGTCTCTACTTAAAAGAAAGAAAGAAAGAAAGAAAAACTAGCTGAGCATGGTGGTAGTTGCTCATAGTCTCAGCTACTTGGGGGGCTGAGGCAAGAGGATCGCTTGTGTCTAAGAGTTTGAAGTTGCTATGAGATATGATGACGTCATGGCACTCTATGCAGGGTGACAGAGTGAGATACTGTCTCAAAAAATAAAAAATAAATAAAAAACCTGAAATTAATGCTTACACTTCAAAATGTCAAAAATGAAGCAAAACATGAAGAAGAAATTTTAAAATCTGATGACATTTTGGTGTGTTTGCAACATTTAAATTATTAAACACAAATATGACTTTTATCTGCAATAAAAATCTTACATTAAATTATTATTTTCTAGCTCATTACTCTTTACCTGTGAAAAATGCTGATGAGTATTTTTTTTCTTACCTTAAAATATATGGAAGTTGTTTTAGCTTTTGAATTAGCAATAGGAAAAGAAAACAATATTTTATATAATGCCCTTTTTACTGAGAATGTCTTAAGGCTCTTTACAGAATAAACATTGGTAATGAATGACGGGCAAATTTTGAGGTTGTTATGCATTTAAAACTCTATACATATCAAACAAGAAAATGTTGGCCAGAATGCAAACCTTTTTATTATTATTATTAATATTTATTTCCAACCTACTAGGGATACATATGCAATAAAATACCATGCTGAAACAATAAAGGTCAACAATGGTAAAAAAAGATTTTCCTGTCTACATATCTACTTGGTAATGACGATCACATTTATGCTGACAGTGAAATGCTCACTACTGGGGTTGGGAGTTAGGGATGTGTTCTGCAGTGTGACTGACGGCTATTGATCTACTGAATGACTTAATGCTCAGTCCGCCATTAGGCAGGGAAAGGCCAAGGTGCAGAGCAATTTCATTACTGAGGAAAATCTTGCATGCTTTTTTCTTTCTTCTGCTATCAAATCTGTACTTCCTTTTTTCTTGCACGTGTAAATGCATGCACACACATTTTGTTTGCAAAAAATGCACTGCATCTATTAGCTAGAGTTTATCACCTGAAGTGATAAAATCTACTAACAGCTCTCAGTCACACTTGGTCTCTTTCTGGCACCTGAAACATAGAACTTAAAGGTTGCTAAGACAAGAGTGAACTAAATTGCATTAGGACCCGCTCCCCCCCTGCCCCCCAAGACAGAAGAGATTGAGATGCCCCCAAATCCAAGGTTGTATAAATCTATCAAGGCAGCCTACTTGGTCCTGAGGAAGGGCCAAAATCAAGGTAGGCATAAACACTTTAGTGATAAAGTTCTGAGATAAAATGATCGCGCAAGGTAGGAAAAATAACCAGAGGGTTGGCTTGGACAAAAGTTAGATGGCTAAAGGTCACTGGTTTTTCTGGGGCCTGTGAGGTAATATGTAGGAGACGCCAACATCTGAGCAAGATGAGCTGCAGCTGAGGCGTGGACCTCGGGCCATTCCTCCACAGGAGTTCCTTGTGGGAGGAGCCCGTGCCCTCAGCCCGTAGTCATCATTAATTACTCCCCTCACCTGTATCATTCCCTTTCAATAAAAGGCTGGTGCGGAGGTTGCTCGGGGCTACCCAGAAAGTAAGGACTAGCCCGCCTTCCACAAGCTTGTACTTCTAATCCGCTTCTCACCTGGTTCCTTCCTGGCTAACCGAGACCAGGGCCACAGGAGCCCGATGGGTCACGACAGTAATAGATGGGAAAGTCTGTCTACCTACATCCACATGGCTGTCTTGAGTCCTCAGGATCTTCCTCTCTCCTTCTAAAGACTAGTCCGGATCAGCCAGAAGTCTCTATCACAGGGATTCACTCCACCTCTCTCATTTTGGGTGGGGCAGGCAGGGTTTCTGTCCTTAGAACAGCAACTCCAGAGACAAAAGGAGAATTTCTCCAGATAGTCTTGGAAAGGACATTCCCTTAGGTTGCTGTTGTGGGGAATTGAGGTCCCTTGGATAGTAGCGTCAGCATCACCCAGAAACTTATTAGAAATGCATGTTCCTCGTAACCAGTCCAGACCGACTGAACAAAAATCTCTAAGAGTGGTGGCAGTAGCAATGGGCATTTTAACAAGTCCTCCAGGTCATTCTGTTTCAGTCTAAAATTTGAGAACCACTATACTGAACACCCCAGCTTCTGGTAGGGGTGTTAGAATCCTCCAGCTTCAAGGGTCTAAGAATAAGTGAAAATCACTATGATTGCACCTTTAGTCTCCACAGGTGGTAACTTTGAACTAATTACTAATGACAGCATCATTGGCAATTAGGGACAAATCAAGGGACTATGAGCTGTCCATATAATGGTGGCAAAAGCAGCATGACTTTCACTTCTGTAGAAACGAGCTTTCATTACTACGGGTGTTCTGCTGGTCTTAAGGAAGCTTCTATAAATTTTGGCCTCAATGTGATTTAAGAGAAGGTCATTTGGAACTTTAGACTCCAGACAGCAGTCTGGGGCCTCTGTGAACATTCAGGGAAGGTGGACCGAGGAAGAGGAGAAGCTGGACTCTTCCTAACCTGTGACGGGGCACTCCTATGTTACATGCGGCAGCACTAGGGCTGTCTTTTGCAACCTGTAGGGGTGCCTTAGTTATGAAAAGAGGTACGTTTATTGTTAATTTACGTTTCAATCAGTTTTTTTAGAATGTTAAAATGTTAGATATTTTTATTGATTATTTAAGAATCAACATCCTGACATGGTATTCTTGACTTCATGGTGGCATCTCTAAGATGGCCCCTCTGTCTAGTAGAAGCTAGCAAGGAAGGAATTGGTGCTCCCATCTGGGGACAGAACCCTCCATCAAAACATGCTGCCTTTATTCTCTTAGGAAAATAGAACAAAAGTCAACATCACCCTCCACAAGGAAACTTAGTACTTAGTAAAAGAAAGATGACAAGACCTCCGCCATCCTTATCTATGGCTTGTGTTATAATAGTTAGCATTTAAAAAAAATGCAACACAGCATGAAGACATTATTAAGATCAAGTACAAACAGTGTGAGGCTGAGACTGGAGAAGATTGGAACTCAAGGCATTTATGGTACTTCTCCTCTGCCTTTATTTTTTCATACTTTGTGAACTTTCTTTCTCTTCTCAGGAAAGATTGAAAAACGAATTCTCATACCCCAATGATAAAGACACATCCAATGTTAAGGAAAATGTTGTTATCACAAAGACCCAGCACCATTATTTTGTATTTTATATTCTCCTTAATTTTTCTCACTTTCCCCCACTAAAGAATACATCACTGCAGGAATCTATACGCTTCTCTGCAAAGTTTTTGAAACTGTGGAAATAGCCATGCTCATAAATTGATGGTGCTTAAAACGATCATGAGCAGTAAAATCTTACTTTAATGGTTTTGAGCATATAAATGAGAGCAGAATTTGTCCTAAGCAAGTTATTGCTGCACCAGTATTTCCTCATTGGGGCTGTTAGATTCTCTGACTGTATATGATCAGCTGCATCTTATAGTATGGAATAAGTATATGAGATAGTATATATCTTATGAGATATATTTGTTTATCCCATCAAAGTCTACATAGTCTCACAAGTAGTAATATTGATATTAAAACATTATTATTTTATCAGAACCATCAACACACAACAGATAACTGTAAATGACCCTGAAATATTTGAAATGTGGTTGGGATCCCAGATCTAGCTAATTTAAGAAGAATGTGGGAAACCTGACATGCGTGCCTGCCTCTATTTCCCCAGCCCTGGAGAGTTTGATTTAATAGGTTTAGGAAGGAACCTGAGAATCTGCATTTTAAAAAGATTATCAGATGTTTCCAGGTCTGACAATCACTGAAGTAATTATCTATCTATCCATCCATCCCTCTATCTATATCATCTATCTGTATGTATCTAGATATAGGGATTATATCTAAAAATTGTTCATAACTTTATAGTTTACAAAATGGATCTGAGGTACTTACATGAACCTCACAATATTTGTTGAGCTCAGCAGAGGACCAGGGCCTGAAACTCAAACTGAAGCTCTCAAACGGAAGGTCTCTTGGTTTGCGAGTGGTAGGAATGGTATTCAAACCCAGATCCTCCTGTTTTGGACCTTGGGCTCTTTTGTTGTATAGTGAAGGGCCTCAGTAAAGTCTTGCCAACAGTTTAATACCGCCTTTCTCCTCTAGGGGGATGTGAACAAGCCAACCTCTTACCACTGGAGTGGAGTGGAAGGAGATGGCAGAGAGAAGCCACCACGTTTTTTTCCCAGGAGTCTGTGCATTCAGTGAGGTGATATAACCAAGGATATAGAGTAATTATGTTTGGACTAGAGGTTCCTGCCCTGGTGGGGGGCAAGAATCCCATCTGAAAAGGTACATGTATAGACTCTAGACAGTCTGTGAACCTTACAAAATTAGATGTAAACTTTTGTATTTACATGTGGTTGAAACAATAGATATTTTTTTGCCCTCTATCTAGTATGCTGCATTTTTACCGTATTTTATTAATAGCATCATCCTGATTTTTTTTTTTTTTCTCAGAGCATAGCTTCTTCCTCACTAGAAATACTCTGGTATGCTATTAACAAAGGTGCCTCTAGTTCATGAGCAGAGGCCTAGGCATGTGAACCTTGTTAAGTTAATTGAACAACCACAGATGGAATTTAAGTCATGAATCAAGTGAGAAAAGATTGAAATCACTTGGAGTTTATTTATTCTAGCAGAGGTGCTTTGAGCAATTCCTATAACTGGAAACTTTTAGAATTACAGTAGATCCTCTGTAAGTTAACCACACAAAGGAAAAGTAACAAACTTGTCAGCATACAGAGGTGTTCAACAGGAGGAACTAGGCCCACTCTACTGATATGTACACATGGTGCATGTCTGGTCTGTGAAAATTAGGTCAACTACAGGAGGTGGTCAATGAAGGGAGGTGGTCAGCTACGAAAGTTCTCCTGTATTTGATTCTTATTTTGTCAATTTGCCAACCTCCTCTTTGCATCTGTGAACTCTCCTATATTAGTCTGGGTTCCCCAGAGAAACAGAATAGATATATAGACATAGATGTAGATATAGATATAGGGAGTGAGAAAGCCAAGGTCAGCTGACATGAACTTAGTTTCCTCTCTTCACTTGAAGATTTCTGTCTCTCCTTTTTCTTTGCTATTTCTTTTCTATTTCTGATATGAAATTTCCTTGCTTTTATTCTCCAAGAAGTCTCTTCACTCTTGATTCTATTAATTCTATTAATTCTATCGATACCCCTTAATCCAAATGTGAATATTATTCTCTCCCTCCTTAGCTTTTCTTTATAGTATTTTCCACCCCCGTGGAAAGACTATCAGCCTTAAGACCATAGGGTCCTTGTCTCCTCCCTGCATAGGTCCCGCCCCCTTGAGTAGTTGGTTGGCACATAGTAGGTGTTTAATAGACAATTGTTCAATGAACCAATGAACCTTAGGATCTCTGCGTGGTTGTGCTCAGTGTGTTTCCTACCATTTTCTTCTCAAGAAGCAGCACAGGAGGATGGGCAACATGTAAACATTATTCTCTCTCAAGGGACTTTCACTTTTCTATTTTACACATATGGTGGGTTTTTCTTTTTTTTGAAATTTTATGTTTATTAAAAAAGCCATAAAGACAGTTCCATTTAAAATAAGTAAAGCAGTATAATTCAGGACTCTCTACCTATTTAGAATGCTTGTTTTTCTTTCATAGCACTTGATTGCCTGAAATTATAGCTAAGTTTGTTTATCATCTGCCTCCTTAGCCAGAGTGTCCTATTCACAGTTGTATCCCCTCTGCTTTCAACAACGATTGGCACCTAGAAGATACTTACATAAATTTCAGTTTTCACTCCAAATCTACCGCTGAATCCGAATCTCTGTGATGATACCCAGGCATCTGCACTTTTAATAATCTCTGTATGTGATTCTGATGAGCTTTAAATTTGAGAACCATTTGTCAAAATGATCATTACTAGGTCAATGCATTTGGGGCTACAAAGTATTTTTGGACTTAAAGACTGATCTCTGGTTCTGTTCTTTTAACCCAAGTTGCCCTGCTAAAGAACAGATGGAGAATTGGATAATCTATAAAGGGGTGGGAATAGAAGCACTTTGTTCTTACTTCCCAGTAGCACTGTTAAACTCAGGTGGGAGGAACAGCCTCCCTTCAGTTTTTCTCTCAGTATTTACAACTGCTGTGTTCATTTTTTTTTTCCTACCTTCTATTCAGAATTTTTTTTTTTTAATAACTGTTGGGTACTGTAGGTCTTGTCAGTTGGTCTAACCTACATGGAAGCTGTGTGAATTTCAAATATTTCTCATTTTCTAAGGTAGATGTGTAAAGTGTATCACAGGGACAGAAATAAATCTTGTTAAGAGGAAATTCTGTCGAGGGAGTTCTTACCTATTTTGGTTCACTTGAGGAGCCGGGCACCCGTGTACATTATAGCTAGAGGGGTTCTTTATCACCTTTTGGAGGTGTAAAAGATTTTTTGAGAATTATTCAACTTCTAGTCAGTAATAATGACAGCTATTTACAGCTTGCTATATAGACGTATATGCCTCAGAATGATTCTGCTATTAGTCTTCGGATTCTTCTAACTTTGAAAATTAAGTTCATCTTTATCTCATAGTGCTAAGGAGACAGTCTGGGGTTCTCTTCTTACTGCCCTGGGATGTTCGCTTCCTGAGAGGGACCTTCATGACCTGCTCTCAGATTTGGCTTATGAATTTATGTTTTAATACAGTCTCTGGAGAGCGCAGATAGGGGAGGTTTTACTTCCTTCCAATGTACTCCTCCCAATATATTGGTTATAGTTATATTTTGCTGCTTCTTGCTTGGTGTGCCAAAATGAAAATGGATATTGCTTGTACTGGTCAAAAACATGACAGCAATCGTGATGGTTTTGGAATGTCTGCAAATTCCTTGACACTTCTCCCATCAAGAGATAGACTCTACAGTGTTTAAAAAATTGCTCCTAGAGTCACTATGCATAGGGAAAATGGGAGATTGTAGCTAAATGTAGCTTTATTTACAAAATATCAATTATGAAACGTTAGAAGGAGATGGCTAACACATGGACAAATTTTAAAAAAATTTTGTAATGAATATTTTGTAAGTAGTGGTACATTTAACTATAATTTCCCATTTTCTTTATATATGTGACTATTGTGATACCCTGTAATTCTCTTCCCTTGCAAACAGCCTGGTCATAATGACTAATTTCTAAAGAACAGAATGTGGCAGAAGTGTGCTATGTGAAAGACAAGATTCTGTTAAGAAAGGTTTGACTTTTTCTCTTGGGACACTTACCTTGCTATCTTGACCCAACATTGTGCCTAGGGAAGGAACCCAGGCCACATAAAGAGCCTGAGCTGGCAGCACCCACTGAGGTCTTAATCAACAACTAGCAGTAGCCACTAGACATGTGAGGGAGGGGGCCTGGGAGATGCCTCCACCCCCAGCCCCCATTTGACTGCCTCTCCATGAGAGACTGGAGCCACACCCCTGAATCTGGTCGACCTTCTGAATCTAGGTAATAATGGTGATGGTGGTAGTTTGAAGCCATTGCATGTGGGGTAGTTTACGATGTAGCAACAGGCAACCACAGCAGCCATGCTACTCCCTTGATCAAACTTAAATATGTGCTGGGCATCTGGTCCTTTTAGTCTGTTAAATTTAGACCTTTTTTCTCCCTTAGGTTTATGATGCAAAATGTTAACTCATGATGAGCACCATTTTTTAGAGAAAGCGGACCTAAAAGAGATTGAGGAACCAAAGGAAGTAGCAGAGGGCAACCATTTTTCTTCCATATAAAAATAAGGCACTTGGTGGCTGCAAACAATTGAGATGAACTCAGGGGAAAACAGTGTTGGAGGAAGAGTTGATTGCTGGGCTGAGGTCATTGCTCTGGCTGGCGGTAGTCTCACCTCTTTCTCACCCCACTTCAGCCCAGAGTCTCAATAATCTATCTAAAGCAGCAATCCCATTACCAACTTAAAGGCCTTAAATGCTCCCTGCTGTGTTATCTTCAGTGCAAACCCCAAGTTCCTTTGCACCACAAGATGACCTATATGAGCCCCAAGTGGCCGTACCATCCCGTCTCTGCAGCTTCAAGATTCCTCCCACCTTCTCTTTCTTTGTGCATTCATTGCTTCAGTTGTAGCTGTACCCTGCCCTCACGTAATTTCCCACGTGCTCTTCCTTTTCTCTCCCCGCAATGCCTTTCCCCTCCTTTCCATGGCGAATTCCTACTTATCCATCAAGGCCAAACTTCTGGGTTGGCTTTTTCAAATGTTAGCTGAGTTACCTCCCAGAGGACTCTGGTTACCTTTGTTCTAGGACTTTCTGCCTGGCCTTGTCCTTGTCCGTCTCCTTAGCAGGCTGTGAGCTCCTTGAAGCCAGTGGTTGTGTCTGTGTGGATCCCCGGAACCCACCAGCTCATAAGTGGCTCGTGGTAAACACTCACATATGCTCCATAATGAGTGAATAATAGCAGACAGTAAATGAGGGGAAGCTGGGGAATGGTAAGCTATTGTCGTCTCTGGTAAATAGCGGGGAAGCATTATTATGATAGTCAACACTTGTAACGTTACCACTGAAAAGTTTAGAATATAGTGGAACAGATGGGATCTGAGCTGTGAAATGGCTTTGGGACAGACTTTAGATGGGAGTAGGATGAAGAACTCAGAGGATTACAAAATAAACTTTATCACAGTAAGCGGACCTTTTCTTGTACCTGAAAGTTTTTTCTGCCATATTATATTCCAAAAACTATATATGTTAAAAGTGGATTTGACTCATTTACTCTACACCCTGTGTAATTGTGTGTGTGTGAAAAACACAAAACTGCTTGTGTGAAATTGTGCAGCCAATGGTGTGTTAGACATGCTCACACAGTTTTGTAAGAACCAGTTGTTAAATTTTTAGGAATTTTGTAAGCCAGTTATTAAACACAATTAGCTGGAAATTGGTCACACTGGAAGTGTTTACACCACAGGAACCAACAAATACTGCAGGACGTACTTCTCACCCCCCACCAATACCTAGCTGGTTATTAAATGTTTAGTAACATATTACTGGATATAGTACTGTTTTACTCGATAAAATGTTTATGACCAAAGACTGTGTATGTCCTTCATAACCTGATAAGAAATGAAAGATAATCTAATGGAACATATCATGCATCTGGGCTGAGGACTGAAAGAACTAGACAGTCTCCTTTGGATATAAAGCTGTATCTAAAACCTGAAACTTTCAGACATAGTGGAACTATCATTCTAGTTGTGTGGAACAACTTATTTTTTATTGTTAAAACATTTTTTTTTTAGAGACAAGATAACACTCTGTGGTTCATGCTAGAGTGCAGTAGTATGGTCATAGCTCACTGCATCCTTGAACTCCTGGACTCAAGCAATTCTCCTATCTTAGCTTCCCAAGTACCTGGGACTATAGGCAAATACCATCACACTCAGACAATTAAAAAATATATATTTCAGAAATGGGGGTCTTGCTAAGTTGCCCAGACTAGTCTTGGACTCCTGGCCTCAGGTAATCCTCCTGCATTGGCCTCCCAAAGGTTATAGGTGTGAGCCACTGCACCTGGCCACAAACTTATTCTTTACCTATTGACATTTTTTTCCTTCTTTCTACTGAGATGCCTGAAAGGGAAAAAGAGCTATGATTTTCTAAAATGAAACTTTTGTCACTAGTACCACCAAAGCAATATTTTCTTCCCTTTTCATTCCAATCTATAAGAAAATGCTAAATGATTCAGATGTAAGTTTATTATTGAAAAACTTATTTTCAGGCTCATTTATTGGTTTGTTCCATAAATATTCATTGAGTAGCTATGCTCTGTAGAAAGGAGATGGTGGCAAAAATGGCAAACTCGGGTTTGGCCTCACAAAGGTCACACGTGGACTCCATCATGTTTGAAAAACTAAAAGGTAACCAAGGTACCTAGACTAGCAAATGAAAAAGAACTGGTATAACGTGAGGCCAGAGAGTTAGGTAGGGACAAGCTCTTGGAAGGCTTTTTATAGGATGTGAACATTTTGGACTTTCTCCTAAGTCTAAGTATAATGGAAGGGTAACACTGGGTTTTAAGCTGAGGAGTGACACGTTTTAGAAAGATTGCTCTTAATGCTTGTGTGAAGAATGGATTGGAGGGGAGAAAGTGCAAATAAAATATAATGAAAAATGATCCTGTTGTGAATTGTGACAGGAAGAGGTTATTTAGGCATATGCTAGTGGGGTTCTTTTTTTTTTTTTTTGGAATTCTTGTTGCTTTATTATGATAAATTGCTACTAAACTCCCGTCAGAAGTTTTTAGACATTACACCAAGTTGTCTTGGTCTTCCAATCATACAGATACACACACATATATATCTGCATTTTTTCAAGTAAAGAAATGTTTAACAGATGTAAACTATTTATTGAATATTTGCCACCAAATATTGTTAAATACATTATCTTGCAGCATATCGCTTTCAAGTTAAAATGTCAGAAACAAACACCAATATTTACAGTTCTTTTAAGGAATGTTATATAATGACACATTAAGGCGTAAATTCTTTTGGCTTACAATTCTTTAAAGAATGATAATAGCAAAAGTGATGCAAAATCTTCTGTGTGAGATTATGATTAAGCTACATTTTACAAAAATATGGTGTAAGATGGAAATAATCCCATTCAACATCCTGGATTAGATCCCTTCAGGAGGGACTGATAATTTATACAGTCAAACTTTAAAATTTACAGATAAAGGCAGCTCAGCACTGCCACTGAGAAGGACATCTCTCAATATATACAACTTTCAGGCCACAGTTTTGAGGGTCTGAAGTATTAAGTTGGTTTGATGAATTAGTCGGCTGGCACTCATGAACACATTTATTGCCTTGCCATCTTTAAAATATGTTTTCAGAGCATCACTGAAACTTTTGGTGTACTTTACAAATTCTTTCTTTTGGTGTTCAAGCGCCCTGCGGTTCTGATACTGGTACTTCTTAAAGACATATTCACTGTATCAAGAAGTTCCTTTATTGCACTAGCATATCCTTGATTGTCTGCAGAAACCTCACTCTGTTGCTGATCTCATCCAGGATCTTACCAAGAATCTGTTTTAGGGCTCATGCCTTTTCATTGAGGTCTTGGAATTCTGGCTCTGGCCGTTCGATCATATACTCTTCTACATCATCAGCTGCCATACAAAGAAGGGATTCTGTGAAGTTAATTTCTACGCTTTTTTTCTCTAAAATTTTCATAATGATGTTCTGTGTCAGACCTGGATTTTCTTTTTCAGCCTTAATGAATACGGCTCTCGGCGTCTGAGCTGCAGACAGATTCACTCGTTCTAGCTCATTAAACACGGGGTACATGACTGCATACAGGGGCATAGAAACCATGGAAGTGGTCTCAGCTTCATTCTTCATCTCTTCCATTGTCATCCTCATTCAAAAGCGAACTACAGTAGAGAAAGCAGTGCGGAGATGGAGAGGAACCTTCATTCACTGCAGGGTTGCTTCTCTCTCTTTTTTTTCGGATAAAAGAACGGGCACCAACTTCAACGACCGGCAGCTGAGGCACTGACTTCACTTCCCACCTTTCGCTAGTGGGGTTCTTGTTATGAGGCCACTTGTGTTGGATATCTTTTTTAATGACCCAGAGGGAATGATAAAAATAATTTGATTACCCTTATAGGCAGTAATAGAGAAATACCCATAAAAGTGGAAAAAAAGAATAATTTTCGAAGCTCAGGAAAAGTTTTAAGTAGTCAAGAAATAAAACTATACTAATACTAATATCTGTGTGCATGTGCATGAAGCAACTAAGAATTTCTCAGGTCTCAGGCAAGAACGCATTGTGAACCGCAGCATCTCTCGTCCAATGCTGTTTTGATTCTGAGAGCTCTCTGTTATTTGGTTCTGCAAAGCAGCCGTTTCAGGCAGCCCTTAATGCTTTTGCCAGAATGACTACTGACAATTCATTTAAAGAACTTGCAGGATGTCCATTCATGTTAAATATTGGAAACAGCCTTTCTCCTTCCAGGAAAGAATCAAAGAATCCTCTAATGCCATAATCAGCTGGAAGCTCTATAAACAAATGCCCTTAATCGTCTACACAGAACAGAAAGTAAAAATAATTATTGAATAACCTAATTGGCCTTCAAATCTCCATATAATGTTTGTGAAGCATGGAAGGGTAATAACATGCAACAATTCAATGTTGAAATTACAAAAAGTGTGAATATTCGGCTTTCATTAAGTCCACTGGAGATAAAACTATCCAAATGAAAAATTCATCTTGAACTGTTAGGAAACAAGCATTAATTTAAGTTATATCCTTGGAGAATATATTCTGTTCAGTTGCCCCAGAATAAAAGATCATTTACCTTCTCTAACATAAGTTAAAGTCATACTGACTATAAACTTGCTATTTCTTGTCTTAATTCCACTTATCAAGTCAAACAGAGCAGATCTTATATGTTTGAAGCAGTCCATTTCATTCAGAATCACCAATGAATGAATGAGCAACGTGGCTACTTCTGCATATAGGGAAATTAATGTGCTGATGACAAGTCATTAGGTATGCAACTACAGTTTATCAATTTTGATTTTCATGATTAGTACATTTGTTACCATAGTTTCTTAATCAACTTGGGCTGGTATAATAAAATACCATAGACGGGGTGGCTTAAGGAATGAAAATCTATTTCTCATTCCATCTTCTAGTTGTTTGCTCAGATGGCCATTGTTGTGTACTCATGGGGAGGGACAGAAAGAGAGATATCCTTCTGTCTCCTCTTCTTTCAAGATCATTAACCCCATCATGCGGTTTCACTCTCATGACCTAATCTAAAACTAAGTACCTCCCAAAGTCCACCTGAAACTACTATCACATTGGTGATTAAGGCTTCAAACATATACATTTTGGGAAACACAAACATTCAGCCTGTAATACTGGGAGACCAGGATAATTGCCATATTTAGCAGTGTTCATCCCATCTTTACCCAAGTTAAGGATGATATTCATGCTACTGTGTTTTGTTTTCAACTAGGGAGCTATAAAATATTGGGAATTTTAAAAATAGATTATATTCCAAGATAAGTTTATATTACTTTGATTTGTGATGCTGGTGGCATGTATATCACGTGAGGTGATTAGATGCTTGATAAGAAATGTGTCTAATCCCTTAGGGTGGCACCTGTGGCTCAAGGAGTAGGGTGCTGGCCCCATATACTGGAGGAGGTGGGTTCAAACTCAGCCCTAGCCAAAAAAAAAATGAAAAAAAAAAAAAGCTTTGAAAAGGGCAGTGCCTGTGGCTCAGTGAGTAGGGTGCTGCCCCCATATACCGAGAGTGTTGGGTTGGAACCCGGTCCTGGCCAAACTGCAACAAAAGAAATAGCTGGGTATTGTGGCAGCAACCTGTAGTCCTAGTTACTCAGGAGGCTGAAGCAAGAGAATCACCTAAACCCAAGAGCTGGAGGTTGCTGTGAGCTGTGACACCATAGTACTCTACTGAAGGTGACAAAGCGAGACTCTGTCTATAAAAAAAAAAAAAAGGCAGCACCTGTTGCTCAGTGGGTAGGGCCAGCCCCATATGCCAAGGGTGGCAGGTTCAAACCTGGCCCCAGCCAAACTGCAACAAAAAAAATAGCGGGGTGTTGTGGTGGGCACCTGTAGTCCCAGCTACTCGAGAGGCTTAGGCAAGGGAGGTTGCTGTGAGCTATGTGACACCATGGCACTGTACCATGGGCAATAAAGTGAAACTCTGTCTCTACAAAAAAAAAGAAAGGAAGGAAGAAAAGAAATGTGTCTAATCCCAATGGCCCTCACATCATAAAGTCTCAAAGCTGCAGGTGCTGGCATAGATGGGGAGAGAAGGGAACACTTTTACACTGCTGGTGGGGCTGCAAACTAATATAACCTTTTTGGAAAGAAGTATGGAGAATCCTCAGAGAACTCAAATTAGACCTCTCTTTTGATCCGGCAGTCCTATTACTAGGCATCTACCCAGAAGAAAACAAATCCTTTTATCATAAGGACATTTGCACTAGACTGTTTATTGCAGCTCAATGTACAATCACCAAAATGTGGAAATAGCCTAAATGCCCACCAACCTAGGAATGGATTAACAAGCTGTGGTATATGTACATCATGGAATACTATTCAGCCACTAAAAAAGATGAAGACTTTACATCCTTTGTATTAACCTGGGTGGAGGTGGAACATAATTCTTCTTAGCAAAGCATCACAAGAATGAAGTAAGAATCCAATGTACTCTATTCTAATATGAAGGCAGTAGATGAGCTAATACAAGGAGGGGGTAGGGAGAATGAGCAAATGGGGATAGAGGAGGAGGGAGGACGGTCACCATGGATGGCACACCTCTTGGGGGTGGAACACAAGTATAAGAGGGACTTTAACAAATTCAGTCAGTGTGACCTAATTCTTTGTACCCTCAATGAATCCCAAACAATAAAAATGAATAAATTAATTTTAAAAAAAGAAATGTGTTTAATCCCATGAGGATACCTGATTTACAAAATCAGTGAACAGGGTGAAAGATTTTCAAGTGATGTAGTGAATTAGCCTATTTATTTTATTTTAGTTTAGTTTAGCTTATTTTTTTTTGAGACAGAGTCTTACTATGTTGCTCTTGGTAGAGTGCTATGGTGTCACAGCTCACAGCAACTTCAAACCCCTGGGATCAATCACGTCTCTTGCCTCAGCCTCCCTAGTCCCTAGTGTGCTGGGACTACAGGCACCCACCACAACACCCAGCTATTTTTAGAGACAGGGTCTCACTCTTGCTCAGGCTGGTCTTGAACCTGTGAGTTCAGGCAATCTACCCACCCACCCTTCCAGAGTGCTAGTATTACAGGTGTGAGCCACTGTGCCTGGCCTGAATTAGCCTCTTTAAAAAAATAGTTTTATTCAGGCTTTTTGATGGGAGGCCATTGAATTACTAATAAGTACTCCATGAGAAGTTGGCTGGCCAGGACCCAGATCCTGGTGCCTAATAGTATAACCCATAAGTAAGATAATGTCATGGCTGTTGGCACTGTGGGGTTACTTTTCAGGTAGTATTCTGTCTTTACTCTTTATGATACTTGGGTAAGGTATGGGGAGGAATGAAAGAGGGGGAAAAGGAAACAGAGGGAGAGCAACAGTGGGCAGAGGTGGAGGAAAGGATTTCGAGGTACAGACAGAAGTAGAAACAGCAACTTAGGTAAGTGAATATGGTGGGAGAATGAGGCCACTGTAAATCTCAAATTGCCTAGATCTGAGTAATAACAGACAAAAAGATATATAGGTATATTTGTGAAAATAATGTGAAAGAGGATAAACTGAAATGCTTGCAGGAGCCAAGCATCTAACAGAAATGTAAACAGAGACCAGGAGGACTGCATAAAAGCATGAAGCAGGCCGCAAGTAAGATATTGCTGCCTTTATTGCCACCAAGCTATGATGGCAATGTTATGATTGCCTTTTAAGTTACAATACCTTTTAAGATACAATTTGAACTAAAAGAAAGACTATAAAACACACTGAGATTGATTTGTAAACTCTAAGATACTGTGCTTCGAGTTTGAACTTTGAGAAATTGCATGCAGTGGGAGAATTCTCTGCAATGACTGTAAAAGCCCTGAAACCAGAAATTGTTTCTTCTGATGGAGACAAGTAAGATAAAAGAAGAATATTTCAGAATAATATTTTAAAATCATGAATGGCTAAGGGTTTCAATAAGTTCCCTAGTGTGGAGGGATTAAAGTTAATATCAAAGGTTCAATTTATGTTATTTATTCTCTGTGTGTGTGTGTGTGACAGAGATAGAGATATTTGCTTAAGTTAGCAACTTTTGTAAACTTTTCACAATTCATCTCCTAGCACAGAATTAGCCATTGCCAACTCAGCTCTTTTTTGGGGTAGTGTAATATTTCCAAGTTTTGTTTATTCCCAATTGTCTTTGATTTGAATTCCTGCAATTTTGTTCTCACCGTTGTTTGGAGTATTTCTTTTTTCTTTTTCCTCCAGTTCCAACTTCCCGTAACTCATCCTTTCTAATCATTTCCTTAGGAAGAGTATGAGACTATCCCAGTTCCAATCCCTTTCCATCAAGATCAGTGGTAGGTATTGAGGATGAGAAGGCAAGACCAGTATAGACTCTCCTGCCCAAGAAGGCCTAGAAGTAAATAGGCACATTGAAATCAGAGTCCTTTGGAGAACACAGAGAGATAAACATTGAAGGATTCAAATACCAAAGGCCGAAGGGCTAAAGATAAGTTCACTGTTGGGGGATGAACCAAGAATGTGGAGTTGGGTAGAGCTAGGTGAAGGTGAGATCAGGTGAAGAACACATAAGGATGGTCCATGGCCCATGTCTCTTATTCATTGAGTGTATACAGGGTGGTTGGCATGTCAGGCTGGGCCTGGGATAAGGTAGATGTTCTTATTGCTATTGTTAAAAGGGGTATTCTAAAATATGAATCATATCCCATTACTCCTTTTCTAACAGTCATGTTTAGAACTCTGCTTAGAATCCCACTATCTAACACCCTCTGCTACCGAGTCAGAATATCCTGGTGTGTTGCAACCAACTAGATGTGAGTAGGCATATCTAGGCATGTCTCATATAATTTGTTTTTTTTCCCTATAAAAATTTGTTAATGAAGTCCTCTTCCAAAATTATCCTATTAGGTATATGTGATGACTTAACTATTGAAATAAATCAAAGATTTCTAAATTTAAAAACTAGTAGTAATCTACCTTCCCCATGTCTCCATTCCCAACCTTACCATCTGAGATGATCAAAGAAAACAGCCTAATGAAAAGAAGAGTTTTTGACATCTTTCTTCAAATTCATATAAATGTTTAAATGTGAGTATCTGTATCTACAGCTATATCTGCATCCTTGGCCACTGTTCATTTTTCCAAAAATTATAATATCCTATAATACGATATCTCATAACATTCCACCTTTTTTTGTAGCTCCCTATGTATAGATGTAAACCATTCTCTTTAAGGCAGCAGTTTTCAACCTGTGGGTTGCGACGTCTTTGAGAGTCGAACGACCTTTTCATAAGGGTCACCTAATATCAGATATTTACATTACAATTCATAACAGTAGCAAAAATTACAGTTATAAAGTAGCAAAGAAAATAATTTTATGGTTGTGGGTCACCACAACATGAGGAACTGTATTAAAGGGTTGGGGCATTAGGAAGGTTGCCATTTTAAAGGCTGCATTTAGAGTCCTTTGGGGAATAGTGAGCATTTAGTATTAAGGTGACCAAGTAGCAAAGCTCAAAGAGCCAAGATAGGTCTAAAGCCAGGAATTTGAGTAGTAGAACTAGGTCAGGGTGAGACTTGGTGAGAAACACACAAGGATGGTACATGGCTTGGGTCTATTTATCAGTATTTACATGGTGGTTGGTGTGTCAGACGGCAGTAAAGGACCAGACTTTCCTGGACCTTAACAATTATTGATCTAGCTAATTCTTTTAAGATGTATTCTTAGTTTGAATAATAGCATGATTTATTCATCTCCTCTCCTATGCAGGTTATTGTAGTTTTTTGTCAACTTCCTGAGTGCTACAACAAACATACTAGTGTATGTGCCCTTAGGCTCTGCAGCTTTTGTCTCAGAAGCAGGACTGAGAGGTTAAAGTTCACAGATGTATCAAATTATCTCTATTGCCAGGCTACTCTCTAGGTAGACTAAGCAGCTCTCATCCCTTGCAGATTTTCCCAATACGTAGGCCCAATGTCATCCCTTTACACTCCACTTACTCTTAGAGTTTAGGGGTCAAGAGCCTAAAGTTGAAACTTTTCTAAGAGAAAGCCTAAAGACTTTTTTTTCCTCTTGACAAATTGACATCCATTAAGCAAACAGAAGATTACAGTGATGGTTTTGAAACTTGAAAAACATTTATTTCATTAATTTCAGTAAAATAGTAGAGACTGACAGATACTAGAATCTGGAAAGCCCACCCACGTGGGATTGAGGAAGAGAACAAACCCATCAAATTCTAGGCAAGTGACATAAACAGCCATTTTTCAAAAGAAGATATACAAATGGCCAAAAGAAAAAATGCTCAGCATCGCTAATCATCCAGAGAAGTGCAGATTAAAACCACAATGAGATGTTGTCTTATTTCAGTCTGATTGGCCATTACTAAAAAACAGAAAACAATAGGTGCTGGCCTGAATGTAGTTAAAAGAGAACACTTATACACATCGGTGGGAATGCAGATCTGTACAACGTCTGTGGAAATCAGTATGAAGATTTCCCAAAAGTAGATCTATTATTTGATCCTGCAATCTCACTACTGGGTATCAACCCAAAGGAAAAGAAATCATCCCATTAACATTAAAAAGATACCTGCACTTACCTGTTTATTACAACACAATTCACAATTATAAAGATGTGGAATCAACCTAAGTGCCCACCACCCCATAAGTGAGTGAAGAAAATGTGGTGTATACACACACACACACACACACACACACACTTATGTATATGCCATGGAATATGACATAGCTATAAAAATAAATGAAGTCATATCTTTTGCAGTCACTTGTGTCACCAGGCACCATTATCCTAAATGAAATAATTCAGGACAGGACAAAACAAATACCACATGTTCTCTTTAGTAGAAAGAGAACACTTGCACACTATGGCTGTGCCAGGGAACACAGAGAGGTACGATGGACATTAGAGTCTCCAAGCAGGAAGATGGGAAAGGGAGTGAAGAATGAAAAATTGCCCCCTAGGTACAATGTGCAGTATTCGGGTGTTAGGTATACTAAAAGCCCAGCCTTCACTGCTGTGCAATATATACATGTAATGAAACTCAACTTGCACCCTGTAAATCTACTGAAATTAACAATAAAAAATAAAACTGACAAAAATACAAATTTGCAAAGTGCAAACGAAAACAAACAACTGAAGAATTCAATAGAAAAGTTATAGGCAGAGCAGGTGGCACCAAGGAGGCTCAATAAGGAGGATTTCAAGAGCAGATGATACTTAGTGGCTCAGGGAAGTAGTAGGCAGGAGGTTGGCATCTGGGAAAGCAGCAAGTATCTAGTCATAGGACTGGGCAGCACAGAACCATGACTCCCTGAGAGAATTTCAGGTTAAGTCAGACAGACCAAACTTGAATACAAATTTGGCCTTGCTGTCTATCAATCTTTGACCTGAGAAAGCCATTTAATAGTCATAGATCTCAGTTTCTTTATCCTTATGGCATGTCATAAACTTGGCTTAGTCATAGGGGTGTCCAACCTTTTTTTTTTTTCTCTGCTTCACATTAGAAGAATAAGAGTTGTCTTGGGCCACACAGGAAATACACAAACACTAACAAAAAGCTGATTAGAAAAACAAAAAAAGGCCCATGTATACTTTTTGTGATATCCTATACCATGGATAATCAAAAACAGCAGTAACTTCTCATGAGATCAGCGTGTGGCCCTCAAGCTGCAGGTTGGACACCCCTGGTTAGTGTATAGCATGTACAATATGCACAATGTTTGTTGTTACACTCATGCAGCCTAATTTTTCTTGTAACAAAGGGTACATTAGCAAGTATAGTATGAAATGAGATGACAGTTATAAATTTAGTCCCTAGTATGCCATGTTTACCATGTCTTTCTGAGAAGCACTCCAGTTGTCCCACTAGAACTGGAGCTATACCCAAATCTTAGTCCCTTTGCCAGTGTTTTCTGCTGGGTGTCTGGTTAGAAAGACTATAGGAAACCTTGAGGCTGCCATTTGCCTGAAAGTAACACTGGTGCCTGGAATGCTCTGATGCTAGGCTTCCTTGCTAGATTATTCCCTCATGTATATCTCTTTAAGCCCCCCACCCCACCTTTTCTGGTTCTTAGCCCTGGTCTATCTCTTGCCCATTGCCCTATTTTCATGAAATCTCAAAATCTCCCCAAATCATGCACTACCTAAGTCGAGGTGCAGGGCAGTAAGGAGGTAAGGCCACAATCAGACACTGATGCTAAATTTCAGAGTGTTGGACCCATAATCCTGGCAACCTTTTTTGCCTAATTGTCTTGTTTGGCCCTCAGGAAGGCAGAGGTTGAATCTATTCCTCAGGGGGCCACAGGTTTGGCAAAGCCCATGTTTATTACTGGGTATTCCTTGCCTGAAAGGATGTTACTTGTCAAGTCCTTGAACTGAGCTGATCTTAATGTTCTGTGAATAAGAAGCTACTTCTCAGGTAAGTGCTCTGTGAATTTTTATGATTTGTTATATTAACAGCAAACAAAACAAAATTCTATGATGTAACAGTAAAAGTAAGAAGCAGGCAGAGTACAGACCAGCTATTTTTATTTTTGTCTGCTCAGAATCCAATTTTCCTTCTCTAGAAAATTCTATCTCAATTTAAGATAGAATTCTTAATTTAAGAATAGAATTTAAGATAGAAATTAATTCTATTTAAGATAGAATTCTTCTATTTAAGATAGAATTCTTCCTTTAAGCCACCACCCTCACCTACAACTCTAAGTCTCTATGGCCTGAGTCTTGACAATCAGCATTTTTCAATTGCTAGCATGGTCCTTAGTTCAACAGTGAACTGATCTAGTGAAGTTCAACCCCAAGACTATTGCTGAAATTATTAGGGAAGAGACTTTGTCCTTCTGCTACAGTCATTAAACTTGTTAAACAGAAGCCTGGTAAGTGCTAGTGGTTATCTTATGGATACAAGGGGAGAGCTTATTTAGAGTCAGTTGTACCTAAAGCCACTCTGCCTGTGGACTATTTAGTCCTTTGGGCCATTTAAATTGTTTTTGCTTACATCAGTTTTATTTGTATTTTGGTCACTTGCAATCAGAGGATTCCTGACTAAATTAGCTGGGTTTCTGTAGGTTTTAAATCCAAAGCTACACTTGGTGCTATTGAACTGAAGTCTTCTCTAAACTACTAAAAGTCTAAATAACCAATCTGCAGACTGAATGTGGTTTCTTTCCACCATTGAGATTAAAAAGAATTCTCAGCTATAAACATCATCAAACTCCTTCTAACATTAAAAACGATATACTATGATAGCAAAAAAAAAATCTATCAGATTGCAATTTTCAGTGGCATTACTATTACCTCTGAGCACTGCAGGTAAATGCCATACATTCATCTGAGATCAGCTGTTTGGTCAGATTATTTCTAGAGTTCCTCCCAATTTTTCAGTTGTAGACAAACTATATAGAAAATCAGATATGATTTGGTTTTTGCCATAGCTCATTTCATAGGGAAGTTTGAAAGCGAGGCATGGACAATAAGATTAGTGGGATATGATACAACATACATAGATTTGGAGCCGGATAGACATACATTAGAGTGCTGGCTAAATGACCTTGGGAAATTCGCTTAACCACTCAATTTCAGTGTTGTCATTTCACGTAACATGGGATAGCAGTGTCTACTCCACTGTGAAAGACCAAGTGGATTATGATGTTGAAACTGCTCTTTATAAAATTAATAGAGGACAACAGGTGGGAATTGTGGTAGAGGCCTGAACTCTGCAAAGGTATAGGCATAGTTAAAAAATACTGTATATATAGCCAGCCATTGTCCCCTAGTTTGCTTTCCTGTAATTGCTACTCAGGGGTCACATCCCTGATGGTCATAAAGATTCTCAACTTTCTTAATTATTCTCATAACATCATCCTTATGAAACATAAGACTAGTTAAGATATCTTCCAGGCCCTGCATTCCAGTGGACTGGTGGAGCCCCCAGACCAGTAGCCCATACCAAGCAACTGACTTAACTGGTATTGCACGCCCCTACCCAGGAACTGATTTCAGCAGCACAAGAAGACAATTTCTATGGTTCCACCCAAACCCAGACAATCTGAAAACCCAATTGCCTAGGCCTTTGCCTGCTAAACTATTTTTAAAGATCCTTTCTTCCAAATTTTTGGAAGATAATTTGGGAGATAGATTTGAGAACTTCCTCCCATCTCCTCTCATGGTACCTGTGACACTAAACTCTTTCTTTGCTATCTCAGTGCATTGGCTTCACCTTGAGCAATGGGCAAGGATCTTGGTACGGCTGTTAACAATATGTTAAGTGTAATGTTGTACTCGATGCATCAAATTCTAGTTTTTATCTTTAAGTTCTATGAAGGTGACTTAGTTATAAATAAAGGTTCTGAAGTTACCTGTTATGCTTTTGTGTGAATGATGCCCTTATTCAAGCCCAGAAATCCCAGAATAAATCTTTCCATTATATGTTCTGCATACAAGAAGGCCATTTGCCCCCAAACAGATATATTTTTAAGTAGTCACCTGAGTTTAGATTTGTTTGAGCAAAAGAAATGGCAATTATGGGAAACTGAGAGTTCTCAAATCTCAGACTAGTATTGGCAAAAAATAAATAACTCTGGCTCAGGTTGAGAATACAACCATTTAAAATGCAGATGCAAAAAGCATTGGAAAACAAGCTGAGGGATGTGTAATGCATAATGTTGGAAGGGTAGGTGCTATATTGATTTCACTAGTGAGTGGATGTTTTGCTTTTGATTTTAAAATGTGAATTATAGATGATACTAAGTATCTGCTAAGTCCCAAATAGCATTTGTTTTTTATTTTTGTTGGAAATGCATGTTTTGATGTTGCTAAAACTACGAATCTTTCTCGATAGTGCTCTGTTAGTTTTAACAAGGAGTTGCCAGGAATGCCTTCCATATACAGCTGTTGAATGTTAAACAGCTTTGGAAAATGTTCAGTCGTTAGATAACCGACTAGTTTTCTGAAACCTTGGCTGGAAAGGTGGAAATTAACCATGCCTCTCACTTCCCTTTCCACAGTGTAAAAGCAATATGTTAGTTAGCCTTTATAAAGGTTTCTTCTGATCCACAATTTACTCGATAATTTAGGCACAAGCATTGTGTAAGCTGATTTTATTCCATGAGGAATTCACGCCCAGAAGTATTGTCCTGGCATAGAGGTGAGAATAGGAGTGAAAAGGGAGAGCTCTCACCTCTCATCTTCAGGGCTGTTCATGATTCCCCGGGACACATAAGGAGCTCAGTATATGTTTTTAGAACAAATTAAACAATAACTACTGTAATTCTCCACTATACAGTTTCTGCTCATAAAACATGCACAACGATTTAATCTGAAGGAGATGGAGAGTAAGTGTGGGGAAACGTGAATTCAGGCCTGTTACTTTTTCTAGTAAGGTCCCTTGATATGCCTTTCAGGAACCAGCCCTAAGGGACTCTGTGACTCAGGAACGCAGAGCTTTTCTTGATGGCAAGAAAGCATCAAGCTCTTCTGGGACTTGTATTTTTATTTTCCTGGAGCTTAACAGTGTTCTCTCCATTCCTTCCTGCTCCTCTAATCGTTATCTGTTTTTCTTTTTCTTATTTAGTCCTGTGGTTCATCTCTTTTTGTTAGTACAAATATCTCACATATTTAAAATCTTGTGAAAAAAATCCCACATGGATACACTAAAACATCACTCTGAATCTCTCCCATGTCTGTGCAAAGTCACACAGATCTACCTTTGTTTTCAGATGGGTTGAAAGCGTATTCTGGGTAGATGGCCACCACCACCAACCGGGTGACTTTCAGTTAGAGGTCTTTTGTGTGCACCGTCTCTTTTAGTCTTCTCCACAAGCCTATGAAACAATTCTGAGGCATCATCATTCCCATTTCTGGGTGGAGGCTTGGCACAGTACACATCTTTTTTACTTAAAGACACTATCTTGGTCTTTAAAGAGATGGAAGGAAATACAAGCAGACACTCTGAATGCAATGTGTGGATAAAATACTTCTCTATGGGTAACTTTCCATTTATGATGTAAGAGGTTTCATTATGAATATGTTACAATGCATTTATTTTGCAATCTTATAAATATCTCTAAGCCATTTCAGGATATTCTTAATGATGTTTATGTAATTTTATCTTTTATTGACTGCTCCCTCTTTCATCCCACATTATTGCCACTTTCTAATGTACTTAGGTTCCCGCTCAGATGTTACCTCTCAAAGATGTCTTTTCAGATGAGTCCAGATCCTCCATTCACTCTACCCCAGAGTCCCAGTTCATTTCCTTTAGAACTTTTATTTCAATTCAAAATCCTGTTTTTATTTGTTTCTATCCACAGCTGGAATGGAAGCTGCTCAGGAGGATAATCCTTGCTTTTATTTTCTTTTTAATATAAAACAATTTTTATTTATTTATTTATTTTTAGGTTTTTTTTTTTAAATCCTTACTTTTCTAATCTATCTCTGCATTTCTAGTCCTTAGAATAGTGCCTGGGGGAATTGTTACATATCTTGCAAGAGGCATCTTAAGGCAAATGGTTTGCTCTGGTCCTCAAATACCTCAAGACTGGCAAAGGCAAAGCCCCTGGGTCCCAGTCACAGGTAGAGAAAATATGGCAGCACTTTCTTTTATTGCCAGGTGTTGTGTTGTTCTTCTGGCTTAGCATGCTAAGGCAGGTATAGTTAGCTCTTACAGTCTATCCAGACAAGTGCTCAAGTCCCAACATGAAGCAATCTTTATCTAGTTCCCTACAGGCATTACTGGGTTGTATTGAGCCAAAAACAACTTCAGCAGGTACTCCTAATTCCTGGGACATTACATCAACTCTAACAAATCCTGGAGATTTTTGTTTTAGCGTAAGATATGTATTGATTGATTTGAAAATGACCTAACTCCTGGATCCCGACAAATGCTTGTACATGCTGATTCAGATAAAACTCTACTATTCAACATTCACTATGCTTATCATTTTAATACCATTTAATTTCATCTTTAAACACATTTAGAGGCATTCACTTTTAATATCCTCATGTTTCAGGTGAGGAAACTGAGATTGAGAGAGAATAAACGAGTTGCCTCAGTCCCAGGAGGATGCAAACCCAGGTTAATTCTTCTCAAAGTTGAAAGGTACTAACTGGAAAAGATCTGATGTCCCAGTCTGCTGTGGCCTATAACCTCTAAGAAGATTATGTTTATCTGCTATGTGTGAGGGCCTGCAGTTGAAGGATGGGTCTCAGAGACAGTGGTGGAAACTCAGTGTAGAGTTAACAAGGAAGTTAAGTTAAACCATCATATTTAAGTCCTGAAAAATAAAAGTCTTATGCAAATCAATTTTTGAAAAGAGCAAATCGTAATTTATTTGAATTATACATGTACTTTGGAAATAGATAGACATGGATTCAAAGCCCCGTATTTATTTAATACTATGTAACCTTCAATAAGTTTCTTATTCTTTTCAGACTTAATATGGATTACAATACATAGTTCTTATTTATTTATTTATTTATTTAGAGGTAGAGTCTCACTATGTTGCCCTTGGTAGAGTGCTGTGGCATCACAGCTCACAGCAAATTCTAACTCCTGGGCTAAAGCAATTCTCTTGCTTCTGGCACCCCAGTAGCTGGGACTACAGGCACCTGCCACGGTGCCTGGCTATTTTTTTGTTGCAGTTGTCATTATTGTTTAGCAGGCCTGGGCTGGGTTCGAACACAACAGCCTTGGTATATGTGCCTGGCGCCCTAACCACTTAGCTACAGGTGCCAAGCCAGATTCCAATATATATCTCTTAAACTTTATGCAAGGGGAGCACTCCTTCAGTGCTCAGCACACAGAATGAGGTACAAAACATTATTTCTTTTTCTTTAAGTATTATGGTTGAGAATATTTTGGTCCTAAGGTGTTATGTTTTCCTAAATTTTACATTCTCCCAGTCATATTAACATGTTAGAGCTATTCTTTTCATGCCTTGTCTCAAATATAATTTAAAAATCTTGGATTTGTGTATCATCCCACTGGAAAATCACTTGGCCTTTACAGTGACTAATATGGTTTCCATTTTCTTTCATTGACTCCTCCCAGATGTCATCCTTGATGGTAGTTTTTGTTTCCTGGATTACATTTTACCTCTGTTAGCCATTCATGATTCTAGGCCACGACTGCTTCTGATATTGGGCTTAAAAGTCCCTCTCAAACCATACTTTTGAAAAGTTGGAGCACAGTACCTGGAGAGAAAAGTTTTTCTTGAAGAAGTGGTATTGGTCCTTGACCAAATGATATTACCTTAAAAAGTCTGGATTGCTTTTGAATTTTTTTTATGGTCATTGTCTAGAAAAGTTTATGGAGTAGCTTAGTCATGGCCTATATCAATAACAAAAACAAGGGCCATTAAGTTGATTGGAGCACAATCTGAAAGTGAAACTATTCAAATAGAAATGGCCAGTTCTATGAGTCTACGCAAGGCAAAAAACTACCCCCAATGTGAGACTGACAATGTGAAAATAATACAATGCTGATTGTCTATAATATCACTCTTGGAATAATATCAATTTGTTTACACTTGACAGGCTACAGTTAATGAAGTTTTCCACAATTTTTGTTCTGTTTTGAAGACAAAACAAGCTGAATAGCATATTTGTCACAGATATTTCAGGACATGTGCAAAATTATAATAAGCTTACTCTTCTTTTTATAAACTTCTGTCTTTCCCTTAATCTTGAAAGCGTCTTAGCTGCCAGGCCATTTTCATATTGCCCAAATCACTCCTAATTTACCAGGGTGCAAAAGGCTGCCATGAGCACTGCAATCCTTTTGTCCCCATACCGCCTGGAGATGCTGCCTTTAATTGTGTTGTCTTCTTATCTTAGGTGCTATTGTGGTTAGAGTTCATTGTGAGGCAGCCCCCATACCTTTACAGAAATTGAACAAGAGTTCTGATCTCCTATTATGGGTGGTAGATAAGCACTATTAGCCTCACTTGACAGATGAGGAAACTGAAGCTCACAGATAGGCAGTGAATCCCTCAGAGAGGTTGAATCACACAGTTAATAAGTCAGTCAGTCACACTGGTAGTACATATACAGAGGGTACCAAAACTATGTATACACATTTTAAGAAAGGAAAAAAAAAACTATTAAATGTGTAATACTGAGTCACATTTGGCTTCTGAAATTTTAAGAGATGAAAGATACAATATACAAGATAACAAATGTTATTGGTATATGTTGAGTATTACTCATTTAATACAGTTTATTCATTACTCAAAATATGTATTTTGGGTACCCTCTGTATATGTAACAGGTTGGTAAGCTTCAGACTAACTAGTCCCCAGGGTAACCAAGCATCCCAGTTCGCTCAGGACTGAGGGGTTTCCTGGGATGTAGGACTTTCTGTGCTGAAACTGACACAGTCCCAGGCCAACCAGGGTGGTTGGTAACTCTAAATGTCTGACTTTAGAAACTTTACACTCTTTATCTTTTCCTTCAGTTCCTAAAATATTTAGTTCTCCCTAAAACATTTTGCCCATCATATCTTCCTGTACCCCCCACTAACCCCCTGCCCGCCTTCTTCTCCTAGTTGAAGCAGCAGCTGTGCTTGCCATTGCATTGGCTGTGAGACAGTAATGACAAATTGCAGCCCATTTACCCTCTTTTTTGGGCCACAAGAAATCGAAAGGCTGACAACTTGGTGTCTCTGTGGTTTTCTGGGCCTCTGACCTTATTGGATTTCCAGACAGAAAATTGTTATTCTTCCTCCTTGGTGATGACCGTGTTGAAAAACTCAACAGTTCTCCTGATTTCAAAGATGACAAGGTCTAAAAAGTGGAAGGAAGCTAAAGACCTCTGGGCATTTAAATCCTTCTATCCAGATACACTGATGCTTTAACAGTCATTCCTATTAGCCATCAAATCATCTGTCAGATGCCTCAACTGCTCTTGGCAATTTCTCTCTGCAGAAGGGGAGCCTGATGGTACTAGCTCACATTGGTCTTGCTCTTCTTACCAAGGATCCTCCCTTTAGGCTCCTCCTCCTGGTTGATCTTGTCATCTGTGATGGCTTTGAGAGATTCCAACTGCTTCCAGTGGCTTCTTGGATGATGACAACAATCTTCCTGACAGCAACCTTTCTAAGGTTTTTTGCTTTTTCATAAAGCCCCATGCTCCCTCTATAGCTTATAATTGAGTTTTACACTTAGTAGGTGCTGGAGGTTTTATCAGGTCTTGTAGTAAAATCATGGTACTTCAACATTCTTTTTTTTTTTTTTTTTTTTTTTTGCTGTTTATGGCCAGGACTGGGTTTGAACCTGCCACCTTCGGCATATGGGGCCAGTGCCTTACTCCTTTGAGCCACAGGTGCTGCCCTACTTCAGCATTCTTTAAAGAAATGTTTTTCAAACTTCAGGTCCTTACTCATTAATGGGTGATAAATCAATGTAGTGACTCAAAACTAGTCATTTTGAAAATAAATTTTTGCAGGCTATGCTTCCAACAAAGTTATCTAGTCTGATAACTAGAATCCACAGAAAACTCAAACTAATCAATGAGAAAAGAACAAACAACCCCATTTCTACATGGGCAAGAGACTTGAACAGAAACTTCTCTGAAGAAGACAGGTGCATGGCCTACAAACACATGAAAAAATGCTTATCATCTTTAATCATCAGAGAAATGCAAATCAAATCCTCTTTGAGATATCATCTAACTCCGGCAAGATTAACCCACGTCCCCAAATCCCCAAATCATAGATGTTGGCATGGATGCGGAGAGAAGGGAAAACTTCTACACTGCTGGTGGGAATGCAAACTAATACACCCCTTCTGGAAAGAACTTTGGAGAACATTCAAGGAACTAAAAGTAGACCTACCATCTGACCCTGCAATTCCTCTACCCAGATAATCAAAAACAAATTTACAACAAGAATATTTGCACCAGAATGTTTACTGCAGCCTAATTCATAATTGCCAAGTCATGGAAACAGCTCAAATGCCCATTGACCCATGAATGAATTAGCAAATTGAGGTATATGTACACCATGGAATACTATACAGTCATAAAAGACGGAGACTTCACATCTTTTATGTTTACCTGGATGGAGCTGGAACATATTCTTCTTAATAAAGTATCTCAAGAATGGAAAAAGAAGTATCTAATGTACTCAATACTACTATGAAATCAATATATAATCACCTACACATTCATATGAATGGTAAAACATAGCTATAGTCCGGAAAGAAGGCAGGAACACGGGGAACAGGGGAGCAGAGGCGGAGGCGGGAGGAGTATTTGAGGGGGTATTTGTTGGGCCCTCACCTAGTGTACACAATGCAATGGTACATTTCAAAACTATTAAGAATAGAGTGTAAATGTCTTACCACAGTAATTAAGTAAGCAAGGAGCTGGTTATGTTGATCAGTTTGATGTAAGCATTGCACATTGTATATTAAATCAGCATATTGTACCTCATAAATGCATTGATGTACACAGGTATGACTTAATAAAGAAAAAAGACTATAATAGAATAGAAAACTAGGAATACATTGTCTATATTAAGGATTAGTATTATTTCATGATATTTTAATTTCATTAATTCATATATAATAAAAGGATACATTCATGATAAAAATGTGTTTCTCACTGACTTAGAGTACACTTATTAAAAAATTTCTAGAAAATATTTGTAGAAAAATGTTCATTACACTGTGACTTAAAATAACAAAACATTGCAAAACAACCTGAGTACATCAAGAGGGGATCAAAAGCGCCACACAAACCATGTCTGCAACATTCACTGTCGTATCTCTCCAGAGCTTCACGTTTGTTCCTCATACATAGCAGGTGCTCAATCAATATTTGTTGACTGGTACAGTTGTGGAGAGATTGAATGCATTCTGAAGCATCTACACAAGAGAATTTAATGCAGTTATTAAAATTACATTTTCAATACCTTTGTCAACACATGGAAAACGTTCATAATATAATGTTAAGAGAAAGTGTACATTGGATAAGTACAGATACAGTGTTGTGTGTATGCGTGTGTGTAAAAGATTGGAAGAAAAACACCACAATGTTAACTAGAGCTGTTTCTAGGTAGTATGATTATGAGTGACTTAAAAGTTTAATATTCTTATTTTTTTCCCCTGTAGTAAACAGGTTTTACTTTCATAATTAAAAATTATGTTTCTAGTCCTTGAACATTGTTATTGTTGTTAAATGTTAAGCCTTTTTAATTCTGTAAAGGCAAAAAGTGGAAATGTAATAATCACATGTATATGTAAAATTAAAAAAATAAAAAAAGAAAGTTCGAGTCCTATATCACATAATATTTTTTAAATTTTATTTAATGACAAGAACCATTAACATGAGATTGACCTTACATTTTTAAGTACAGTGTAGTATTGTTGACCGTAGGTACAATATTATATAGCAGATCTCTCTGTTTCTTTTTGCTTAACTGAAACTTTACACCCATTGATTAGTAACTCCCCATTTCTCTCCTCCCTACCCTGGACCATGGCAATCGCTTTGATTCTGTGAATTTGACTATTTTAAATACCTCATATAAGTGGAATTATGCAGCATACCAGATCCTCAAGCAAGGTTATTTCATTCAATGTGGTTTCCTTATAATGTTTATAAGAAAAAAGTCCATCCCGAGGCAGGGCCACTGTCTATGTGCAGTTTGCATATTCTCTCCATGTCTGGTACTCTGCTCTCCTCCCATGTCTCAAACATGTGAGGTTACTCGGCATGTCTAAATGGTCCCAGTAGGAGTGAGTGAGTGTGTGTGTGTTTTGTCCAAGCTTGGTTCCTGCCTTGTGCCAGGAGCTTCCAGGATAGGTTCTGACAACTCACAACAGGAGTAAAAAGGTTGGAAAATGAATGAATGAATACAATGTATTGTAAGTTAAAAATTCATAAAGTTTCAAATTATTATACAAATACATAACAATAAATAGTATAAAGCCAAAAAAATTATTTATTTTTTTTTGGGCATTCCATTACTCAAACCCACATGGTACCCTAGATTTAACTGCCCTTCCCCCATTAGGCCTTTCTTAGAATCTCATGGGAAGGAAAAATGCCACTGATTCACCATTGTTTGGGGGGAATCTCCCCACACACTCTCCAAAGGGATGTCTTGACCAAAATGTATTAAACTCATTCTTTGTGGGAGCTATGTAGGCAGATTTAAGGGATTCAGAGATGAATGGAACATGATCTCTCTCTTTTAGGGGTTCATAGCCTTCTGGGGAAGAAAACCAGGAAATAAGTAATTCTTGTGGTATACAGTAAAAGCTAAAGCAAAGAGACGGCCTTGTGATGTGTGGCAGGAATGCTGACGATATCACTCCCTTTCTTGCAGTATTTTAAGCTTTAATAATTTCGGGGCTTGGAAGGCATTCTAAATTTTTTTCCCGGTGTTTCCTTGTTTGCCTAAGGCCTGGAGGCAGCTTTGCAAATCTAGTTCCAGTAGCAGAAGTGGTCGTCCCCTAGTCCTTCAAGCAGATATGTTAATTCGATGCAGTATAGTGGAGTGGTGTTGGATTCAGCATATGGTGATGCAATATGTAATTACACTGGTTTGTCATCTACACAAGTCATTCCATTTATCTAAATCTCCTTTTCACGTCTGTGTAATAGGACAGGATTGTCAGCTCTTTAGTGTGTTGAGATTAAAGTATTTAGCACAGTCGCTGACATACGGTAAGTCTCATTATATGATAGAAATAGTTGTTTTCTTTGTTCTGACAGTTTCAAATTGTCAAGGCATGTGAAGTTAAGTTGATGTTTTTTTCTGAGCAATAACTATATTAATACAGGCACCAAAAGGTTCAAATTTCTTAAAAACTACTTTACTTTTTAATATAGTAAGTGAGTTTTGTCTGAGAGGTTGTATAGATTAGTAGATTGAGAATTGAGAAAAATCATACATGAGAAACTGACAATTGTGAAAAATCTCATATATATTTTAAGCAAGCTAAAATCAGTAAAGATTTTGGGAGAAGTTGACTCACAATCATTGCCTACTTGCTGGATGGAGACCAGCGAGAGGCAGCAATTCTGAGAAAGGAGGGGTCATTACCATAGATCACCAGCTCCATTTTTCCTTTGCTTCTCTTAGAGGATTTCATCTTCTGTCACTTTTCTGCAATTCTCAAATTTGGGTCATTATAGCTCTTATCTGGGAAGATTAATGTTTGTATACCTCAGGCAAACAAATAAAACCAAAAATACTATGCAATAATAATTTGCTGGCAACTTTGCATTTTGTAAAAAAAAAAAAGTTTCATTTTTAATAGCTTCAAATTTGTGACAGAAAGTTTATTTTTCTCTTATTCTGATACTGACTCATTTCTGAATCAATAAGGATTTCTTCAACTGGAGTGGTAAGTCCAGAGGTAGTCAAGCTTCAGGCATAACTTGATCTGATTAAGGATGCCACCAGGGAGCCTTCTCTCTGTCTCTGCAAATTCTTTTCCTCTGTGTTAACATCGTTCCTAAGCAAGTTCTTCTTAAGAGGTGGAGAAGAGAAGACTGGACAACTGCTTTAGTCTTACTTACAGCCTTTCAGCTCAGCCGCTGCAGCAAAAAGTCAACTATCTTTCCCGCTAGCAGTAGCCGCTAGGTTGATTTCACTGGTGTAGACTGGGGTTGGCAAGTGCACGTGCCCATGAAAGGGAAGGTGTTATCCCTGCCTGAATCCCCAAATTAGATCTGAGGCTGAGCAGGCAAAATGGAAAACAAATAAACAAATTAACCAAAGTAAAAACAAGAACAAATGCTCACTATCCTATTAACTTGATTAGTTTATTTGTGATACACATAAAATTGAGAATAATGACACTGTTAAAAAACTTTAGACAAATTCAATTTACCAGAGTTTAATTGAGTAAAGAACCATTCGAGAATAGTGCAGCCCTCAGAACCAGCAAGCACATGTATGGACAGAAAATAGAAGTGAGGTACAGAGGTGGCTTGATTGATTACAGCTCAGAGTTTGCCTGGATTGAACAGTGGTCTGAGAGGCTGGCTGCCTGTGATGGACTGAGGCCTGACTCCTGTGACTGACTGAGACTCAGCTATTTGCTATAAAAGTACACTCTAGGCTTTCAGCTAGTTTACATCGAAGTTGGGTTGCAATCTGTTACGTAAGGACTCAGAGTGGAACAGGATCCTCACATCAGATTTAGTTTAGTTTCACACACTCCTTAGTGTACCCTTCTCTTCTCTTTATGACTTTATCCCTACTATGTTTTCAGTTATTAATTCTATCAGATGACTCCCATATCTCGGTCTTTATACTGAACCTTTTTCCTTCATTCCAGAGTTAAATATCCCACTTCCTGTTTCACATCTCTATTTGAATGTCACACCTACATCTCAAGCAGAAATAAATCTCCCTCTTTCTCATACACACATTCACACACACACACAGAACATTTTTTTTTTTTTTTAGACAGAGTCTCACTTTGTCACCCTTGGTAGAGTGCCGTGGCATCACAGCTAACAGCAACCTCCAGCTCTTGGGCTTAGGTGATTCTCTTGCCTCAGCTTCCTAAGTAGCTGGGACTACAGGCGCCCAACACAACGCCCGGCTATTTTTTGTTGCAGTTTCGCCGGGGCTGGATTCGAACCCATCACCCTCAGTCTATGGGGCCAGTGCCCTATCCACTGAGCCACAGGTGCCACCCATCACACACAGCACGTTTAAGTGTAGTCTCTCATTGTGTAGGTATGCCTATGTGTACATATGAAAGAGAGATGCTTTACATGAATACTTAGTATTTTAAAAGGGACATAGTTGACATATCTCTACTTAAATGAAGAAGCATTTCTGCATCAACTGACTCAGTGGCAAAAACAAAAACTTGACAAGCCAGTGTGTGGGCTGATCAATGTGCCCTTTTGCCAAAAAAATAATGAAAAGCATCGTTACAGTTTGATGCTAATGAGCAATGAGAAACAATATACTTTTCTGCTGGGTCTTCATGAGAAAATCTGTTGCCCTATTTCTAGACTTGTGTTTCAACTGATTGTGCTGCTGGTTCCATTAATTGAAGGGATACACGGTGTGACCCCGGCTCAGGCTCTGCCGTGTGAACCTGCTGGCGAACCACGGCTTGTCCGGTCTCCCGAGAGTCAGCTGACATGGAAATGCCATGTAGAACAGATGTGTACTTCTGTTTTTCATTCACCAACTTGAGGAGCTGTCATGATTGTCAAAGTGTGCTTATTTAAGTGAGTGAGTTTTAAAGTTTTAGACATGAAAATGTCTTATTTCCTGCAAACTTTTAAAAGTATGATTCTAGTGAGGGTGACGCCAAGCTGTAGACCTTAAGAACAAGGGACGAAATGGAAACTTGTCATGTGAGTTCTCTATAAAAATTGCAGTTTTGAAAGGCATTATTTTATAGTGTTCTTACTTAATTTCTTAAGATGCAAACTGTGTACACATTTTTGTAGGCCTTAAATATTGAAACTTTTCTTATGTATTTTGTTAAACTCTCATCTAAAACTGAATAGAGAACGAGAAAAGACAATTTATCAAGATATGGACATTTTCCTTCCTTCCGAAACAGCATTGCCCAAGGCCAAACTCATTATCTTTTGCCAAACCAGCTCTTTTCTCCTGGTTTCTTGTTTCTACTCGTAGCTCAATGATTCTCAAGTATTGTTTGCCTCGGTCTCAACATATGGTCTAATACTGATCATGCTTTTGTTTATGAGTAAGTGATGTGAGAATTAATTGTGTTTGTGCTTAAAAATGGAAAGACATTCACTTTTTAATGTTTGATTTCTTCCACTCAAAATGTTTACACTTATGAAATCTTGTCACCGGCAAATACCTGGTAATGGTATACTTAAAGGACCTTTGGGCTTCATAAGTTGCGGAGTAGGGAGTTGGACAAAGAGAGTCAGGAAAAATTGTTGCGTGCACTCCTGGCCTGAATTTGGAAGAGAAAAAGGTTTTCATCAAGAACAATTAGAGTCCACAGGGAGAAGTCTATAGAATGATATAGTATAGGTTTGTTCTAAATATTTCTACTGCCTTGTTTCAAGAGGTGCTTCTAAGAATCAAGTAAAAAACAATTTCTATTCATCTTTATAAATATATACTGCTAATAGTATTGCAGTAAGTGCAGAGTTTCCTTTTTGTAATGGTTTTTAATATTGGCCTATTACATTCTCTGAGCACTTTCCTTGCAATAGTTTCATTTATTCTTTAGCTCTTTGGGCCATCAGAGGTTCCTGTTCTGGCTATAAAGCATGGTACTTAAATGCGCACTGAGCTCTCACTGTGGTTTATCATCTATATTCTCTGTATCTTGTTAACTCTCAGTCACTCTCTTATTTATAAACCCTCTTACCTAGTAATACTGTTGCCACTGCTGCTACAGAATTTTGCTGATGTTGGACGTCCCGATTGGTAGACTTCAGAACAATGCAATTATACCTAAAATGTTTGCTGGAAAATGTGGATTACAACAGGAGACACGATTTTACATTCAAGGAAGACCTGTTTGGGTCACTTACTTATGACAGCATCAGCCCCAAACAAGATTATGGGGCATTCAAGGAGCTGGTGACAGAATAGGTGGGCCTTCGATAAGCTGGGTAACTGGCATGATATTATTCTAGGCCTGAAGGTTCTCTTCGCACCTACCCACAGGGACTTCACAGGGTTAATCAGTAGGGTGACTGGTAGCCCATTTCATATCAGTGCTTAGGTGGCTTTGAATGTTGGTTTTTATCATCATGGTTTTGCACAGTCTCTCATGATATATCTGCACAAATACAAGTGTTCCAAACGGTCTCCTTGCCTTCCGACTGACCCTAATCAAATCCATGGTTTGCTTGGCTATGTTATCTTTTTTAAAGTGTTATTTTTATTAATTCAATCACCCAGTATTTACTTAACTTTCTGGAGCAGCTATGATGGGCCAGACACTGAAAAGTCTAGTGGGAAGTGGGAAGACAGTCTTGTACACAGAAAACCACAAGGCAATGTGGTATGCGCTTTACCTGAGATACAACTACTCCATGAGTAAATCTATTCCATGCTTCAGTACTGTTAATAAGAAAAAGTTCAAGTTCTTCCCCCAAATAAAAGATAGGACTTCACAGGGTTAATCAGTAGGGTGACTGGGGGCCCATTTCACTACGTGCTTAGATGGCTTTGAGTTTTGGTTCTTATTATCACGGTTTTGCACAGTCTCTTCATGCCATATTTGCACAAATACAAGTTAGTGGGTAGGGTGGATTCAAGTTCCCACACAGCCTCATTGCCAGACCTTCTTCCCTTGTGAACCCCTATGTGTCACCATCACAAAACATGCTGATACTCCTGGGAACTGCATCATTCCCATAACTGGTGAATCCCTGTACATTCTTCAAGATTTTGGTACAGTGTCATTATCTCCTTTGACACTCTGACTCTATTAACTCCAAAGTAGAGCTAGTCATTCACTTGCTTGGACTCTTATGGAAATTTTTATATATCTCTTTTTTTTCCTCACTGCTCATCATATCCCATATTCTATTATCTCCACTAAAATTGTGAGATTCCCAAAGGCAGAAAACCTACTGATGATTTTTATTTTTCCAATGTTTGGTGGAATGCCTGGCACACACTTGATGCACTGTCTATCTATCTATCTATCTATCTATCTATCTATCTATCTATCTATCTATCTTTTTAGAGACAGTCTTACTTTGTTGCCCTCAGTAGCATCACAGCTCACAGCAACCTCCAGCTCTTGGGCTTAGGCTATTCTCTTGCCTCAGCCTCCTGAGTAGCTGGGACTATAGGCGCCCACCATACCACCCAGCTATTTTTTTGTTGCAGTTTGGCTGGGGTCGGGTTTTTGGGACTGGTGCCCTACTCACTGAGCCACAGGCACCACCCTGCACAACATATTTTTTAGAATAGGTAAGTGAATGAGCGAATGAATGATGAAACCAATATTTGGGACTAACATTGGATTTATTTTACAGTCAACACCACTGAAATACTCTGTACTGTTAGGTAATTATTGTCTGGTAGAACACCGGGTACAAATCTATAAAAATGTTGGCCAACAAATCTAAGTAATTATTGCCACCAATTTACTGCAATTAAAAGGAGGACCACACTCCATAGAATTTAAAAGAGGCATTGACTGCACACCTGTACAGCATAAAAGAAACCCCAACTACTGCAATGATCATAAAAGCAAAGCATTCTTTAACTAATTACTTAAATAGGCCACTGACATAGGTATTTTAGAAAAATGAAGTCAGATAAAGCAAAAAGGCAAAAGGTGAAAAGCAGACTACCAGAAAATAAGATACACCAAGGCAAAGAATTTTTTAAAGGAAATAATATAACTTCACACATGCATCCGCTTACACCTGAATAATAATTTTCATGTCTTGTGTGACAATTTTAGAGTTACTAGAGGAAATTAGAGCAGGCCAGATTCCATTGAAATCAACATGCATGCAGCTTCATTTTAGTAGGGAATCTGTACGTGGTTAAGGGTCTGGGCTCAAGAGCTCAGCGCTGGCTCCATCTCATTCTAGCTATGTAATATTAGGAAAGTTATGTAATCTCTCTAATTCTCACTTGCCTTATCTGCAAAGTGGAAGTAATAATAATATCTGTCTAATAGGATTGTTGAGAGGGTATAAAATAGTAAGCTCTCAAAATACTAGCTTTTATCAGCATGCATTGATTTCCTCTTTGGGCTCTTATCATAGGCTGTCTTCTTGACCATATTTTAGTGTGTGTTCTTACTCAGACTTGGGCCTTCCGTGTTTTCCACATGGTACATATTTCATATGTGCTTGTGAAGTGGCTTTCTCCAGAATATTGGCTTGTTGTTTTATGTAGGAAGTGGTAATGATCATTGATGGATGCAAAAGAAACACCAAATCCATTAATAACCAAGGTCTCAAGATGATTGCATTCTTTTACTTTTATTGTTCACTATATATTGCTCAGAAGCCCTTTATGCTGCCTACGAAGGCTGTGAATCAGCTATTATCACTGAAGTGAGGGCTAAAATAAGCACATTTAATTGTAACTCAGTTGACAACAGCTAAGTGCTGAGAAAAAATTATTAAAAGCTTCCATGTAATGATGATTATATTTCTGGGCCTCATAATTGGACTGGGATAATTATTGTATTGGTGAGAGCTATGCCCTGCTTTGGTTTGACAATCAGAGCCAAAGACATGGCAATCTTCTTTCAAAATATGGAAGGCTTGTTGTCCTGCTGAATGACTCACCAAAATATCTCAAATGATTTCTTTTATAAGCAAACTTGGAAAATAACTAATCAGATGATGAAAACTTACTAACGTTTGAAGAGTTATAAAAATAAAACCCATGAATGAATGCCAACAAGGCAAGGCATTGTATATATTTGGAAATGTAAATTAAGATTTTGGATCTCAATACCTACTATTATTTGAAACATTGACCTAGGAACTACCTACTATTATTATATTATAAAGCTTTCCCCCAATTTAGACAGACTATTCATACCATTTTAAATGGGCTGTTGATAAAAAATTAGCGAAAATGTGCATTAGTAGAACTGATTTTAATGTGATGTCAACTGGTTACAGTTCAAAATTGTATTCTATACTAACCTGTAACTCCAATGCTAAAGAAATTTCTTTTTAACAATACCATGAAAAGGTATGACTGGGGTGGGGGCGAGATAAGGAAAGACAGAGAATGTCTTCTATTTGTAGGAATCAAGGATAACAATAAGCTTCACATGGAGTATTAAGTATCATCCTGGCAACCACTTTTCTGATCTGCAGGAATCATTATAAACCAAAAGCTATGTCAGCTATGCTTGAGACAAAGTTATTGCTTTATAAAAATTGAGCGAATTCAGACATAAATTCCTAAATTTTGATATGATATCTACATATACTTCTATGGTTCCCCATTGAACAGATCTTATTGTGCAATCTGCATTCAGCCCCTGAATTTCCAATTAATACCAGTAAAGAGATTTTTAAAGGCAGTATGGGTTAGCTTTTGCTGCATGACAAAGTCCTGTCAAAATAAAGGGGCTTAGAACAATCATTTATTTAGCTCAGATTTTGTGGATCAGCAGTGTGAGCTGGTCTCAAATAAATGAGGTTTTTGTCTCAGCAGGGCTCCTTCATGTATCTGCAGTCAGCTGTAGGTCAAGGGCAGCTTCACTGATCTTGGTGGACTCCTACATCTCTGGGACCTCAGCTGGGGCCTCTGAGCTGATTCACTCTCCCACTCCTGGTTGGGAGAGATCAGGCTGTCCATATGGAGAAGCAGATACTCCAAAAGACATACAAATGTGTAAGGTCTCCTGAGATCTATCCTGGGATCTGACACATTGTCACCTCTGCCTCACTCTTAGTCGAAACAAATCACAAAGCCTGTTCACCTTTAAAGAATGGGAAAATTGGCTCTGTCTCTTAGTTAGAAGAGCTGAAAATGTACATTGGAAGGGGTATATAAACCCACAAGGACAAGAGAACAGAAGACAATAATAATGGGATATGGAAGCTGGACAGAAAATGAATGAGTTGACTTAGAAAATGAATGAGTTGACTTAGAGACTTTGAGGAAAGCTGAATCCTGAGCTTTCAGTGGACAAAGCCAAGAAGCAACCCAATGTACTAAGGTAATCCACAGGATCCTCTAGTCTCAGGAATTAAGGTATTTGGTATCATGCCAGGGATTTGTAGAAGTTGGATGGTCAAGTTGGAGATAT
The DNA here is from genome assembly GCF_000181295.1 of Otolemur garnettii. Lineage (NCBI taxonomy): Eukaryota > Metazoa > Chordata > Mammalia > Primates > Galagidae > Otolemur > Otolemur garnettii. The sequence goes on along the minus strand of NW_003852399.1, from coordinate 22,569,346 downwards.
AAACAGGAGGATTCATTGACATTCTCTCTGCAGTGAGGCCCTCATAGCCTGTCTCCCAGTCTGCCCAGTCACTAATTGCCCCTCTTTTTGTACCCCACCCAGAGAAGACAGGAGGTTTACTTTATGAAGGGAATAAATCCCAGGGTCTCTGGATTTACTGACATCCTAAGCACAATTGAGGACCAAGATATTATGGTAGGCAAAATAGTGGCTATCAAAGATAGTCTACATCTTAATCTTCAGACTATATGGATATGTTAAGTTACATGGCAAAGGAAAATTATGGTTGCAGGTGGAACTTAAGATTGCTAATCAAGGCTCGGCGCCTGTGGCTCAAGCGGCTAAGGCGCCAGCCACATACACCTAAGGTGGTGGGTTCGAATCCCCAGCCTGGGCCCGCCAAACAACAATGATGGCTGCAACCAAAACATGGCCGGGCGTTGTGGCGGGCGCCTGTAGTCCCAGCTACTTGGGAGGTGGAGGCAGGAGACTCGCTTGAGCCCAGGAGTTGGAGGTTGCTGTGAGCTGTGATGCCATGGCGCTCTACCCAGGGGGATAGCTTGAGGCTCGGTCTGAAAAAAAAAAAAAGATTGCTAATCAACAGACCTTAAGATGGGAAAGTAGCCTAGATTATCCATGTGGGCCCAATGTAATCATTAAGAGTCTTTGTAAGTGGAAGAAGGAGGTGGGAGAGGGAAGAGTGGAGAGATAGCAGTATGAGAACTTAATTGCTCTTGTTAGTTTGACTATTAAACAAAGAGGGCCTGGGACCAAGAGTGTGAGTGGCCTCTAGACCATGGAGAGGACAAAGAAATTAATTCTCGCTAGAGACGGCATAAAGGAATCCTTTCCGATTCTGCTCTGCTTAGTGGTATGATGGTACCTTTGTGTTAAGCAATGAGATAAAACAGGGTGGTATAATAAGAAATGCACATGGTCCAAAAAAGAGTTTTTATAATAGAAATGGGAAATGTTCACAGAAAGAAAAAGATGAATAGAAGGGCTGGAAGATAAATTTAAGGAAATATTTCAAGAAGCATATAAGAAAAGTTGAAGAATTGGAAAATGGGACAGAAAAGGTCCAACTGAGGAGAGAGGAAAAGGGAATTTTTAGAATAAAGAAATAAAGCATCAAAATAGTTGAGGACCTAAATTAGGGGCTTCCACGTGTAGCCGTAGACAATCTAATCAGAGGAAGAAAATATTCTGATTATATAATGTATACAACATCTTGCAGCTTCTCATTGGTATTTTAAATTCTGTATTTTTTTTTGATGGCAAGATCATAAAAGACAGTCATTTCTTTGACTGGAGCAGGGGAGAAGGGGCTGCAGGAATTGTTGATTCCTTTGTATATAATTCAGGCAAAGAGTGGCCAGTCCCCAGGGGAGGTAGTGATACAATTCAAAAGTGAGATGCTGGTTAGACTAATGGTTCTGTTTACCGTTCCCTAGGTTCAAGGTCTGTTGGGAATGGTCAGAGAGGTGACAGGCCTCTTGAATATCACATTTCCCTTCTTAATATCATATCTTCTGTCATAGCCATTTATCTCTAGGATGACTGAGAAGCGCAAACTTCTCAGCCCCATGGAATTTCTGGAGCTAGATATGCCAGTGGTTTAACTTTCTTTTTGGATTGGCTTTGCTACTTTTACCCTGAGATTTTTTTCAACATGGAGAGTGTCATATTTGGAGAAAACGAAAATGACTCCTATTTTGGCATTGCATATGACACTGAGTTAAAACAAAACAAAATAAAACAAAACTTGCTTTTGTCAAATGAAAAAAAAAACCTAAACAAACTCTTAAAAATGGAATCAAACACACACACACACACACACACACCCTGGACAATGCTATTAGTTGTCCGAATGTGCAATTAAGCACAGTAGAGTTTTCAGTGGTCTGCAAAACAGTTTCTGAATGATCCATTTAATAGATGGCCATGGCTCCACATTGTTCCTGACTGTGACTTTTCAATGTAGAAACTATCCATGCTCTCCTCTGGAGAACACGATGGAGGAAGAAACAACAACAACAAAAAACACCAGAACAACCAGACAAACACCTCCCTCTGAGTCACTCTGCTTGTTCTTAAAACAGCAACAATAGCAACAGCAAAGTTTAGCCTGTTGGATTCCTTGTTGCAAGAGTCAATGGAAGGGCTCTAGGGCTGTCAGCTCAGTCCCCCACGTCTTGTCAGAAAATAATAGTTACATTTTAGTTTGCCTGCTCCTTATTTCTGTAGCAGTCTAACTTTTCTTTGGGGGCTTCTGTCTTTTTAGAGGAGTGATAACTTTACAGAACACACATTGTGAGTGCCTAGCACATTGAGTTGTATTCAATAAATACTTGTTGAAATGTATTGAATACGACTTAGAAAGTGATTGAAAGGGTAGATTAGCAAAATCTTATTTATAGAATGTATTTTCAGCCTTTTTTTTACCGAAGGCATATTGTTATGTCTCAATACATTGTGAGTATATATTGATTCAATTTGACAATTTTTTTTTTTTGAGACTGTGTCACTTTCTTACCCTGGGTAGAGTGCCATAGTGTCATAGCTCACAGCAACCTCAAACTCTTGGGTTCAAGCAATCCTCTTGCCTTAGCCTCTCACATAGCTGGGACAACAGGCATCTGACATGATGCTCAGCTAATTTTTCTATTTTAGTAGAGATGGGGTCATGCTTTTGTTTAGGCTGGTCTTTTTTTTTTTTTTGAGAAGGGGTCTCATTTTGTTGCCCTCGGTAGAGTGCCATGGCATCACAGTTCACAGCAACTTCCAGCTCTTGGGCTTAGGTGATTCTCTTGCCTCAGCCTCCCGAGTAGCTGGGACTATAGGTACCTGCCACAGCGCCTGGCTATTTTTCTGTTGCAGTTTGGCTGGGGCCAGGTTTGAACCCGCCACCCTTGGTGTGTGGGGCCAGTGCCCTGTTTAGGCTGGGCTTGAACCCCCGAGCTCAAGCAGTCCACCCACCTGGCCTCCCAGAGTGCTAGGATTATAGATGTGAGCCACAGAGCTGGGCCATCTTAACAAATATTTAGGGAGCCAAAGCAGCCATGCTGCATCAGAGCTGGGAGAGGGTGGAGAGGCAGAAATGCGGCTGCAGCAAGCAGATTCCCTGCGCTCACTGAATTTACAATCCAGCAAGACAGATGGACTAGACAGATAGCCTGGTTATAAAAGTTGGGTAATAGCAATAGTTGAAATGTCTTTAAGAAAAATCTTATTTAACTCATTCAAAGAGTACTAGATAAATGAACAGAAAACAAGGTTCCCTGAGATTGGAAGAAGAAAAAGAAAAATTAGAGGTGGGAACACAGTGTTTTCTGAAGACAAATTAAATGCATCTGGAACCTGGCTTCTTATTCCAGATTAAGAATGTTTTTTCTCTTTCCAATGTCACCTTGACTTTTTACCTATTTGTCCATCTCCTCAAGGGTAATTCCACTAGGCTCTGCCATAACCTGCTCCCACCCAGCAGTGCCCTTTGGCCCCCAATGGTCCATGTATTCAAATGTCCTCACTGGGTTGGCTTGTTCATGAGCGGTGGCAGTGGGGGATCAGTTTCAAAAGTGAGACTTATAAGGGGCTCCTGAGCAAGAAAATACTTAAATTGGCCTTGGAAGAATTTGTTTTTCTGGGCATTCAGCGTTTATTGGGACTATGGCAGGGGAGTAAAGGCCACTGCCAGGGAATCCCCAAACAAAGGAGGTGCTGGGAGAGGGTGGTACGTGGACATGGAGGACCCTGCCTATTTTATGCTTTCCTAGGGATACTGGAAGCTACAATGATCTGCTGTTATCTCTCAAACAGTTGAGAATCTTTCAGAAGAGTAGTATCTCTGGTTCATGTAGCTTTCTGGAGGAAACTTTCTTTCTTTTCTTTTCTTTTTTTTTACTATTCTAGCCATGTGGTCATAGAGAGAGCCACATGTTCTTATTTGACATTGCCTATCTTGCCACAGATACTGTAACTATCCAAAGTGGGCAAATCAAAGTAATCCCTGGAGTTTTCCTAATTGGCACTTAGGAGAGGAAGCTCTTCTCAGGTCGTGGGGGGCTTGGGATGGAAGCTTGCCACTCTTGGCAGTATGTTTGTATACTTTCTATCCTATAGCGTCAGCTGCTCCGTAGGGGATATGGGATATGTGCCCTGGGAAGAAAAGCAAGGACAGAAGATATTTGGAAAGAGTCTCAGTGGTAGTTGAGTCCTGGTTTCTATTGTTTGAGAGGTATGGTTTAACTCTGCATGGATTCGGCTACTTAATCTTTCCTTTAGTTACTAGGGATATGCTAAGCATGCTTCCAGATAATTCCCCCCTTTTCATGTATCCTGTCATTTGCTTCAAAGGGTCCTGATTAATAAAAGGACCTGTCTGATGCTGTCCCCTTCTCTCCTTTTCTCCTATATTTGTCCTTTACTTTGCTATTTATAAACCACAGGCTAGTTCTCCTCTTGTGTGTGTAATTTTCTTAGTTTATATCCTGTATAATTCCCTGGTCCCTCCCTCCGTCCCTCCCTCTCTCTCTCTCCCCCTCTCGCTTTCTCTCCCTTCCTTCCTCTTTTCCCTTCTTTCTTCCTTTCACTTCCTTCCCTTCCTTTCTTCTGTTCCTTCTCCTCCCCTCCCCCTCCCCTCCCTCCCCTCCCCTCCCCTCCCCTCCC